>NC_092141.1:71209167-71516714 GCF_043159975.1 Macaca nemestrina
TGGGTCAAATGGTATTTCTAGTTCTAGATCTTTGAGAATTGCCACACTGTCTTCCACAATGGTGGAACTAGTTTACACTCCTGCCAACAGTGTAAAAGTCTTCCTATTTCTCCACATCCTCTCCAGCACCTGTTGTTTCCTGACTTTTTAATGATCGCTGTTCTAACTGGTGTGAGATGGTATCTCATTGGGCTTTTGATTTGCATTTCTCTGATAACCAGTGATGACGAGCATTTTTTCATGGGTCTTTTGGCTGCATAAATATCTCTTTTGAGAAGTGTCTGTTCATATACTTTGCCCACTTTTTGATGGGATTGTTTGATTTTTTTCTTGTAAAATTGTTTAAGTTCCTTGTAGATTCTGGATATTAGCTGTTTGTCAGATAGGTAGATTGTAAAAATTTTCTCCCATTCTGTAGGTTGCCTGTTCACTCTGATGATAGTTTCCTTTGCTGTGCAGAAACTCTTTAGTGTAATTAGACCTCATTTGTCTATTTTGGCTTTTGTTGCCATTGCTTTTGGTGTTTCAGTCATGAAGTCCTTGCCCATGCCTATGTCCTGAATGGTATCGGCTAGGTTTTCTTCTAGGGTTTTTATGGTTTTAGGTCTAACATTTAAGTCTTTAATCCATCTTGAATTAATTTTTGTATAACATGTAAGGAAGGGATCCCATTTCAACTTTCTACATATGGCTAGCCAGTTATCCCAACACCATTTATTAAATATGGAATACTTTCCCCATTTCTTGTTTTAGTCAGGTTTGTCAAAGATCAGATAGTTGTAGATGTGTGGTATTATTTCCGAGGGCTCTATTCTGTTCCATTGGTCTATATCTCTGTTTTGGTACATGTACAATGCTGTTTTGTTTACTGTAGGCTTATAGTATAGTTTGAAGTCAGGTAGCATGATGCCTCCCGCTTTGTTCTTTTTGCTTAGGATTGTCTTGGCAATGCGGGCTCTTGAACTTTAAAGTAGTTTTTTTTCCAATTCTGTGTAGAAAGTCATTGGGATTTTGAAGGGGATGGCATTGAATCTATAAATTACCTTGGATGGCCATTTTCACAATATTGATTCTTCCTATCCAAGAGCATGGAATGTTCTTCCATTTGTTTGTGTCCTCTTTTATTTCGAGGAGCAGTGGTTTGTAGTTCTCCTTGAAGAGGTCCTTCACATCCCTTGTAAGTTAGATTCCTAGGTATTTTATTCTTTTGAAGCAATTGTAAATGGGAGTTCACTCATGATTTGGCTGTCTGTTTGTCTGCTATTGGTGTATAGGAATGCTTGTGATTTTTGCACATTGATTTTATATCCTGAGACTTTGCTGAAGTTGCTTATCAACTTAAGGAGATTTTGGGCTGAGACAATGGGGTTTTCTAAATATTCAATCATGTCATCTGCAAACATGGACAATTTGACTTCCTCTTTTCCTAATTGAATACCCTTTATTTCTTTCTCTTGCCTGATTGCCCTGACCAGAACTTCCAACACTATGTTGAATAGGAGTGGTGAGAGAGGGCATCCCTGTCTTGTACCAGTTTTCAAAGGGAATGCTTCCAGTTTTTGCCCATTCAGTATGATACTGGCTGTGGGTTTGTCATAAATAGCTCTTATTATTTTGAGATACGTCCCATCAATACCTAGTTTATTGAGTATTTTTAGCATGAGGGGCTGTTGAATTTTGTCTAAGGCCTTTTCTGCATCTATTGAGATAATCATGTGGTTTTTGTTTTGGTTCTGTTTATATGAAGGATTACGTTTATTGATTTGCATACGTTGAACCAGCCTTGCATCCCAGGGATGAAGCCGACTTGATCTTAGTGGATAAACTTTTTGACGTGCTGCTGGATTCATTTTGCCAGTATTTTATTGAGGATTTTTGCATCGATGTTCATCAGGGATATTGATCTCAAATTCTCTTTTTTTGTTGTGTTTCTGCCAGGCTTTGGTACTGGGATGATACTGGCCTAATAAAATGAGTTAGGGAGGATTCCCTCTTTTTTTGTTGATTGGAATAGTTTCAGAAAGAATGGTACCAGCTCCTCTTTGTACCTCTGGTAGAATTTGGCTGTGAATTCGTCTGGTCCTGGACTTTTTCTGGTTGGTAGGCTATTAATGATTGCCTCAATTTCAGAACCTGTTATTGGTCTATTCAGGGATTCAGCTTCTTCCTGGTTTAGTCTTAGAAAGGTGTATGTGTCTAGGAATTGATCCATTTCTTCTAATTTTTCTAGTTTATTTGCATAGAGGTGTTCATAATATTCTCTGATGGTAGTTGTATTTCTGTTTGTATTTCTGATAGCCCCTTTATCATTTTTTATTGTGTCTATTTGATTCTTCTGTCTTTTCTTCTTTATTAGTCTTGCTAGTGATTAGTCAATTTTGTTGATCTTTTCAGAAAACCAGCTCCTGGATTCATTGATTGTTTGAAGGGTTTTTTGTATCTCTATCTCCTTCAGTTCTGCTCTGATCTTAGTTATTTCTTGCCTTCTGCTAGCTTTTGAATGTGTTTGCTGTTGCTTCTCTAGTTCTTTTCATTGTGATGGTAGGGTGTCGATTTCAGATCTTTCCTGCTTTCTGTGGTGGGCATTTAGTGCTATAAATTTCCCTCTACACACTGCTTTAAATGTGTCCCAGAGATTCTGGTACGTTGTGTCTTTGTTCTCATTGGTTTCAAAGAACATCCTTATTTCTGCCTTCATTTCGTTATTTACCCAGTAGTCATCCAGGAGCAGTTGTTCAGTTTCCATGTAGTTGTGCGGTGTTGAGTGAGTTTCTTAATCCTGAGTTCTAATTTGATTGCACTGTGGTCTGAGAGACAGTTTATTGTGATTTCTTTTACATTTGCTGAAGAGGGCTTTACTTCCAATGATGTGGTCAATTTTGGAATAAGTGTGATGTGGTGCTGAGAAGAATGTGTATTCTGTTGATTTGGGGTGGAGAGTTCTGTAGATGTCTATTAGGTCCACTTGGTGCAGACCTGAGTTCAATTCCTGGATATCCTTGTTAACTTTCTGTCTTGTTGATCTGTCAAAGGTTGACAGTGGGGTGTTAAACTCTCCCATTATTATTGTCTGAGAATCTAAGACTCTTTTTAGTTCCCTCAGGACTGGCTTTATGAATCTGGGTGCTCCTGTATTGGGTGCATATATATTTAGGATAGTTAGCTCTTCCTGATGAATTGATCCCTTTACCATTATGTAATGGCTTTGTCTCTTTTGATCTCTGTTGGTTTAAAGTCTGTTTTATCAGAGACTAGGATTGTAATCCCTGCTTTTTTTGTTTGTTTGTTTGTTTTCCATTAGCTTGGTAGATCTTCCTCCATCCCTTTATTTTGAGCCTATGTGTGTCTCTGCACATGAGATGGGTCTCCTGAATACAGTACACTGATGGGTCTTGACTCTTTATCTGGTTTGCCAGTCTGTGTCTTTTAATTGGAGCATTTAGCCCATTTACATTTAAGGTTACTATTTTTATGTGTGAATTTGATCCTGTCATTATGATGTTAGCTGGTTATTTTGCTCTTTAGTTGATGCTGTTTCTTCCTCGCATTGATGATCTTTACAATTTGGCATGTTTTTGCAATGGCTGGTACCGGTTGTTCCTTTCCATGCTTCCTTCAGGTGCTCTTGTAAGGAAAGCCTGGTGGTGACAAAATCTCTCAGCATTTGTTTGTCTGTAAATAATTTTATTTCTCCTTCACTTATGAAACATAGTTTGGCTGAATATGAAATTCCGAGTTGAAAATTCTTTTCTTTAACAATGTTGAATATTGGCCCCCACTCTCTTCTGGCTTGTAGAGTTTCTGCTGAGAGATCCACTGTTAGTCTGATGGGCTTCCCTTTGTAGGTAACCTGATCTTTCTCTCTGGCTGCCTTTAGCACTTTTTCCTTCATTTCAACCTTGGAGAATCTGACAATTATGTGACTTGTGGTTGCTCTTCTCAAGGAGTATCTTAGTGGTGTTCTTTGTATTTCCTGAATTTGAATGTTGACCTGTCTTGCTAGGTTGGGGAAGTTCTCCTGGATAATATCCTGAAGTGTGTTTTCCAACTTGGTTCCATTCTCCCGTCACTCACTTTCAGTTACACCAATCAATTGTGGGTTCGGTCTTTTCACATAGTCCCATATTTCTTGGAGGCTTTGTTCATCCCTTTTCATTCTTTTTTCTCTATTGTCTTTACGCTTTATTTCATTAGGTTGATCTTCCATCTCTGATATCCTTTCTTCTGTTTGATCGATTTGGCTATTGATACTTGTGTATGCATCATGAAGTTCTCATGCTGTGTTTTTCAGCTCCATCAGGTCATTTATGTTCTTCTCTAAACTGGTTATTCTAGTCAGCAGTTCCTGTAACCTTTTATCAAGATTCTTAGGTTCCTTGCATTGGGTTAGAACATGTTCCTTTAGCTTGGAGGAGTTTGTTATTACCTACCTCCTGAAGCCTACTTCTGTCAATTCGTCAAATTCATTCTCTGTCCAGTTTTGTGCCCTTGCTGGAGAGTAGTTGCGATCATTTGGAGGAGAAGAGGCATTCTGGTTTTTGGAATTTTCAGTATTTTTGCGTTGGTTTTTCCTCATCTTTGTGGATTTATCTACCTTTGATTTTTGATGCTGATGGTTTTTGGATGGGGTTTTCCTGTTTGTGTCCTTTTTGTTGAGGTTTATGTTATTGCTTTCTGTTTGTTAGTTTTGCTTCTAACAGTCAGGCCCCTCTTCTGCATGTCTGCTGGAGTTTGCTGGAGGTCCACTCCAGATCCTGTTTGCCTGGGTATCACCAGTGCAAATATTGCTGCCTGCTACTTCCTCTGGAAGCTTCGTCCCAGAGAGGCACCCACCTGATGCTGGCCAGAGCTCTCATGTATGAGGTCTGTCGACCCCTGTTGGGAGGTGTCTCACAGTCAGGAGGCATAGGGGTCAGGGGCCCATTTGAGAAGGCAGTCTGCCTCCTAGCCAAGCTCGAATGCTGTCCTGGGAGATCCACTGTTCTTGTTAGAGCCAACAGACAAGAACATTTAAGTCTGCTGAAGCTGTGCCCACAGCTGCCCCTTCCCCCAGGTGTTCTGCCCCAGGGAGATGGGAGTTTTATCTATAAGCCCCTGACTGGAGCTGCTGCCTTTCTTTCAGATATGCCTTGCCAAGTGAGGTGGCATCTAGAGAGGCAGTCCTAGCCCCAGGGGCTTTGCTGTGCTGCAGTGAGTTCTGCACAGTCAGAGTTAACACTGTTAGGGGAAAACTGCCTACTCAAGCCTCAGTAATGGCAGATGCCCCTCCCCCCACCAAGCTCGATCATCCCAGGCTGACTTCAAACTGCTGTGCTGGCAGTGAGAATTTCAAGCCAGTGGTTCTTAGCTTGCTGGGCTCCATGGTAGTGGTACCCGCTGAACGAGACCACTTGGCTCCCTGGCTTCAGCCCCCGTTCCAGGGGAGTGAACGGTTCTGTCTTGCTGGGGTTCCAGGCACCACTGGAGTAGGAAAAAAATTCCTGCAGCTAGCTCAGTGTCTGCCTGAACAGCCGCCCAGTTTTGTGCTTGAAACCCAGGGCCCTGGTGGTGTAGGCACACAAGGGAACCTCCTGGTCTATGGGGTTGCAAAAACCATGGGAAAAGCGTAGTATCTGTGCTGGATAGCACAATCCCTTATGGCACCGTCCCTTGGCTAGGGGAGGGAGTTCCCCAGCTCCTTGCGTTTCCCAGGTAATGCGATGCCCCACCCTGCTTCTGCTCGTGCTCTGTAGGCTGCACCCATTGTCTAGCCAGTCTCAATGAGATGAACCAGGTATCTCAGTTGGAAATGCAGAAATCACCCGCCTTCTGCATTGGTCTCACTGGGAGCTGCAGACTGGAGCTTTTCCTATTCAGCCATCTTGCCACAGCCTATGAGTCTAGATCAATTTATAGAGAATGGATGTATTTATAATTTTGAGTTTTTCAATTAATGACAATAAATGGTATGCTGGTAAAATGGCTCTCTGTAAAACACCACCACTTGATTTGTAGCATTTTTCAACTTCCGTGATGTAAATTGTCTCACCATGGCTGATTTCCAGTAATAATCCATTTAGAATCAAGTTCACAAAACTCCTGAATATTTAACAATCAGTTGTCATGAGCCAATTCAAATTGGTGGCACATCATTAAAAATGGTTCATCACTAAGTTTATTTTGGTCAACTTGATTTTTCTTTTTTATTAGATTTACTCCTAGGTCTTTTTTACTTTGTATGTAATTGTGAATGGTATATATTTATGTCTATATATATAGCATTATTGCTGAGTTATGTTTTTCTAGGACTTTATACCTTTTTTAAATATTCAAACTAATTACATAATGTTTATAATATCTTCCTATTATCTTTTAGGTATCTGTAGGAACTGTAGTGGTCTCATTTGTCATTGGTTATGTTTTCTCCTTTTTTTCCTTTGTCAATCTTAGTACAGGTATCTATCAACTTTGTTGTGTTTTGTTCCAAAACACAACTTTTTTCTGTGTTCATTCTCTCTATGTAAGGTTTGTTTTTTGTTTCTGTAATTCCTGCTTTTGTCTTTATTATTTATTTTCGTCTACTTTCGAGAGGTTTAATTTGCTATTTTTTTCTAACTTTTTGAGATAGAATCTTAGATTATTAGTCTTTTTATCTTTTTTAGCATATGCATTTAAGACTAAATTCCCCTGTCAGCACATCTTTACCTGATTCCACAAGTTTTAATATGTAATATTATCATTTTCAAGATATATTCTAACTTTGTAGGATTTGTTTTTTGACACAGGAATTATTTTAAAATGCACTTACTGATTTCCAAATATATGGGAGTTTTCTTAGTAATCGTTTACTATTGATTTCCAGTTTAATTCCCTACACTAGATAACACATTTATTTGTACCAATTGTCTTTGCCATTATGCTAATTTAAAATGGCACAAGCTTTATATATCTGTGTGCAATATTATTTTATAACCGTCACTGTGGGAACACTTCTTTTACTAGGGTTGAAGGAATACTATTCATTCTCTGTATCTGCAATTGACTGCTTATTGTTTAATAAATACCATTATTTGCCTTAATTCTGCTTTCGTAATTTTAAATTACAATATTTTTAAAATTTTTATTTTTCTCTATGTTTTTTTGTTTTGAAGGAGGAGAAGTTGACTTCAATGACCTGGAAAATGTCCTGCAAAATATGGGGATAGAGCTCACATCTAGAGAACACTTGGAGCTAGAGAAATTACTTCCAATTGATGGTGAGCATTTCAAATAGTAGTTTTCAGGCAAGTTGGTGTAGTCATCAAGGGAGTTATTCCACATTACACATATCAGTAGAGTCTTGAAATAGGACTATATCCTCAAAATTTATATTATCCAACAACCTATGTTTGTTGTACATTGTTTATAAATTAGGGATTTAAAATATTCATAATTTCATAGGTAACTATTTTTAATATTTAGGAATATAAAAATTGTCTAATAAAATATACATAACCATAAATCTTGTCATCCGGGCTAAGGAATTAATATTGATGGTTATCTTTCATTCTATTGAGATGTGTTGAGTTAAGACCTATAGGAAACAGGAGGAGGAGATGGAAGAGGAGGAGGAGGAGAAACGTATAGATGTATAGGAGCTGTGGAGAAAAAAAGAGTAAAGTCAGAAAAGGTGTACTTTTTTTACTTTATCCTAGTTGATATTAATAATTTTCTCAGATGCTAAAGAATTGACAGATTTACCATATTAACAATTTTGTCTACATTTTAATTTTATTATTTTAGAAGATATTAAGTAAATTTTAAGAGCAAATTATTTTATGGTCTGTATTTCTGAACTTAGAGATTTTTATATTGCTATTGCATATATAGTTCTTTTCCATATGACGTAAATTACGTATTTTCTTTCAGCTAATGGAAAAATATATAAGAATAGGTTGCTGAATTGTGTGAAAGGTATAAAAGGTAAGCGATATGCAAATTGAGAAAGAAGATTAATTGAGGTACTTGTGTTATGGTTTTGTTTCTTCCTCACCACGAAATTTGCTATCAAACTCACGTATATCTTCATAATTATTTTTAATACATATACATGTTCACATTGGTTTAATAATTTCCTGTGTTTTATTTTTAAAGTTATTCTACCTATCTTAGATTTTTCTCAATTTTGGCTGTGGAAATAATAAAATTTAGTCCTAGGTATCAAAATTTTAGAGAAGCTAATATATCTTGAGATACAGTGAGCAAACGGAACCTTAGTTGTATGGATACTTATATTAAAAACTATTTTAAAATTTGCTATTTTTCTGCTATAAATAAACTGAGTGGTTTATCAACTTTCAACATGCTATTTATGTGGGCTCATTTTGGATATTGGATGTAAATGAATAGATTGATTTTAGTTCATTAATGGCCCTCTTTAAATACTTAAGTGTCCCTGGGCTCTTCTTTATAATGAAATTGATAATCATGATACATAAAAATTGATATTTATTACATTTTTACTTTTGTTTCAATGTCTTCATGTCTTCCTCTTTTATAGAGTTGCAAGTCAATGTTCATGACATTGACAGTATACTCGGAAACATGGCATTCAAACTCACAGCTGAGGAACTTAATGATCTAACCCCAAATCTACCAGTGAATGGTGAGAAACTTAATAGCTTTGCACCCTCAAGAGAATTTGGATTCTTAATAGCTTTGCACCCTCAAGAGAATTTTGGCTGATATTTTTGATAGTACTTATTTGGCTTAGATGAGAATGATTTTTTTTCTCTTAATATATTAATCTAAAGTTGGTACTTTTAAATTTTTCATTCATTCACTCATTCATTTGTTTAACAATTTTTTACTAAGCGCTATATATCAGGTGCTATGCTAAGTGCCAGAGATACAGTGGTAAGCAAAAATAGACATAGTCGGCTGGGCACGGTGGCTCAAGCCTGTAATCCCAGCACTTTGGGAGGCCGAGACGGGCGGATCACGAGGTTACAAGATCAAGACCATCCTGGCTAACACGATGAAACCCCGTCTCTACTAAAAAAAAATACAAAAAACTAGTCAGGCGAGGTGGCGGGCGCCTGTAGTCCCAGCTACTCGGGAGGCTGAGGCAGGAGAATGGCGTGAACCCAGGAGGCGGAGCTTGCAGTGAGCTGAGATCTGGCCACTGCACTCCAGCCTGGGCGACAGAGTGAGACTCCGTCTCAAAAAAAAAAAAAAATAGACATAGTCTTTGGCTTTATGGGGCCTAATGTAAACAATTCTTAGTGTACCAAGAGTAGCTGAGAAGTTGCCAGGGCCTTAGTCAAATCAACAGTTTTCATAGGAACTAGAGCTACCAGAGTTTCAGGCGATATGTACATTTTCCCTACTTATTTATAGGCGTGGATTTTCAAATTCTTGAATCAAATTTCATGAATCAAGGACAGAATTGCCTGTCTTGAAGGAAAAATTGAATTAGAATTGAAGTGTGGTAAATCACAAAGTAATCTCTAATTTAAAGGGACTAAAATAGAATATATTAAGCTAGACACAGTCCAATGAGACAAAACAGCATTCCCTAGGAACATTTTACTGAACACCGTCTCTTACGATAAAAATGTTTGTTCACATGATTTGCATGCCATTTAGTTATAACTTTGCCATGGATTTTGCATACTGTTTCACCATTGCCCTATGGTAAACTCATTCCCCAAAATATATCTTTATCAAATCATTGCTTCATTCTTCAGTACTATTGATGTACTAGTTAAAGACATGTAGTTAGATGTTAAATATATGGGAGAGTGACATCAGCAAGATGGCAGAATAGGAGGTCCCTACTCTAGTTCACCTCAGAGAAACACTGATTATCAACTATCCACAGACAAGAATGCCTTTGTTAAAATCTCAGAACCTGAGATTGAGGCTAAAAAGCACCCCCTTGGCACGTAAAAATGGAGGAAAGCTATATCAGAAGGGTGAGAGGAGAGGTTTCATTTTGTTGTAGCACAGCACCACACCAAAAGGGATCCCCAAACCAATGGTTTCTCTAGTGAAAAAAGTGATCCTAAGGTGAACATCAAGCTTCCTCAGTGTTCTAAGCAATTTTAGGTGGGTCTATTTTTGTCTTGCATCATGGGGAACAATGGGGAAATTGGCAGGGCTAGACAACCTGGGGTCACATAGGAACAGAAAAAGGGGGACACGGTTCACAGTAACCAGTGTGCTGACCTTGATGATGGCACTGCATTCTGCTAGTGACCATGCCCAACCAGAGAGCCCAGCCAGTGGCTTCCTGAAGCCTAATGGTCAGCAAATAGGTTGAATTTGAAGAGGTCTACATCAAGACATATTATAATTAAATTGTCAAAAGCCAAAGAAAAAGAATTTTGAAAGCATCAAAAAAAAAGTGAATTATCATGTACAAGGGACCCTCTTGTAAGACTGACAATGGATTTCTCAGCAGAAATCTTGTAGGCAAGAAAATAATGGTATTATATATTCAAATTATGGAGAGAAAAAAAAATCTGCTAACCAAGAATATTGTATCTGGCAAAGCTGTCCTTCAGGAATGAAGGAGACAGAAATACTTTCCCATATAAACAAAAGCTGAGGGAGCTTATTATTACTAGTTTACTGCCCTACAAGAAATACTTACGGGAGTTCTTCAAGCTAAAATGTAAGGATGCTAATTAACAACATAAAAACATATGAATGTATAAAACTCACTAATAAAAGTAAATATAGTTAGACAAATCTGGAATTTTCTAATATTCTAATGGTGGTAGATAAATCACTTTCAACACTAGTATAAAAGATAAGCGTATTAAAAATTACTATAACTATAATAATTTGTTAATGGGCACACAATACAAAAATGTATAAACCATAATATCAATAATCTAAAATGTAATGGGGAGAAAGTAAAAGTATAGAGTCTTTTTCTTTACTGTTGCCCAGGCTGGAGTTCAGCGGTGTGATCTCAGCTCACTGCAACCAAGAACCCTCCTGGACTCAAAGCAATCCTCCCTCCTCAGCCTCCAAAGTAGCTGGGACTACGAGTGCACACCACCACACTTGGCTAATATTTTTGTATTTTTTGTAAAGACAGAGTTTCAGCATGTTGCCCAGGCTGGTCTTGAACTCCTGGGCTCCAGCAATCTGCCCACCTTAGCCTCTCAAAGTGCTGGGATTACAGGCATGAGGCACCATACTCAGCCCTTCGTATATGACTGAAGTTAAGTTGTCATCAACTTAAAATAGGATGTTATAGGATGTTTTATTTAAGCCTCATGGTAATCACAAAAGAAAAAACCCTATAGCAGATATGCAGAATATTAAAAGTAAGGAATAAAAGCATACCAGCACAAAAAGTCATCAAATCACAAAAGGAGATGTAAGAGGTGGGTTAAATGGATTAACCTGGGATGTGGCAAAATCTTTAATTTATATTACATTTTAAAAAATCAAGGATGTGTCCCATAAACTTGGATAACTACTCAAAGAATATTTAAAATATATATAGAGAGAGTCATTCCTTGATATTTGCGGGGGATTGGTCCCTGGACCTCCCACAGATACAAAAATCCATGGGTGCTCAAGTCCTTTACATGAAATGACATAGTAGTTGCATGTAACCTATACACATCCTCCCATATATTTTAAGTCATCTCTAAATTACTTATGATACCTAATACAATGTAAATGCTATGTGTGCAGTACAGATACCACACATGTAAAAAAATATTTTTTGCCTGTGGTTGGTTGAATCTGTAAATGTGGAACCCAGAGATGTGGAGGGCCAACTGTGTAACTAACAAGCTAATAGAGGGAATAATGGAAAAATAAAAATAAGTCAAGAGAAAGGAAGAAGTAAATTTAAAAAGAGAGAATGAAAGCATAACAAGTTGGCAAATAAAGCAATAGTAAATATTGATTTAACTAAAATATAATATTATGGTAAATGTAAATGCAATAAATATTCAAACTAAAACAAAAAGATTGTGAGTCTAGATTATAAAATAATGTATACTACTTACATGAGACACATCTTAATTATAAATACAGAGAAAAGTTGCAAGCAAAAGGATGGATACATAATACAAGCACAAATGAAAATAAAGCTGGTATAATTAATACCAAGCTAGGTAGAGATTATAGCAAGATAAGCCAGCACATTGCAGCATGATAAAGGAGTTAATTCATGAGGAAGATAATCCAGTTCTAAATTTTTATGTTTGTAATAATATAATTTCAAAATATATAAAGCACAGAATGACAAAACTTAATGGAGAAATAAATCCTCACCATAGAGATTACAACATATATCCTTCAGAAATTGCTAGAATAAGCAATCAAAATTTATCAAGAATATTTGAATAATATAATTAACAGACTTAATTTATATATAGAGAGCACTGATATATGTTTCAGCAAAATTAAAACTTAAAAAAAAATTACCAGGATCTTCCCCTCTGTGGATCATTATGAAATAACTAGCTCTCCTGCCGTAAACAATTATTAAACTGGACAATATATATAAGGCTACTGTTTTCAAGGATTGGACACAACAGAAAGTGCAAGACTCTGATCCTTGAGAGAAGAAAAAGTTATGAAGTAAGCCTAAGGACAATTTTCCAGTCATAGTTTAGGAAGCTAAAGCCCAAGCAGAACACAGTGGTCACACTGAGCTGAGGCAGTTATAGATTAGGGTTCAGTACTGTTGAAATGACTGGAATCTGATGGGCGTAGTGCCAGTGAGAAGAACGCTGTGTAGGAAGTGAGGCAGAAGTCTATAGGGTCAGGTGGGGGATGCTCTGAGTTCTGAGCCAAGGTTTAGACCACACATGCTCAAAGCGATGCTACACTAGAAAGTAGCTGCTACAGGACTGACAGCAGGACAATGGCATTAGAGGTAAAGCAATGCTAGTTGATGTGTCAGTCCAGCTAGAGTGAAGAAACCTCGTTAACACCTTGGACAAGTAGCTGAGAAACCAGAAAGGCTATACCTCTGAAGTAAATACCACATCCTGGAGTAAGGATTATTCTAGATCTGCACTGTCCAATATGGTAGCCATTAGCAACATGCAGTCACTTAAATTTAAATGAATTTAAATTAAATAATACTAGAAATTTAGTTCTCTAGTCACACTAGCCATTTTTCAAGTGCTAAATAGTCATACCTGATGAGTCCTATTGTATTGGTGCAGAGGTAGAACATTTCCATCATCACAGAAAGGTCTATTTGACAGCACTGCTTTAGATCAATTATTACGATGTGCAAAATCAAACCTACACTAATTCAGGGTCACCTGTATGGAACTGCCTGTTGGAGTAAAATTCAAGATGCTTCAGAGGAATGGAACAGAATCCAGAGTCTTATGAGATATTAATCACAACATCCAGCATACAATAAATATTACTAGATAGATATGAAACAGAAAAGTATTATAGTCAAATAAAGAAAAAAAAAGAATCACCAGATACATAGTTGGATATAGCTCAGATGTTGGACTTAGCAAAGACTTTCAAGCAGCTATTACAATTATGTCCAAGGACTTAAAGAAAAATAAGGGAGGACCACTTCCCACTAATCAATGGTTGAGTGATGCTCCTGAGTAAACATAATCCCTGGCACCTCTAATATGCCCCAAACTGGCCAAGCATACTTATATAGCAAGAGAAAACAACTAGAGAATTACAGGTACTTGTAAGAAGTTATCATCATGGATGGGGCAGGAACAACTTTTGCCTTTGAACTTCTTCAGATTGGGATCGATGGTCTGTATGTGTGTTAATCCATTCATGTTGCTATAACAAAAATACCTAAAACTGGCTAATTTATAAACAATAAAAATTCATTTCTCACAGTTTCAAAGGCTAGGAAATCCAATATCAAAAATACCTAAAACTGCCTAATTTATAAACAATAGAAATTCATTTATCACAGTTTCAGAGGCTAAGAAATCCAAGATCAAGGCATTGACAGATCTGGTGTTTGGAGAGGGCTTGCTTTCTGCTTCAAAGATAGAACATTCTTGCTGTGTCCTTGCATGGTGGAAGGGGCAGAAGAAGCAAACTTGCTCCCTCAAGATGTTTCATTAGGGCAGTAATCCATGTCCCATAGGGGACAGAGCACTCATGATATAATCACCTGCCAGAGATTCTACCTCTTAATAACATCCCTTTTGGAGTTAAGTTTCCACATATGAATTTTGAGGGGACACCAATATTCAGACCATAACATTCTACTCCTGATCTCCCAAAAATACATTCATCCCATCCCAATAGCCCCCAAAGTCTTAACTTGTTCCAGTACCAACTCTAAAGTCCAGAGTCACATCTAAATATCATCTAAGTATGGTGGTATGAGTGAGACTCAGGTTAAAATTTATCCTTAGGAAAATTTTCCTCTGGCTGTGAACCTATGAAATCAAACAAACTATGTGCTTTTAAAATATAATAGGCATAGGATATATATTGCCATTCTAAAGAGGAGAAGAAGGAAGGAAGGAAGGAAGGAAGGAAGGAAGGAAGGAAGGAAGGAAGGAAGGAAGGAAGGAAGGAAGGGAGGGAGGGAGGGAGGGAGGGAGGGAGGGAGGGAGGGAGGGAGGGAGGGAGAAGGGGGAAGAAAGGAAGGAAGAAAGGAAGGAAGAAAGGAAGGAAGGATAGAGGGAAGGAAGGAAGGAGGAAAGGAAGGAGGGAAAGAGGAAGGGAATGAGGAAGGGAATGAGGAAAAGAAGGAGAGAGGGAATGAGGAAAAGAAAGAAGGAAGGGAAGAAGAAAGGAAGGGAGGGAGGAAAAGAAAGAAGGAAGAGAGGGAAGTAGAGAAGGAAGGAAATTAGTCCCAAGTAAATGCAAAACCCAACAGGTCAAAGAACATTAAGTCTTAAGGCTTGAGAATGATCTTATTTGATTCAGTGTCTCACCTTCCAGACATACTGGGGCAGAGATTTGACCTCAGAGTTTCTAGGTGACCCTGTGTTCATGGCTTTGCTGGGTGCAGCCCACACAGCATCTCTCCCATGTTGAAGTCACATACCTGTGCCTCTCCCAGGCTGGAGTTACACACAGGTAGCTCTACTGGTCTGCGGTCTTGGATGGCAGTCCTGCCCCCATGGCTCCACTGGGCATTCATTTCCTTAGTGGGGGCTCTCTGCAGTGGCTTCGCCCCATGAAAGTTTTCTGCTTGGTCCCCAAGACTCTGTGGAACATCCTTTAAATCTAGGTGGAGGTAGCCACACCCCCACACTTCTTGCATTTTGCACACCTGCAGAGTTGGCCCCATATACTGCCACCAAGGCACAAAAACATTTAAAAATACTTAGAGATGAATGAAAATGAAAACACAACATACCAAAACTGTGGGATGCAGTGAAGGCAATGCTCAGAGGGAAATTTATAGATGTAAATGCCTACATTAAAAAAGACGAAAGAACACAAATCAATAACCTAACATTGCACTTTGAGAAACTAGAAAAGGAATACCAAACTAAAAGCAATGCTGGTACAAGGAAGCAAATAAAGATTAAGTGAAGGTAGATAACACTTAGACATTTTGTATAAAAACAATAGCGAGATTAATGAAACCAAAACTGAATTCTTTGAAAAGATCAACAAAACTGACAAACCTTTAACCAGACTGACAAAGAAAAAAAGAGAAAAGATGCAAATAACTAAAATCAGAAATGAAAGTGGGGTCATTACCACCAAGCTTACATAAATAAAAAGGTTTATGAGAGCGTATTATGACAATTGTATGGTGACAGTATAATAACCTAGATGAAATAGGGAAATTCCTAGAAACACAAATTACCTAAAATCACTCAAGAAGAAATATCAACAGGCCTATGACATGTAGAGATTGAATCATTAATTTTAAAAAAAACAGTCCATGTGTCTCTGTGTCTGTTTCTATGCTGGTGCCATGCCATTTTGCTTACTGTATCTCTGTAGTATAATTTGAAGTCATGTAATATGATTCCTCCAGTTTTGTTCTTTTTGCTTAGGATAGCTTTGGCTATTCTGGGTCTTTTGTGGTTCCATATAAATTTTAGGATCTTTTTTGCTATTTCTGTGAAGAATATCATTGGTATTTGAATAGGAATTCTGTTGAATTGAATCTGTAGATGGCTTTGGGGAATATGGACATTTTAACTGTATTGATTCTTCCAATTCATGAACATGGAATAATTTTCCATTTTTTTGTTGTTGTCCTGTTCAGTTCCCTTCATCATTGTCTCATAGTTTGCATTATAGAGATCTTTCACTTCTTTGGTTAATTCCTAGGTGTTTAATTTTATGTGTGGCTGATGTAAATGGGATTATTTTTTGGCTATCTTTTTCAGCTTGTTCATTGTTGGCATATAGAAATGTTACAGATTTTTGTATGTTGATTTTGTATCCTGCAGCTTTACTGAATTTATCACTTCTAGTAGTTTTGGGTGGAGTCTTTAGGTTTTTGCAAATCTAAGATCATATTATCCACAAGCAAGATAATTTGACTTTCTCCTTTCTAGTTTGGATGTCCTTTATTTATTTGTCTTGTCTAATTGCTCTAGCTAGGACTTTCAGTACTGTGTTGAATAACAGTGGTGAAAGTGGGCATGTTTGTCATCATGCTTTGAATCTTAGAGGAAAGGCTTTCAGTTTTTCTTCATTCAGCATTATACTAGCTGTGGGTCTGTCATATATGGCTTTTATTATGTTAAGGTATGTTTCTTCTATCTCAAGTTTTTTGAGGGTTTTCATCATGAAGGGATTTGAACTTTATCAAATGCTTTTTCAGCATCAGCTGAAATGATCTTATGGTTTTTGTCCTTTAGTCTACTGTTAGGATGTATCACATTAATTGATTTGCATATGTTAAACCATCCTTGCATCCCAGGGATAAATTCCACATGGTCATGGTGAATGATCTTTTTAATGTATTGTTGAATTCCATTTGCTAATATTTTGTTATATATATTTGTTGTTGTTGAGGATTTTTGCATCAGTATTAATCAACTATATTGGCCTGTAGTTTTCTTTTTTTATGTGTCTTTGTCTGATTTTGATATCAGGGTAATAATGGCCTTGTAGAATGAATTTGGAGGAGGAAAGGAAGGAGAGAGGGAAGGAGGGAAAGAAGGAAGGGAGGGAGAATGAATTTGGATGGCCTTGTAGAATGAATTTGGATATATTTTCTTCTCTATTTTTCAGAATAGTTTGAATAGGGTTGGTATTAGTTCTTCTTTAAATGTTTGGTAGAACTTAGCAGTGAAGACATCACATCCTGGGATGTTCCTTGCTGGGAGAATTTTTATTATGGCTTGATCTCATTACTTGTTATTAGAGTGTTCAGATTTTGGATTTCTTTGTGGTTCAATCTTGGTAGGTTGTATGTGTCTAGAAATTTGTCTATTCCTTCTAGATTTTCCAATGTATTACCATATTGTTGCTCATAGTAGCCACTAATGATCCTTTGAATCTCTTTGGTATCAGTTGTCATGTCTTCTTTTTCATCTCTGATTGTATTTATTTGGACCTTTTCTCTTTTATTCTTAGTTACTCTTGCTAAAGGTTTGTTGATTATGTTTAACTTTTCAAAAAAACAACTTTTTGTTTCATTGATCTTTTGTATTTTCTTCATTTCAATTTCATTTATTTCTGCTCTAATATTTATTATTTATTTTCTTCTACTAATTTTGGGTTTGATTTGCTCTTGCTTTTCTAACTCTTTAAGATGCATTGTTAGGTTGTTTGAAGTTTTTCTTTTTTGGTGTGGCACTTATAGTGATAAGCTTCACTCTTAGTACTGCTTTTGCTATATCCCATAGGTTGTGGTATGTTGTGTTTCCATTATAATTTTTTTTCAAGATTTTTTTTTTTTTTTTTTTTGAGATGGAGTTTTGCTCTTGTAGTCCAGGCTGGAATGCAATGGTGTGATCCCGGCTCACCACAACCTCTGCCTCCTGGGCTCAAGGGATTCTCCTGCCTCAGCCTCCCAAGTAGCTGGGATTACAGGCATGCACCATCATGCCCAGTTAATTTTTGCATTTTTAGTAGAGATGGAGTTTCTCTATGTTGGTCAGGGTGGTCTCGAACTCCTGACCTCAGGTAATCTGCCTGCCTCAGCCTCCCAAAGTGCTGGGATTACAGACATGAGCCACTGCGCCCAGCCAGGAAATTTTTTAATTTTCTTCTTAATCTCTTCATTGACCCATGATCACTCAGAAGCATATTGTTCAATTTCAAAGTATCCATTTTCCAAAATTCTTGTTATGAATTTCTAATTTTATTCCATTGTTGTCAGAGCTTCGCTATTATTTCCATTTTTTGAATGTTGTAAAGACTTCTTTTGTGATGTAACATGTGGTCTGTCCTTAAGAATGATCCATGTGCTGAGGAAAGAATGTGTATTCTGTAGCCATTGGATGAAATGTTCTGTAAATATCTATTAGATCCATCTGTTTTATAATGTAGACTAAATCCGATGTTTCTTTGTTGATTTTCTGTCTAAAAGATCTGTCCAATGCTAAAAGTGTTGAAGTCTCCAGTTACTGTTGTATTGGAGTCCATCCTTCTGTTTAGCTCTAATAATGCTTTGTACATCTGGGTACTCTAGTGTTGCGTGCATATATATTTAAACTTATTATATCCTCCTGCTGAATGGACCCTTTTATTATCATATAGTCACCTTCTTTGTCTCTTCTTTTTTTTTTTTTTTGAGACGGAGTCTCGCTCTGCCGCCCAGGCTGGAGTGCAGTGGCCGGATCTCAGCTCACTGCAAGCTCCGCCTCCCGGGTTCACGCCATTCTCCTGCCTCAGCCTCCGGAGTAGCTGGGACTACAGGCGCCCGCCACCGCTCCCGGCTAGTTATTTGTATTTTTTAGTAGAGACGGGGTTTCACCGTGTTAGCCAGGATGGTCTCGATCTCCTGACCTCGTGATCCGCCCATCTCGGCCTCCCACAGTGCTGGGATTACAGGCTTGAGCCACCGCGCCCGGCCTGTCTCTTCTTATAGTTTTGTCTTAAAATCTATTTTATCTGGTATAAGTATAGCCACTCCTGCTCTTTTTGGTTTCTTACTGGCATGGAATATCTTTTTCTATCCCTTATTTTCAGTCTGTGTGTGTCTTTATGGGTGAAGTGTATTTCTTGTAGGCAACAGAATCAATTAGTCTTTTTTTTTGACTGGGGCTAGGGGTGTCCATTCAGTAACAGTAGGTGTTTTGGTTGGAGAGTTTAGTTCATTTACATTCAATGTTATTACCGATAAGTGAAGACTTACTCCTGCCATTTTGTTATTTGTTTTCTGGCTGTATTGTGGTCTTCTCTTTCTTCTTTTCTTCCTTCCTATCTTCCTTTTAGTGAAGGTGATTTTTTGTGGTCATATGATTTACTTTGTTTTTTATATTTGTGTATTCATTGTATGATTGTTTTTGTTTGAGGTTTTCCATGAGGCTTGCAAATACTATCTTATAAGCCATTATTTTAACCTGATAACTACTTAACACTTTTGCATAAGCAAACAAACAAGCAAAAATAAAACAAATAATGACTCTACACCTTAACTTCATCTCCCTGCTTTTAAACTTTTCTTGTTTCTATTTATATCTTGTTATACTATGTCTTGAAAAGTTGTAGTTATCATTTTCGATTGGTCATTGTTTAGTTTTTCTACTTAAGAAAAGAGCAGTTTACACACCACAGTCACACTGTTATAATAGTCTCTTTTTCTGTTTACTTACTGTTACCAGTGAGTTTTCTACCTTCAGATGATTTCTTATTGTTCATTAACATCCTTTTCTTGTTGTAGCAAAAAATCAGAAACAACCTAAACATTCATCTACAGGAGAATGGATCAATTCATGTTGGAATAACATTATAATAGAATAATAAACAGTAGTTTAAATGAATGAAGAAGATCTTCATGTTTCAACATGGGCAAATGGCTTTTTTAAAAAGCAGAGAAAATTGAATTAAAAATGCAAGTGGCAAAGGAAACACATTATAATATAACATATCTAAATTTTAAAATTATGCAAAACTACTTCACATATACATGTACAATGTGCATGGGAATTATAAAGACTATATTTAAGACAGTGGTTCACATGAGAAAAAAAACATAGTGCTGAGTAGTATGAAATACCTTAAATGTGAGGGAAAGTAATAAGGAGATAGATGAATATAAGGTACTCATTTGGCCTTCCCATTATTCACTACTAATTTCATTGTGAATCCTGCAACCTCTCTAATACATAGATTCCATCTGAGTTTTGGAAAACAGATGTATCGTTATTTAACCAGATAATCAACCATATTGTTGAGAAATGTATCCCATACTCTCTTAGAGTTTATAAACTTAGTGGGGAAGATGTAATTACATGCCAAAAAAGTCAAGGAAAAGATGAGCTATCTATATGAGGAATTTAGTCAACTGTTGTCTGATATCTGTCTGTGATTAAATGACAACATATAAATGAAATGTTTTGTATGATGCCTGGTACCAAAATAAAAGCTCTCAATAAACATTAGCTATCATTATCGTTATTAGGAATAATATTGAGAGATTACTTTTTAATCCTATGTATTGGTCAAAATATGTCAATGATTGACCCAAGTTTGCATCCACTGATCAGTTAATTGGTTTAAAGGAAAGGATCCTAATTTTAATTCCATGGTCAATTTCATTTATATATTGATTCAACGAATTTTTTTCTCTTTATGTAGAAAAATATAATCATGAATGGGCTTTAGCACATCCTCCTAAATCCTAATGCGCAGTTTGTGAAAATGCGTGTGTGTACTTTGTGGAAATAAAAGATCCATAGCTTTTCTCAACTTCCCAAAATGTGTGCGTCTGAAAAAAAAAGAAACATAGAGATTTTGTTTTAGAGTCTCTACATTTTCCTCACAGCCTGTGTCTTTCTGATTAGGGAAGGTTGATATAAAAAACCTGAAGACCGTTCTAGACAACATGGGAGTCAAGCTCACAGATAAAGAACTTGAAGATCTGACACAAAGCCTGCCAGTCGGTGGTGAGCATGCTAGATATCACTGGTTTTGGGGTTTTGTGTTCTGTGTGCTTTTAGCATTAGAAGGAAAGGGAAAAAAGAACTTTTCATAATGCAAATGGCAAGATTAAATAAGACAGTCAGAGTAACAAAGTAGGGAAGGTAGTATTCTGAATACTAGCGGCATGGTCACTACAAGAGCCTTCCAAATTCTGAGGACAAGAAAGCTGACCCCTAGGAAAAAGCCACTTTTGAATTCCATCTTTCCATTATCAAATATAAGATTTGCTGTTTTATGGGTTATAAAGTCAAATTTACATTTTCTAAATAAGTTTATTTTCAATATTTATAATTGTTTCTTCATCTTCGTAACATATTCTGAGTAAATATTTATCAAATGACTAAAGTGCTTAACAAAATGCCCAGTATACTTCCTAAGTGCTGCTACTAGGTGTTATAATCATAGGAGGGAGGAGAGTGTTCTTGTGATATAACATGTTATGAGCTTCAAATTATGCCTTTGTGTTATAGCTGATAATAAAGTGGCTCTGAAAGCATTGGAGGATGAAGTGAAAGCTTTTACTGGTAAGAATTTGTTACACATGATTTGCAATAAATGATGATTTACACGAAAATTTTTATTAGTATTTTTCTAATATTCTATTTGTGGCTTATCAATTCACATATTTTCAATATTTTGATAAAATATCTGCCTTTACTAACAGATTAACATTATCTGCGTTTTATCAGTCAAAACGAAAGAACTATTTCTTGATAACATCTTACATTCATTAGTACTGTTTTCCAATAAAATGGTTTCACCAGTATCTATAGATCCAAATAACTAGATGGACACAGTGAAAACAGGGTGAAGCATTAAAAGGATCAAAGTAATGAGTTCATTGCAAGCATCTAACCACCTAGTTTTACAAAAATGAAATATGTCATACTTGTTTTTTGACTTTTGTTTTTAATTATACTTTAAGTTCTAGGGTACATGTGCACAACGTGCAGGTTTGTTACATATGTATACATGTGCCGTGTTGGTTTGCTGCACCCATTAACTCGTCATTTCCATTAGGTGTTTCTCCTAATGCTATCCCTCCCCCATTCCCCCACATCACGACTGGCCCCGGGGTGTGATGGGCCCCGGGGTGTGATGTTCCCCGCCCTGTGTCCAAGTGTTCTCATTGTTCAGTTCCCACCGATGAGTGAGAACACGCGGTGTTTGGTTTTCTGTCCTTGCCATAGTTTGCTCAGAATGATGGATTCCAGCTTCATCCGTGTTGCTACAAAGGACACCAACTCATCCTTTTTTTATGGCTGCATAGTATTCCATGGTGTACATGTGCCACATTTTCTTAATCCAGTCTATCACTGATGGACATTGGGGTTGGTTCCAAGTCTTTGCTATTGTGAATAGTGCCGCCATAAACATACGTGTGCGTGTGTCTTTATAGTAGCATGATATATAATCCTTTGGGTATATACCCAGTAATAGGATTGCTGGGTCAAATGGCATTTCTCGTTCTGGATCCTTGAGGAATCGCCACACTGCCTTCCACAATGGTGGAACTAGTTTACACTCCCGCCAACAGTGTAAAAGCCTTCCTATTTCTCCACATCCTCGCCAGCACCCGCCGTTTCCTGACTTTTTAATGATCGCCATTCTAACTGGTGTGAGATGCTATCTCATTGTGCTTTTGCTTTGCATTTCTCTGATGACCAGTGGTGATGAGCATTTTTTCACGTGTCTGTTGGCTGCATTAATTAACTTTTCTTTTGAAAAGTATCTGTTCATATCCTTTGCCCACTCTTTGATGGGGTTGTTTGATTTTTTCTTGTAAATTTGTTTAAGTTCTTTGTAGATTCTGGATATTAGCCCTCTGTCAGATGGGTAGATTGCAAAAATTGTCTCCCATTCTGTAGGTTGCCTGTTCACTCTGATGGTAGTTTCCTTTGCTGTGCAGAAACTCTTTAGTGTAATTAGACCCCGTTTGTCTATTTTGGCTTTTGTTGCCATTGCTTTTGGTGTTTTAGTCATGAAGTCCTTGCCCATGCCTATGTCCTGACTGGTATTGGCTAGGTTTTCTTCTAGGGTTTTTATGCTTTTAGCTCTAACATTTAAGTCTTTAATCCACCTTGAATTAGTTTTTGTATAAGGCGTAAGGAAGGGATCCCGTTTCAGCTTTCTACATATGGCTAGCCAGTTTTCCCGGCACCATTTATTAAATAGGGAATCCTTTCCCCGTTTCTTGTTTTTGTCAGGTCTGTCAAAGATGAGATGGTTGTAGATGTGTGGTGTTTTTCCTGAGGCCTCTGTTCTGTTCCATTGGTCTATATCTCTGTTTTGGTACCAGTACCATGCTGTTTTGGTTACTGTAGCCTTGTGGTGTAGTTTGAAGTCAGGTAGCAGGATGCCTCCTGCTTTGTTCTTTTTGCTTAGGATTGTCTTGGCAATGCGGGCTCTTTTTTGGTTCCATATGAACTTTAAGGTAGCTTTTCCCAATTCCGTGAAGAACGTCATCGGCAGCTTGCTGGGATGCCATTGAATCTATAAATTACCTTGGGCAGTATGGCCATTTTCACGATATTGATTCTTCCTATCCGTGAGCATGGAGTGTTCTTCCATTTGGTTGTGTCCTCTTTTATTTTGCTGAGCAGTGCTTTGTAGTTCTCCTTGAAGAGGTCCTTCACATCCCTGGTAAGTTGGATGCCTAGGTATTTTATTCTCTTTGAAGCAGTTGTGAATGGGAGTTCACTCATGATTTGGCTCTCTGTTTGTCTCTTATTGGCGTATAAGAATGCTTGTGATTTTTGCACATTGATTTTGTATCCTGAGACTTTGCTGAAGTTGCTTGTCAGCTTAAGGAGATTTCGGGCCGAGACGATGGGGCTTTCTAAATATACAGTCATGTCATCTGCAAACAGGGACAATTTGACATCCTTTTTTCCTAATTGATACCCTTTATTTCTTTCTCCTGCCTGATTGCCCTGGCCAGAACTTCCAACAATATGTTCAATAGGAGACACTGTGTTGAATAGGAGTGGTGAGAGAGGGCAGCCCTGTCTTGTGCCAGTTTTCATAGGGAATGCTTCCAGTTTTTGCCCATTCAGTAGGATACTGGCTGTGGGTTTGTCATAAATAGCTCGTATTATTTTGAGATACGTTCTATCAATACCTAGTTTACTGAGAGTTTTTAGCATGAATGACTGTTGAATTTTGTTGAAGGCCTTTTCTCCGTCTGTTGAGATAATCATGTGTTTTTTGTGTTTGGTTCTGTTTATGTGATGGATTACGTCTACTGATTTGCGTACGTTGAACCAGCCTTGCATCCCAGGGATGAAGCCAACTTGATCTTGGTGGTTAAGCTTTTTGATGTGCTGCTGGATTCGGTTTGCCAGCATTTTATGGAGGATTTTTGCATCGATGTTCATCAGGGCTATTGGTCTAAAATTCTCTTTTCTTGTTGTGTCTCTGCCAGGCTTTGGTATCAGGATGATACTGGCCTCATAAAATGAGTTAGGGAGGATTCCCTCTTTTTCTATTGATTGGAGTAGTTTCAGAAGGAATGGTACCAGCTCCTCCTCGTACCTCTGGTAGAATTTGGCTGTGAATCCGTCTGGTCCTGGACTCTTTTTGGTTGGTAGCCTATTAAAGATTGCCTCAATTTCAGAGCCTGTTATTGGTCTATTCAGTGATTCAGCTTCTTCCTGGTTTAGTCTTGGGAGGGTGTATGTGTCCAGGAATTGATCCATTTCTTGTAGATTTTCTAGTTTATTTGCATAGAGGTGTTTATAGTATTCTCTGATGGTAGTTTGTATTTCTGTGGGATCGGTGGTGATATCCCCTTTATCATGTGTTACTGCGTCTAGTTGGTTCTTCTCTCTTTTCTTCTTTATTAGTCTTGCTAGCGTTCTATCAATTTTGTTGATCTCTTCAGAAAACCAGCTCCTGGATTCATCGATTTTTTTGAAGGGTTTTTTGTGTCTCTATCTCCTTCGGTTCTGCTCTGATCTTAGTTATTTCTTGCCTTCTGCTAGCTTTTGAATGTGTTTGCTGTTGCTTCTCTAGTTCTTTTCATTGTGATGGTAGGGTGTCGAGTTCAGATCTTTCCTGCTTTCTGTGGTGGGCATTTAGTGCTATAAATTTCCCTCTACACACTGCTTTAAATGTGTCCCAGAGATTCTGGTACGTTGCGTCTTTGTTCTCATTGGTTTCGAAGAACATCTTTATTTCTGCCTTCATTTCGTTATTTACCCAGTAGTCATCCAGGAGCAGGTTGTTCAGTTTCCATGTAGTTGTGTGGTGTTGAGTGAGTTTCTTAATCCAGAGTTCTAATTTGATGGCACTGTGGTCTGAGAGACAGTTTGTTGTGATTTCTGTTCTTTTACATTTGCTGAGGAGTGCTTGACTTCCAACGATGTGGTCAATTTTGGAATAAGTGCGATGAATGCTGCTGAGAAGAATGTAAGTTCTGTTGATTTGGTTTGGAGAGTTCTGTAGACGTCTATGAGGTCTGCTTGGTGCAGAGATGAGTTCAAGTCCCGGATATCCTTGTTACCCTTGTGTCTCCATATACTGGGATATATTACATAATATACCATTTAACAGGGGTGATTGTAGATGAAATTTTTCTGTTTTAAACATGTCTGGACGCTGGGCGTGGTGACTCCTGTCTGTAATCCCAGCACTTTGGAAGTCCGAGGTAAGTGGATCACTTGAGGTCAGGAGTTTGAGACCAGCCTGGTCAACAAGATGAAACCCCATCTCTTCTAAAAATACAAAACTTAGCCGGGTGTGGTGATGGGCACGTGTAATCCCAGCTATTCAAGAGGCTGAGGCAGGAGAATTGCTTGAACCCAGAAGATGGAGGTTGCAGTGGGCCGAGATCACGTCACTGCTCTCCACCCTGGGCAACAGAGCGAGACTCCGTCTGGAAAAACAAAAAAACATGTCAGGAGGCTGGATGCCGTGGCTCACGCCTGTAATCCCGGCACTTTGGGAGGCCAGGAGTTGAAGACCACTTTGGGCAACATAGCAAGACCCCATCTTTACAAAAAGGAAAAGTAAAAAATAAACAGGTTGGTATCCTGGGCCATGGAGTGGCAGTGGGCATCTTTTGCCTGTGATCAGTCACGTGATCCCAGCAGCGCTCACGTCCTGTTCCCAGTACCCTCCTGTCATTGGTCCAAGGATGAGCATGTGACTCCTCACTGCCAGTCAGAGCCTCCCTGGGAGGGTAAGGGGGCCCTCTGGTGGTGTTTTCCAGCACAGCCGGCAGATCCTCCTTTGGGACTTAGGCGAGGGCATAGGACTCCTCCCCGCTTGTGCTTGCGGGCGAGGATCAGCCTCCGAGATTCTGCGGAGAGACTCTCAAGGGGCACCAGCTGGAGCTGGTTCTGTGTCTGCAGGGAACCATCTGGTGCTCTCTGCATTCATAGCCCCCTACCGCGAGTTTTCTCCTCTGTGTCTTTGTGGCTTAGCCCAGTGTTCACAGAAGGGGCGGGGGTGGAGGGCTCAAACGCTGTCATCCACGTTTGCTTTTCGAAAAACAGCAGGACACAAAATTCTATAAACACGAAATGACGGTACCTGGTACGTGACCCGAATGCAACTCAGAAGGGTGCCAGTAAGTTAGGGGATTGGCCTTTGGAAGGCGTCCTTCTTTTGAGAAAGTGTAATATTTCAGGCCGGGCGCGGTGCCTCACGCCTGTAATCCCACCACTTTGGGAGGCCGAGGCGGGCGGATCAGGAGGTCAGGAGATGGAGACCATCCTGGCTAAGTCGGTGAAACTCCGTCTCTACTAAAAATACAAAAAAAAAATTAGCCGGGCACGGTGGTGGGTGCCTGTAGTCCCAGCTTCTTGGGAGGCTGAGGCAGGAGAATCATTTGAACCCAGGAGGCAGAGGTTGCAGTGAGCCGAGATCACAGAAGTGCACTCCAACCTGGGTGACGGAGTGAGACTCCCTCTCTGGAGAAGAAAGAAAAGAAGGACGGAGGGAGGGAGGGAGAGAGAGAGAGAGAAATAAATGCCTGCAAGTTACTATAAATCGTTGGAAAAAATTTCACAACTCCATAATGATTGTAGTTTACTTGAAATATGAGGAATAAAAAGCAGGTTAAATAATACCACAAAGAAAAAAATCACACAAATTCAGAATGAGGGATTCTACAGGAAAACCGGCCTACTCTTTTAAAAAAGTTGGTGTTCAATGTTAAAAAAAAAAAAAAAAAAAAAAAAAAAAAAAAAAAAGTGGGGAGACTTTTTTCTCCCTCTCTCTCTCTCTCTCTCTCTCTCTCTCTCGACAGAGTCTCGCTCTGTTGCCCTGGCTGGAGTGCGGTGGTGCAATCTCGGCTCACTGCAACCTCCGCCTCCCGGGTTCAGGTGCTTCTTCTGCCTCAGCCTCCCAAGTAGCTGAGACTACAGGTGTGCACCACCATGACTAGCTAATTTTTGTATTTTTACTAGAGACGGGGTTTCACTACGTTGGCCAGGCTGGTCTCGAACTCCTGACCTCAAGTGATCCGCCCACATCGGCCTACCAAATTGATGGGATTACAGCAGTGAGCCACTGCACCCAGCTAACTTTTAGATTTAAAGAGACAAAGAGAATAACTAAATGCAATGTGAACTTTTGACAGAAACAGCTGTAATAGATGTTTGGGGGACAATTAACAAAAATATTTTTAAATATGAACTGGATGTAACATGACACTAAGGGATTATTGTTAATTCTCTTAGGTGTGACCATGCTATGTATTTATCAACAATGTCGCATAAGAGAATATCCTTATTCTTAGAAGATTCATGGCATGCTGCAGTGTTTAGGGATAATAAGTTACGATGTCCACCATTTACAGTCAAAATACGTTGAGGAAAGAAAAACATATTTATGTATACACTCACACATACATATGGAAAGACAGTATGAGAGAGAAAAAGTAAACTAGGGCGAAATGTTAACTATTATTTCATGTAAGTGGTGATGGTTCGTTGTGCTGTTCTTTCAATGTTTCTGCATGTTTGGCACTTTCTATTATAAAGTGTTGGGGAAAAAAACATAGTGCTGAGTAGTATGAAATACCTTAAATGTCAGGGAAAGTAATAAGGAGGTAGATGAATATAAGGTACTCATTTGGCCTTCCCATTATTCACTACTAATTTCGTTGTGAATCCTGCATCCTCTCTAATACACAGATTCCATCTGACTTTTGAAAAACAGATGTATCGTTATTTAACCAGATAATCAACCATATTGTTGAGAAATGTATCCCATACTCTCTTAGAGTTTATAAACTTAGTGGGGAAGATGTAATTACATGCCAAAAAAGTCAAGGAAAAGATGAGCTATCTATATGAGGAATTTAGTCAACTGTTGTCTGATATCTGTCTGTGATTAAATGACAACATATAAATGAAATGTTTTGTATGATGCCTGGTACCAAAATAAAAGCTCTCAATAAACATTAGCTATCATTATCGTTATTAGGAATAATATTGAGAGATTACTTTTTAATCCTATGTATTGGTCAAAATATGTCAATGATTGACCCAAGTTTGCATCCACTGATCAGTTAATTGGTTTAAAGGAAAGGATCCTAATTTTAATTCCATGGTCAATTTCATTTATATATTGATTCAACGAATTTTTTTCTCTTTATGTAGAAAAATATAATCATGAATGGGCTTTAGCACATCCTCCTAAATCCTAATGCGCAGTTTGTGAAAATGCGTGTGTGTACTTTGTGGAAATAAAAGATCCATAGCTTTTCTCAACTTCCCAAAATGTGTGCGTCTGAAAAAAAAAGAAACATAGAGATTTTGTTTTAGAGTCTCTACATTTTCCTCACAGCCTGTGTCTTTCTGATTAGGGAAGGTTGATATAAAAAACCTGAAGACCGTTCTAGACAACATGGGAGTCAAGCTCACAGATAAAGAACTTGAAGATCTGACACAAAGCCTGCCAGTCGGTGGTGAGCATGCTAGATATCACTGGTTTTGGGGTTTTGTGTTCTGTGTGCTTTTAGCATTAGAAGGAAAGGGAAAAAAGAACTTTTCATAATGCAAATGGCAAGATTAAATAAGACAGTCAGAGTAACAAAGTAGGGAAGGTAGTATTCTGAATACTAGCGGCATGGTCACTACAAGAGCCTTCCAAATTCTGAGGACAAGAAAGCTGACCCCTAGGAAAAAGCCACTTTTGAATTCCATCTTTCCATTATCAAATATAAGATTTGCTGTTTTATGGGTTATAAAGTCAAATTTACATTTTCTAAATAAGTTTATTTTCAATATTTATAATTGTTTCTTCATCTTCGTAACATATTCTGAGTAAATATTTATCAAATGACTAAAGTGCTTAACAAAATGCCCAGTATACTTCCTAAGTGCTGCTACTAGGTGTTATAATCATAGGAGGGAGGAGAGTGTTCTTGTGATATAACATGTTATGAGCTTCAAATTATGCCTTTGTGTTATAGCTGATAATAAAGTGGCTCTGAAAGCATTGGAGGATGAAGTGAAAGCTTTTACTGGTAAGAATTTGTTACACATGATTTGCAATAAATGATGATTTACACGAAAATTTTTATTAGTATTTTTCTAATATTCTATTTGTGGCTTATCAATTCACATATTTTCAATATTTTGATAAAATATCTGCCTTTACTAACAGATTAACATTATCTGCGTTTTATCAGTCAAAACGAAAGAACTATTTCTTGATAACATCTTACATTCATTAGTACTGTTTTCCAATAAAATGGTTTCACCAGTATCTATAGATCCAAATAACTAGATGGACACAGTGAAAACAGGGTGAAGCATTAAAAGGATCAAAGTAATGAGTTCATTGCAAGCATCTAACCACCTAGTTTTACAAAAATGAAATATGTCATACTTGTTTTTTGACTTTTGTTTTTAATTATACTTTAAGTTCTAGGGTACATGTGCACAACGTGCAGGTTTGTTACATATGTATACATGTGCCGTGTTGGTTTGCTGCACCCATTAACTCGTCATTTCCATTAGGTGTTTCTCCTAATGCTATCCCTCCCCCATTCCCCCACATCACGACTGGCCCCGGGGTGTGATGGGCCCCGGGGTGTGATGTTCCCCGCCCTGTGTCCAAGTGTTCTCATTGTTCAGTTCCCACCGATGAGTGAGAACACGCGGTGTTTGGTTTTCTGTCCTTGCCATAGTTTGCTCAGAATGATGGATTCCAGCTTCATCCGTGTTGCTACAAAGGACACCAACTCATCCTTTTTTTATGGCTGCATAGTATTCCATGGTGTACATGTGCCACATTTTCTTAATCCAGTCTATCACTGATGGACATTGGGGTTGGTTCCAAGTCTTTGCTATTGTGAATAGTGCCGCCATAAACATACGTGTGCGTGTGTCTTTATAGTAGCATGATATATAATCCTTTGGGTATATACCCAGTAATAGGATTGCTGGGTCAAATGGTATTTCTCGTTCTGGATCCTTGAGGAATCGCCACACTGCCTTCCACAATGGTGGAACTAGTTTACACTCCCGCCAACAGTGTAAAAGCCTTCCTATTTCTCCACATCCTCGCCAGCACCCGCCGTTTCCTGACTTTTTAATGATCGCCATTCTAACTGGTGTGAGATGCTATCTCATTGTGCTTTTGCTTTGCATTTCTCTGATGACCAGTGGTGATGAGCATTTTTTCACGTGTCTGTTGGCTGCATTAATTAACTTTTCTTTTGAAAAGTATCTGTTCATATCCTTTGCCCACTTTTTGATGGGGTTGTTTGATTTTTTCTTGTAAATTTGTTTAAGTTCTTTGTAGATTCTGGATATTAGCCCTCTGTCAGATGGGTAGATTGCAAAAATTGTCTCCCATTCTGTAGGTTGCCTGTTCACTCTGATGGTAGTTTCCTTTGCTGTGCAGAAACTCTTTAGTGTAATTAGACCCCGTTTGTCTATTTTGGCTTTTGTTGCCATTGCTTTTGGTGTTTTAGTCATGAAGTCCTTGCCCATGCCTATGTCCTGACTGGTATTGGCTAGGTTTTCTTCTAGGGTTTTTATGCTTTTAGTTCTAACATTTAAGTCTTTAATCCACCTTGAATTAGTTTTTGTATAAGGCGTAAGGAAGGGATCCCGTTTCAGCTTTCTACATATGGCTAGCCAGTTTTCCCGGCACCATTTATTAAATAGGGAATCCTTTCCCCGTTTCTTGTTTTTGTCAGGTCTGTCAAAGATGAGATGGTTGTAGATGTGTGGTGTTTTTCCTGAGGCCTCTGTTCTGTTCCATTGGTCTATATCTCTGTTTTGGTACCAGTACCATGCTGTTTTGGTTACTGTAGCCTTGTGGTGTAGTTTGAAGTCAGGTAGCAGGATGCCTCCCGCTTTGTTCTTTTTGCTTAGGATTGTCTTGGCAATGCGGGCTCTTTTTTGGTTCCATATGAACTTTAAGGTAGCTTTTCCCAATTCCGTGAAGAACGTCATCGGCAGCTTGCTGGGATGCCATTGAATCTATAAATTACCTTGGGCAGTATGGCCATTTTCACGATATTGATTCTTCCTATCCGTGAGCATGGAGTGTTCTTCCATTTGGTTGTGTCCTCTTTTATTTTGCTGAGCAGTGCTTTGTAGTTCTCCTTGAAGAGGTCCTTCACATCCCTGGTAAGTTGGATGCCTAGGTATTTTATTCTCTTTGAAGCAGTTGTGAATGGGAGTTCACTCATGATTTGGCTCTCTGTTTGTCTCTTATTGGCGTATAAGAATGCTTGTGATTTTTGCACATTGATTTTGTATCCTGAGACTTTGCTGAAGTTGCTTGTCAGCTTAAGGAGATTTCGGGCCGAGACGATGGGGCTTTCTAAATATACAGTCATGTCATCTGCAAACAGGGACAATTTGACATCCTTTTTTCCTAATTGATACCCTTTATTTCTTTCTCCTGCCTGATTGCCCTGGCCAGAACTTCCAACAATATGTTCAATAGGAGACACTGTGTTGAATAGGAGTGGTGAGAGAGGGCAGCCCTGTCTTGTGCCAGTTTTCATAGGGAATGCTTCCAGTTTTTGCCCATTCAGTAGGATACTGGCTGTGGGTTTGTCATAAATAGCTCGTATTATTTTGAGATACGTTCTATCAATACCTAGTTTACTGAGAGTTTTTAGCATGAATGACTGTTGAATTTTGTTGAAGGCCTTTTCTCCGTCTGTTGAGATAATCATGTGTTTTTTGTGTTTGGTTCTGTTTATGTGATGGATTACGTCTACTGATTTGCGTACGTTGAACCAGCCTTGCATCCCAGGGATGAAGCCAACTTGATCTTGGTGGTTAAGCTTTTTGATGTGCTGCTGGATTCGGTTTGCCAGCATTTTATGGAGGATTTTTGCATCGATGTTCATCAGGGCTATTGGTCTAAAATTCTCTTTTCTTGTTGTGTCTCTGCCAGGCTTTGGTATCAGGATGATACTGGCCTCATAAAATGAGTTAGGGAGGATTCCCTCTTTTTCTATTGATTGGAGTAGTTTCAGAAGGAATGGTACCAGCTCCTCCTCGTACCTCTGGTAGAATTTGGCTGTGAATCCGTCTGGTCCTGGACTCTTTTTGGTTGGTAGCCTATTAAAGATTGCCTCAATTTCAGAGCCTGTTATTGGTCTATTCAGTGATTCAGCTTCTTCCTGGTTTAGTCTTGGGAGGGTGTATGTGTCCAGGAATTGATCCATTTCTTGTAGATTTTCTAGTTTATTTGCATAGAGGTGTTTATAGTATTCTCTGATGGTAGTTTGTATTTCTGTGGGATCGGTGGTGATATCCCCTTTATCATGTGTTACTGCGTCTAGTTGGTTCTTCTCTCTTTTCTTCTTTATTAGTCTTGCTAGCGTTCTATCAATTTTGTTGATCTCTTCAGAAAACCAGCTCCTGGATTCATCGATTTTTTTGAAGGGTTTTTTGTGTCTCTATCTCCTTCGGTTCTGCTCTGATCTTAGTTATTTCTTGCCTTCTGCTAGCTTTTGAATGTGTTTGCTGTTGCTTCTCTAGTTCTTTTCATTGTGATGGTAGGGTGTCGAGTTCAGATCTTTCCTGCTTTCTGTGGTGGGCATTTAGTGCTATAAATTTCCCTCTACACACTGCTTTAAATGTGTCCCAGAGATTCTGGTACGTTGCGTCTTTGTTCTCATTGGTTTCGAAGAACATCTTTATTTCTGCCTTCATTTCGTTATTTACCCAGTAGTCATCCAGGAGCAGGTTGTTCAGTTTCCATGTAGTTGTGTGGTGTTGAGTGAGTTTCTTAATCCAGAGTTCTAATTTGATGGCACTGTGGTCTGAGAGACAGTTTGTTGTGATTTCTGTTCTTTTACATTTGCTGAGGAGTGCTTGACTTCCAACGATGTGGTCAATTTTGGAATAAGTGCGATGAATGCTGCTGAGAAGAATGTAAGTTCTGTTGATTTGGTTTGGAGAGTTCTGTAGACGTCTATGAGGTCTGCTTGGTGCAGAGATGAGTTCAAGTCCCGGATATCCTTGTTACCCTTGTGTCTCCATATACTGGGATATATTACATAATATACCATTTAACAGGGGTGATTGTAGATGAAATTTTTCTGTTTTAAACATGTCTGGACGCTGGGCGTGGTGACTCCTGTCTGTAATCCCAGCACTTTGGAAGTCCGAGGTAAGTGGATCACTTGAGGTCAGGAGTTTGAGACCAGCCTGGTCAACAAGATGAAACCCCATCTCTTCTAAAAATACAAAACTTAGCCGGGTGTGGTGATGGGCACGTGTAATCCCAGCTATTCAAGAGGCTGAGGCAGGAGAATTGCTTGAACCCAGAAGATGGAGGTTGCAGTGGGCCGAGATCACGTCACTGCTCTCCACCCTGGGCAACAGAGCGAGACTCCGTCTGGAAAAACAAAAAAACATGTCAGGAGGCTGGATGCCGTGGCTCACGCCTGTAATCCCGGCACTTTGGGAGGCCAGGAGTTGAAGACCACTTTGGGCAACATAGCAAGACCCCATCTTTACAAAAAGGAAAAGTAAAAAATAAACAGGTTGGTATCCTGGGCCATGGAGTGGCAGTGGGCATCTTTTGCCTGTGATCAGTCACGTGATCCCAGCAGCGCTCACGTCCTGTTCCCAGTACCCTCCTGTCATTGGTCCAAGGATGAGCATGTGACTCCTCACTGCCAGTCAGAGCCTCCCTGGGAGGGTAAGGGGGCCCTCTGGTGGTGTTTTCCAGCACAGCCGGCAGATCCTCCTTTGGGACTTAGGCGAGGGCATAGGACTCCTCCCCGCTTGTGCTTGCGGGCGAGGATCAGCCTCCGAGATTCTGCGGAGAGACTCTCAAGGGGCACCAGCTGGAGCTGGTTCTGTGTCTGCAGGGAACCATCTGGTGCTCTCTGCATTCATAGCCCCCTACCGCGAGTTTTCTCCTCTGTGTCTTTGTGGCTTAGCCCAGTGTTCACAGAAGGGGCGGGGGTGGAGGGCTCAAACGCTGTCATCCACGTTTGCTTTTCGAAAAACAGCAGGACACAAAATTCTATAAACACGAAATGACGGTACCTGGTACGTGACCCGAATGCAACTCAGAAGGGTGCCAGTAAGTTAGGGGATTGGCCTTTGGAAGGCGTCCTTCTTTTGAGAAAGTGTAATATTTCAGGCCGGGCGCGGTGCCTCACGCCTGTAATCCCACCACTTTGGGAGGCCGAGGCGGGCGGATCAGGAGGTCAGGAGATGGAGACCATCCTGGCTAAGTCGGTGAAACTCCGTCTCTACTAAAAATACAAAAAAAAAATTAGCCGGGCACGGTGGTGGGTGCCTGTAGTCCCAGCTTCTTGGGAGGCTGAGGCAGGAGAATCATTTGAACCCAGGAGGCAGAGGTTGCAGTGAGCCGAGATCACAGAAGTGCACTCCAACCTGGGTGACGGAGTGAGACTCCCTCTCTGGAGAAGAAAGAAAAGAAGGACGGAGGGAGGGAGGGAGAGAGAGAGAGAGAAATAAATGCCTGCAAGTTACTATAAATCGTTGGAAAAAATTTCACAACTCCATAATGATTGTAGTTTACTTGAAATATGAGGAATAAAAAGCAGGTTAAATAATACCACAAAGAAAAAAATCACACAAATTCAGAATGAGGGATTCTACAGGAAAACCGGCCTACTCTTTTAAAAAAGTTGGTGTTCAATGTTAAAAAAAAAAAAAAGTGGGGAGACTTTTTTCTCCCTCTCTCTCTCTCTCTCTCTCTCTCTCGACAGAGTCTCGCTCTGTTGCCCTGGCTGGAGTGCGGTGGTGCAATCTCGGCTCACTGCAACCTCCGCCTCCCGGGTTCAGGTGCTTCTTCTGCCTCAGCCTCCCAAGTAGCTGAGACTACAGGTGTGCACCACCATGACTAGCTAATTTTTGTATTTTTACTAGAGACGGGGTTTCACTACGTTGGCCAGGCTGGTCTCGAACTCCTGACCTCAAGTGATCCGCCCACATCGGCCTACCAAATTGATGGGATTACAGCAGTGAGCCACTGCACCCAGCTAACTTTTAGATTTAAAGAGACAAAGAGAATAACTAAATGCAATGTGAACTTTTGACAGAAACAGCTGTAATAGATGTTTGGGGGACAATTAACAAAAATATTTTTAAATATGAACTGGATGTAACATGACACTAAGGGATTATTGTTAATTCTCTTAGGTGTGACCATGCTATGTATTTATCAACAATGTCGCATAAGAGAATATCCTTATTCTTAGAAGATTCATGGCATGCTGCAGTGTTTAGGGATAATAAGTTACGATGTCCACCATTTACAGTCAAAATACGTTGAGGAAAGAAAAACATATTTATGTATACACTCACACATACATATGGAAAGACAGTATGAGAGAGAAAAAGTAAACTAGGGCGAAATGTTAACTATTATTTCATGTAAGTGGTGATGGTTCGTTGTGCTGTTCTTTCAATGTTTCTGCATGTTTGGCACTTTCTATTATAAAGTGTTGGGGAAAAAAAAAATAGTGCTGAGTAGTATGAAATACTTTAAATGTCAGGGAAAGTAATAAGGAGATAGATGAATATAAGGTACTCATTTGGCCTTCCCATTATTCACTACTAATTTCGTTGTGAATCCTGCAACCTCTCTAATACATAGATTCCATCTGAGTTTTGGAAAACAGATGTATCGTTATTTAACCAGATAATCAACCATATTGTTGAGAAATGTATCCCATACTCTCTTAGAGTTTATAAACTTAGTGGGGAAGATGTAATTACATGCCAAAAAAGTCAAGGAAAAGATGAGCTATCTATATGAGGAATTTAGTCAACTGTTGTCTGATATCTGTCTGTGATTAAATGACAACATATAAATGAAATGTTTTGTATGATGCCTGGTACCAAAATAAAAGCTCTCAATAAACATTAGCTATCATTATCGTTATTAGGAATAATATTGAGAGATTACTTTTTAATCCTATGTATTGGTCAAAATATGTCAATGATTGACCCAAGTTTGCATCCACTGATCAGTTAATTGGTTTAAAGGAAAGGATCCTAATTTTAATTCCATGGTCAATTTCATTTATATATTGATTCAACGAATTTTTTTCTCTTTATGTAGAAAAATATAATCATGAATGGGCTTTAGCACATCCTCCTAAATCCTAATGCGCAGTTTGTGAAAATGCGTGTGTGTACTTTGTGGAAATAAAAGATCCATAGCTTTTCTCAACTTCCCAAAATGTGTGCGTCTGAAAAAAAAAGAAACATAGAGATTTTGTTTTAGAGTCTCTACATTTTCCTCACAGCCTGTGTCTTTCTGATTAGGGAAGGTTGATATAAAAAACCTGAAGACCGTTCTAGACAACATGGGAGTCAAGCTCACAGATAAAGAACTTGAAGATCTGACACAAAGCCTGCCAGTCGGTGGTGAGCATGCTAGATATCACTGGTTTTGGGGTTTTGTGTTCTGTGTGCTTTTAGCATTAGAAGGAAAGGGAAAAAAGAACTTTTCATAATGCAAATGGCAAGATTAAATAAGACAGTCAGAGTAACAAAGTAGGGAAGGTAGTATTCTGAATACTAGCGGCATGGTCACTACAAGAGCCTTCCAAATTCTGAGGACAAGAAAGCTGACCCCTAGGAAAAAGCCACTTTTGAATTCCATCTTTCCATTATCAAATATAAGATTTGCTGTTTTATGGGTTATAAAGTCAAATTTACATTTTCTAAATAAGTTTATTTTCAATATTTATAATTGTTTCTTCATCTTCGTAACATATTCTGAGTAAATATTTATCAAATGACTAAAGTGCTTAACAAAATGCCCAGTATACTTCCTAAGTGCTGCTACTAGGTGTTATAATCATAGGAGGGAGGAGAGTGTTCTTGTGATATAACATGTTATGAGCTTCAAATTATGCCTTTGTGTTATAGCTGATAATAAAGTGGCTCTGAAAGCATTGGAGGATGAAGTGAAAGCTTTTACTGGTAAGAATTTGTTACACATGATTTGCAATAAATGATGATTTACACGAAAATTTTTATTAGTATTTTTCTAATATTCTATTTGTGGCTTATCAATTCACATATTTTCAATATTTTGATAAAATATCTGCCTTTACTAACAGATTAACATTATCTGCATTTTATCAGTCAAAACGAAAGAACTATTTCTTGATAACATCTTACATTCATTAGTACTGTTTTCCAATAAAATGGTTTCACCAGTATCTATAGATCCAAATAACTAGATGGACACAGTGAAAACAGGGTGAAGCATTAAAAGGATCAAAGTAATGAGTTCATTGCAAGCATCTAACCACCTAGTTTTACAAAAATGAAATATGTCATACTTGTTTTTTGACTTTTGTTTTTAATTATACTTTAAGTTCTAGGGTACATGTGCACAACGTGCAGGTTTGTTACATATGTATACATGTGCCGTGTTGGTTTGCTGCACCCATTAACTCGTCATTTCCATTAGGTGTTTCTCCTAATGCTATCCCTCCCCCATTCCCCCACATCACGACTGGCCCCGGGGTGTGATGGGCCCCGGGGTGTGATGTTCCCCGCCCTGTGTCCAAGTGTTCTCATTGTTCAGTTCCCACCGATGAGTGAGAACACGCGGTGTTTGGTTTTCTGTCCTTGCCATAGTTTGCTCAGAATGATGGATTCCAGCTTCATCCGTGTTGCTACAAAGGACACCAACTCATCCTTTTTTTATGGCTGCATAGTATTCCATGGTGTACATGTGCCACATTTTCTTAATCCAGTCTATCACTGATGGACATTGGGGTTGGTTCCAAGTCTTTGCTATTGTGAATAGTGCCGCCATAAACATACGTGTGCGTGTGTCTTTATAGTAGCATGATATATAATCCTTTGGGTATATACCCAGTAATAGGATTGCTGGGTCAAATGGTATTTCTCGTTCTGGATCCTTGAGGAATCGCCACACTGCCTTCCACAATGGTGGAACTAGTTTACACTCCCGCCAACAGTGTAAAAGCCTTCCTATTTCTCCACATCCTCGCCAGCACCCGCCGTTTCCTGACTTTTTAATGATCGCCATTCTAACTGGTGTGAGATGCTATCTCATTGTGCTTTTGCTTTGCATTTCTCTGATGACCAGTGGTGATGAGCATTTTTTCACGTGTCTGTTGGCTGCATTAATTAACTTTTCTTTTGAAAAGTATCTGTTCATATCCTTTGCCCACTTTTTGATGGGGTTGTTTGATTTTTTCTTGTAAATTTGTTTAAGTTCTTTGTAGATTCTGGATATTAGCCCTCTGTCAGATGGGTAGATTGCAAAAATTGTCTCCCATTCTGTAGGTTGCCTGTTCACTCTGATGGTAGTTTCCTTTGCTGTGCAGAAACTCTTTAGTGTAATTAGACCCCGTTTGTCTATTTTGGCTTTTGTTGCCATTGCTTTTGGTGTTTTAGTCATGAAGTCCTTGCCCATGCCTATGTCCTGACTGGTATTGGCTAGGTTTTCTTCTAGGGTTTTTATGCTTTTAGCTCTAACATTTAAGTCTTTAATCCACCTTGAATTAGTTTTTGTATAAGGCGTAAGGAAGGGATCCCGTTTCAGCTTTCTACATATGGCTAGCCAGTTTTCCCGGCACCATTTATTAAATAGGGAATCCTTTCCCCGTTTCTTGTTTTTGTCAGGTCTGTCAAAGATGAGATGGTTGTAGATGTGTGGTGTTTTTCCTGAGGCCTCTGTTCTGTTCCATTGGTCTATATCTCTGTTTTGGTACCAGTACCATGCTGTTTTGGTTACTGTAGCCTTGTGGTGTAGTTTGAAGTCAGGTAGCAGGATGCCTCCCGCTTTGTTCTTTTTGCTTAGGATTGTCTTGGCAATGCGGGCTCTTTTTTGGTTCCATATGAACTTTAAGGTAGCTTTTCCCAATTCCGTGAAGAACGTCATCGGCAGCTTGCTGGGATGCCATTGAATCTATAAATTACCTTGGGCAGTATGGCCATTTTCACGATATTGATTCTTCCTATCCGTGAGCATGGAGTGTTCTTCCATTTGGTTGTGTCCTCTTTTATTTTGCTGAGCAGTGCTTTGTAGTTCTCCTTGAAGAGGTCCTTCACATCCCTGGTAAGTTGGATGCCTAGGTATTTTATTCTCTTTGAAGCAGTTGTGAATGGGAGTTCACTCATGATTTGGCTCTCTGTTTGTCTCTTATTGGCGTATAAGAATGCTTGTGATTTTTGCACATTGATTTTGTATCCTGAGACTTTGCTGAAGTTGCTTGTCAGCTTAAGGAGATTTCGGGCCGAGACGATGGGGCTTTCTAAATATACAGTCATGTCATCTGCAAACAGGGACAATTTGACATCCTTTTTTCCTAATTGATACCCTTTATTTCTTTCTCCTGCCTGATTGCCCTGGCCAGAACTTCCAACAATATGTTCAATAGGAGACACTGTGTTGAATAGGAGTGGTGAGAGAGGGCAGCCCTGTCTTGTGCCAGTTTTCATAGGGAATGCTTCCAGTTTTTGCCCATTCAGTAGGATACTGGCTGTGGGTTTGTCATAAATAGCTCGTATTATTTTGAGATACGTTCTATCAATACCTAGTTTACTGAGAGTTTTTAGCATGAATGACTGTTGAATTTTGTTGAAGGCCTTTTCTCCGTCTGTTGAGATAATCATGTGTTTTTTGTGTTTGGTTCTGTTTATGTGATGGATTACGTCTACTGATTTGCGTACGTTGAACCAGCCTTGCATCCCAGGGATGAAGCCAACTTGATCTTGGTGGTTAAGCTTTTTGATGTGCTGCTGGATTCGGTTTGCCAGCATTTTATGGAGGATTTTTGCATCGATGTTCATCAGGGCTATTGGTCTAAAATTCTCTTTTCTTGTTGTGTCTCTGCCAGGCTTTGGTATCAGGATGATACTGGCCTCATAAAATGAGTTAGGGAGGATTCCCTCTTTTTCTATTGATTGGAGTAGTTTCAGAAGGAATGGTACCAGCTCCTCCTCGTACCTCTGGTAGAATTTGGCTGTGAATCCGTCTGGTCCTGGACTCTTTTTGGTTGGTAGCCTATTAAAGATTGCCTCAATTTCAGAGCCTGTTATTGGTCTATTCAGTGATTCAGCTTCTTCCTGGTTTAGTCTTGGGAGGGTGTATGTGTCCAGGAATTGATCCATTTCTTGTAGATTTTCTAGTTTATTTGCATAGAGGTGTTTATAGTATTCTCTGATGGTAGTTTGTATTTCTGTGGGATCGGTGGTGATATCCCCTTTATCATGTGTTACTGCGTCTAGTTGGTTCTTCTCTCTTTTCTTCTTTATTAGTCTTGCTAGCGTTCTATCAATTTTGTTGATCTCTTCAGAAAACCAGCTCCTGGATTCATCGATTTTTTTGAAGGGTTTTTTGTGTCTCTATCTCCTTCGGTTCTGCTCTGATCTTAGTTATTTCTTGCCTTCTGCTAGCTTTTGAATGTGTTTGCTGTTGCTTCTCTAGTTCTTTTCATTGTGATGGTAGGGTGTCGAGTTCAGATCTTTCCTGCTTTCTGTGGTGGGCATTTAGTGCTATAAATTTCCCTCTACACACTGCTTTAAATGTGTCCCAGAGATTCTGGTACGTTGCGTCTTTGTTCTCATTGGTTTCGAAGAACATCTTTATTTCTGCCTTCATTTCGTTATTTACCCAGTAGTCATCCAGGAGCAGGTTGTTCAGTTTCCATGTAGTTGTGTGGTGTTGAGTGAGTTTCTTAATCCAGAGTTCTAATTTGATGGCACTGTGGTCTGAGAGACAGTTTGTTGTGATTTCTGTTCTTTTACATTTGCTGAGGAGTGCTTGACTTCCAACGATGTGGTCAATTTTGGAATAAGTGCGATGAATGCTGCTGAGAAGAATGTAAGTTCTGTTGATTTGGTTTGGAGAGTTCTGTAGACGTCTATGAGGTCTGCTTGGTGCAGAGATGAGTTCAAGTCCCGGATATCCTTGTTACCCTTGTGTCTCCATATACTGGGATATATTACATAATATACCATTTAACAGGGGTGATTGTAGATGAAATTTTTCTGTTTTAAACATGTCTGGACGCTGGGCGTGGTGACTCCTGTCTGTAATCCCAGCACTTTGGAAGTCCGAGGTAAGTGGATCACTTGAGGTCAGGAGTTTGAGACCAGCCTGGTCAACAAGATGAAACCCCATCTCTTCTAAAAATACAAAACTTAGCCGGGTGTGGTGATGGGCACGTGTAATCCCAGCTATTCAAGAGGCTGAGGCAGGAGAATTGCTTGAACCCAGAAGATGGAGGTTGCAGTGGGCCGAGATCACGTCACTGCTCTCCACCCTGGGCAACAGAGCGAGACTCCGTCTGGAAAAACAAAAAAACATGTCAGGAGGCTGGATGCCGTGGCTCACGCCTGTAATCCCGGCACTTTGGGAGGCCAGGAGTTGAAGACCACTTTGGGCAACATAGCAAGACCCCATCTTTACAAAAAGGAAAAGTAAAAAATAAACAGGTTGGTATCCTGGGCCATGGAGTGGCAGTGGGCATCTTTTGCCTGTGATCAGTCACGTGATCCCAGCAGCGCTCACGTCCTGTTCCCAGTACCCTCCTGTCATTGGTCCAAGGATGAGCATGTGACTCCTCACTGCCAGTCAGAGCCTCCCTGGGAGGGTAAGGGGGCCCTCTGGTGGTGTTTTCCAGCACAGCCGGCAGATCCTCCTTTGGGACTTAAGCGAGGGCATAGGACTCCTCCCCGCTTGTGCTTGCGGGCGAGGATCAGCCTCCGAGATTCTGCGGAGAGACTCTCAAGGGGCACCAGCTGGAGCTGGTTCTGTGTCTGCAGGGAACCATCTGGTGCTCTCTGCATTCATAGCCCCCTACCGCGAGTTTTCTCCTCTGTGTCTTTGTGGCTTAGCCCAGTGTTCACAGAAGGGGCGGGGGTGGAGGGCTCAAACGCTGTCATCCACGTTTGCTTTTCGAAAAACAGCAGGACACAAAATTCTATAAACACGAAATGACGGTACCTGGTACGTGACCCGAATGCAACTCAGAAGGGTGCCAGTAAGTTAGGGGATTGGCCTTTGGAAGGCGTCCTTCTTTTGAGAAAGTGTAATATTTCAGGCCGGGCGCGGTGCCTCACGCCTGTAATCCCACCACTTTGGGAGGCCGAGGCGGGCGGATCAGGAGGTCAGGAGATGGAGACCATCCTGGCTAAGTCGGTGAAACTCCGTCTCTACTAAAAATACAAAAAAAAAATTAGCCGGGCACGGTGGTGGGTGCCTGTAGTCCCAGCTTCTTGGGAGGCTGAGGCAGGAGAATCATTTGAACCCAGGAGGCAGAGGTTGCAGTGAGCCGAGATCACAGAAGTGCACTCCAACCTGGGTGACGGAGTGAGACTCCCTCTCTGGAGAAGAAAGAAAAGAAGGACGGAGGGAGGGAGGGAGAGAGAGAGAGAGAAATAAATGCCTGCAAGTTACTATAAATCGTTGGAAAAAATTTCACAACTCCATAATGATTGTAGTTTACTTGAAATATGAGGAATAAAAAGCAGGTTAAATAATACCACAAAGAAAAAAATCACACAAATTCAGAATGAGGGATTCTACAGGAAAACCGGCCTACTCTTTTAAAAAAGTTGGTGTTCAATGTTAAAAAAAAAAAAAAAAAAAAAAGTGGGGAGACTTTTTTCTCCCTCTCTCTCTCTCTCTCTCTCTCTCTCTCGACAGAGTCTCGCTCTGTTGCCCTGGCTGGAGTGCGGTGGTGCAATCTCGGCTCACTGCAACCTCCGCCTCCCGGGTTCAGGTGCTTCTTCTGCCTCAGCCTCCCAAGTAGCTGAGACTACAGGTGTGCACCACCATGACTAGCTAATTTTTGTATTTTTACTAGAGACGGGGTTTCACTACGTTGGCCAGGCTGGTCTCGAACTCCTGACCTCAAGTGATCCGCCCACATCGGCCTACCAAATTGATGGGATTACAGCAGTGAGCCACTGCACCCAGCTAACTTTTAGATTTAAAGAGACAAAGAGAATAACTAAATGCAATGTGAACTTTTGACAGAAACAGCTGTAATAGATGTTTGGGGGACAATTAACAAAAATATTTTTAAATATGAACTGGATGTAACATGACACTAAGGGATTATTGTTAATTCTCTTAGGTGTGACCATGCTATGTATTTATCAACAATGTCGCATAAGAGAATATCCTTATTCTTAGAAGATTCATGGCATGCTGCAGTGTTTAGGGATAATAAGTTACGATGTCCACCATTTACAGTCAAAATACGTTGAGGAAAGAAAAACATATTTATGTATACACTCACACATACATATGGAAAGACAGTATGAGAGAGAAAAAGTAAACTAGGGCGAAATGTTAACTATTATTTCATGTAAGTGGTGATGGTTCGTTGTGCTGTTCTTTCAATGTTTCTGCATGTTTGGCACTTTCTATTATAAAGTGTTGGGGAAAAAAACATAGTGCTGAGTAGTATGAAATACCTTAAATGTCAGGGAAAGTAATAAGGAGGTAGATGAATATAAGGTACTCATTTGGCCTTCCCATTATTCACTACTAATTTCGTTGTGAATCCTGCATCCTCTCTAATACACAGATTCCATCTGACTTTTGAAAAACAGATGTATCGTTATTTAACCAGATAATCAACCATATTGTTGAGAAATGTATCCCATACTCTCTTAGAGTTTATAAACTTAGTGGGGAAGATGTAATTACATGCCAAAAAAGTCAAGGAAAAGATGAGCTATCTATATGAGGAATTTAGTCAACTGTTGTCTGATATCTGTCTGTGATTAAATGACAACATATAAATGAAATGTTTTGTATGATGCCTGGTACCAAAATAAAAGCTCTCAATAAACATTAGCTATCATTATCGTTATTAGGAATAATATTGAGAGATTACTTTTTAATCCTATGTATTGGTCAAAATATGTCAATGATTGACCCAAGTTTGCATCCACTGATCAGTTAATTGGTTTAAAGGAAAGGATCCTAATTTTAATTCCATGGTCAATTTCATTTATATATTGATTCAACGAATTTTTTTCTCTTTATGTAGAAAAATATAATCATGAATGGGCTTTAGCACATCCTCCTAAATCCTAATGCGCAGTTTGTGAAAATGCGTGTGTGTACTTTGTGGAAATAAAAGATCCATAGCTTTTCTCAACTTCCCAAAATGTGTGCGTCTGAAAAAAAAAGAAACATAGAGATTTTGTTTTAGAGTCTCTACATTTTCCTCACAGCCTGTGTCTTTCTGATTAGGGAAGGTTGATATAAAAAACCTGAAGACCGTTCTAGACAACATGGGAGTCAAGCTCACAGATAAAGAACTTGAAGATCTGACACAAAGCCTGCCAGTCGGTGGTGAGCATGCTAGATATCACTGGTTTTGGGGTTTTGTGTTCTGTGTGCTTTTAGCATTAGAAGGAAAGGGAAAAAAGAACTTTTCATAATGCAAATGGCAAGATTAAATAAGACAGTCAGAGTAACAAAGTAGGGAAGGTAGTATTCTGAATACTAGCGGCATGGTCACTACAAGAGCCTTCCAAATTCTGAGGACAAGAAAGCTGACCCCTAGGAAAAAGCCACTTTTGAATTCCATCTTTCCATTATCAAATATAAGATTTGCTGTTTTATGGGTTATAAAGTCAAATTTACATTTTCTAAATAAGTTTATTTTCAATATTTATAATTGTTTCTTCATCTTCGTAACATATTCTGAGTAAATATTTATCAAATGACTAAAGTGCTTAACAAAATGCCCAGTATACTTCCTAAGTGCTGCTACTAGGTGTTATAATCATAGGAGGGAGGAGAGTGTTCTTGTGATATAACATGTTATGAGCTTCAAATTATGCCTTTGTGTTATAGCTGATAATAAAGTGGCTCTGAAAGCATTGGAGGATGAAGTGAAAGCTTTTACTGGTAAGAATTTGTTACACATGATTTGCAATAAATGATGATTTACACGAAAATTTTTATTAGTATTTTTCTAATATTCTATTTGTGGCTTATCAATTCACATATTTTCAATATTTTGATAAAATATCTGCCTTTACTAACAGATTAACATTATCTGCGTTTTATCAGTCAAAACGAAAGAACTATTTCTTGATAACATCTTACATTCATTAGTACTGTTTTCCAATAAAATGGTTTCACCAGTATCTATAGATCCAAATAACTAGATGGACACAGTGAAAACAGGGTGAAGCATTAAAAGGATCAAAGTAATGAGTTCATTGCAAGCATCTAACCACCTAGTTTTACAAAAATGAAATATGTCATACTTGTTTTTTGACTTTTGTTTTTAATTATACTTTAAGTTCTAGGGTACATGTGCACAACGTGCAGGTTTGTTACATATGTATACATGTGCCTTGTTGGTTTGCTGCACCCATTAACTCGTCATTTCCATTAGGTGTTTCTCCTAATGCTATCCCTCCCCCATTCCCCCACATCACGACTGGCCCCGGGGTGTGATGGGCCCCGGGGTGTGATGTTCCCCGCCCTGTGTCCAAGTGTTCTCATTGTTCAGTTCCCACCGATGAGTGAGAACACGCGGTGTTTGGTTTTCTGTCCTTGCCATAGTTTGCTCAGAATGATGGATTCCAGCTTCATCCGTGTTGCTACAAAGGACACCAACTCATCCTTTTTTTATGGCTGCATAGTATTCCATGGTGTACATGTGCCACATTTTCTTAATCCAGTCTATCACTGATGGACATTGGGGTTGGTTCCAAGTCTTTGCTATTGTGAATAGTGCCGCCATAAACATACGTGTGTGTGTGTCTTTATAGTAGCATGATATATAATCCTTTGGGTATATACCCAGTAATAGGATTGCTGGGTCAAATGGTATTTCTCGTTCTGGATCCTTGAGGAATCGCCACACTGCCTTCCACAATGGTGGAACTAGTTTACACTCCCGCCAACAGTGTAAAAGCCTTCCTATTTCTCCACATCCTCGCCAGCACCCGCCGTTTCCTGACTTTTTAATGATCGCCATTCTAACTGGTGTGAGATGCTATCTCATTGTGCTTTTGCTTTGCATTTCTCTGATGACCAGTGGTGATGAGCATTTTTTCACGTGTCTGTTGGCTGCATTAATTAACTTTTCTTTTGAAAAGTATCTGTTCATATCCTTTGCCCACTTTTTGATGGGGTTGTTTGATTTTTTCTTGTAAATTTGTTTAAGTTCTTTGTAGATTCTGGATATTAGCCCTCTGTCAGATGGGTAGATTGCAAAAATTGTCTCCCATTCTGTAGGTTGCCTGTTCACTCTGATGGTAGTTTCCTTTGCTGTGCAGAAACTCTTTAGTGTAATTAGACCCCGTTTGTCTATTTTGGCTTTTGTTGCCATTGCTTTTGGTGTTTTAGTCATGAAGTCCTTGCCCATGCCTATGTCCTGACTGGTATTGGCTAGGTTTTCTTCTAGGGTTTTTATGCTTTTAGCTCTAACATTTAAGTCTTTAATCCACCTTGAATTAGTTTTTGTATAAGGCGTAAGGAAGGGATCCCGTTTCAGCTTTCTACATATGGCTAGCCAGTTTTCCCGGCACCATTTATTAAATAGGGAATCCTTTCCCCGTTTCTTGTTTTTGTCAGGTCTGTCAAAGATGAGATGGTTGTAGATGTGTGGTGTTTTTCCTGAGGCCTCTGTTCTGTTCCATTGGTCTATATCTCTGTTTTGGTACCAGTACCATGCTGTTTTGGTTACTGTAGCCTTGTGGTGTAGTTTGAAGTCAGGTAGCAGGATGCCTCCCGCTTTGTTCTTTTTGCTTAGGATTGTCTTGGCAATGCGGGCTCTTTTTTGGTTCCATATGAACTTTAAGGTAGCTTTTCCCAATTCCGTGAAGAACGTCATCGGCAGCTTGCTGGGATGCCATTGAATCTATAAATTACCTTGGGCAGTATGGCCATTTTCACGATATTGATTCTTCCTATCCGTGAGCATGGAGTGTTCTTCCATTTGGTTGTGTCCTCTTTTATTTTGCTGAGCAGTGCTTTGTAGTTCTCCTTGAAGAGGTCCTTCACATCCCTGGTAAGTTGGATGCCTAGGTATTTTATTCTCTTTGAAGCAGTTGTGAATGGGAGTTCACTCATGATTTGGCTCTCTGTTTGTCTCTTATTGGCGTATAAGAATGCTTGTGATTTTTGCACATTGATTTTGTATCCTGAGACTTTGCTGAAGTTGCTTGTCAGCTTAAGGAGATTTCGGGCCGAGGCGATGGGGCTTTCTAAATATACAGTCATGTCATCTGCAAACAGGGACAATTTGACATCCTTTTTTCCTAATTGATACCCTTTATTTCTTTCTCCTGCCTGATTGCCCTGGCCAGAACTTCCAACAATATGTTCAATAGGAGACACTGTGTTGAATAGGAGTGGTGAGAGAGGGCAGCCCTGTCTTGTGCCAGTTTTCATAGGGAATGCTTCCAGTTTTTGCCCATTCAGTAGGATACTGGCTGTGGGTTTGTCATAAATAGCTCGTATTATTTTGAGATACGTTCTATCAATACCTAGTTTACTGAGAGTTTTTAGCATGAATGACTGTTGAATTTTGTTGAAGGCCTTTTCTCCGTCTGTTGAGATAATCATGTGTTTTTTGTGTTTGGTTCTGTTTATGTGATGGATTACGTCTACTGATTTGCGTACGTTGAACCAGCCTTGCATCCCAGGGATGAAGCCAACTTGATCTTGGTGGTTAAGCTTTTTGATGTGCTGCTGGATTCGGTTTGCCAGCATTTTATGGAGGATTTTTGCATCGATGTTCATCAGGGCTATTGGTCTAAAATTCTCTTTTCTTGTTGTGTCTCTGCCAGGCTTTGGTATCAGGATGATACTGGCCTCATAAAATGAGTTAGGGAGGATTCCCTCTTTTTCTATTGATTGGAGTAGTTTCAGAAGGAATGGTACCAGCTCCTCCTCGTACCTCTGGTAGAATTTGGCTGTGAATCCGTCTGGTCCTGGACTCTTTTTGGTTGGTAGCCTATTAAAGATTGCCTCAATTTCAGAGCCTGTTATTGGTCTATTCAGTGATTCAGCTTCTTCCTGGTTTAGTCTTGGGAGGGTGTATGTGTCCAGGAATTGATCCATTTCTTGTAGATTTTCTAGTTTATTTGCATAGAGGTGTTTATAGTATTCTCTGATGGTAGTTTGTATTTCTGTGGGATCGGTGGTGATATCCCCTTTATCATGTGTTACTGCGTCTAGTTGGTTCTTCTCTCTTTTCTTCTTTATTAGTCTTGCTAGCGTTCTATCAATTTTGTTGATCTCTTCAGAAAACCAGCTCCTGGATTCATCGATTTTTTTGAAGGGTTTTTTGTGTCTCTATCTCCTTCGGTTCTGCTCTGATCTTAGTTATTTCTTGCCTTCTGCTAGCTTTTGAATGTGTTTGCTGTTGCTTCTCTAGTTCTTTTCATTGTGATGGTAGGGTGTCGAGTTCAGATCTTTCCTGCTTTCTGTGGTGGGCATTTAGTGCTATAAATTTCCCTCTACACACTGCTTTAAATGTGTCCCAGAGATTCTGGTACGTTGCGTCTTTGTTCTCATTGGTTTCGAAGAACATCTTTATTTCTGCCTTCATTTCGTTATTTACCCAGTAGTCATCCAGGAGCAGGTTGTTCAGTTTCCATGTAGTTGTGTGGTGTTGAGTGAGTTTCTTAATCCAGAGTTCTAATTTGATGGCACTGTGGTCTGAGAGACAGTTTGTTGTGATTTCTGTTCTTTTACATTTGCTGAGGAGTGCTTGACTTCCAACGATGTGGTCAATTTTGGAATAAGTGCGATGAATGCTGCTGAGAAGAATGTAAGTTCTGTTGATTTGGTTTGGAGAGTTCTGTAGACGTCTATGAGGTCTGCTTGGTGCAGAGATGAGTTCAAGTCCCGGATATCCTTGTTACCCTTGTGTCTCCATATACTGGGATATATTACATAATATACCATTTAACAGGGGTGATTGTAGATGAAATTTTTCTGTTTTAAACATGTCTGGACGCTGGGCGTGGTGACTCCTGTCTGTAATCCCAGCACTTTGGAAGTCCGAGGTAAGTGGATCACTTGAGGTCAGGAGTTTGAGACCAGCCTGGTCAACAAGATGAAACCCCATCTCTTCTAAAAATACAAAACTTAGCCGGGTGTGGTGATGGGCACGTGTAATCCCAGCTATTCAAGAGGCTGAGGCAGGAGAATTGCTTGAACCCAGAAGATGGAGGTTGCAGTGGGCCGAGATCACGTCACTGCTCTCCACCCTGGGCAACAGAGCGAGACTCCGTCTGGAAAAACAAAAAAACATGTCAGGAGGCTGGATGCCGTGGCTCACGCCTGTAATCCCGGCACTTTGGGAGGCCAGGAGTTGAAGACCACTTTGGGCAACATAGCAAGACCCCATCTTTACAAAAAGGAAAAGTAAAAAATAAACAGGTTGGTATCCTGGGCCATGGAGTGGCAGTGGGCATCTTTTGCCTGTGATCAGTCACGTGATCCCAGCAGCGCTCACGTCCTGTTCCCAGTACCCTCCTGTCATTGGTCCAAGGATGAGCATGTGACTCCTCACTGCCAGTCAGAGCCTCCCTGGGAGGGTAAGGGGGCCCTCTGGTGGTGTTTTCCAGCACAGCCGGCAGATCCTCCTTTGGGACTTAGGCGAGGGCATAGGACTCCTCCCCGCTTGTGCTTGCGGGCGAGGATCAGCCTCCGAGATTCTGCGGAGAGACTCTCAAGGGGCACCAGCTGGAGCTGGTTCTGTGTCTGCAGGGAACCATCTGGTGCTCTCTGCATTCATAGCCCCCTACCGCGAGTTTTCTCCTCTGTGTCTTTGTGGCTTAGCCCAGTGTTCACAGAAGGGGCGGGGGTGGAGGGCTCAAACGCTGTCATCCACGTTTGCTTTTCGAAAAACAGCAGGACACAAAATTCTATAAACACGAAATGACGGTACCTGGTACGTGACCCGAATGCAACTCAGAAGGGTGCCAGTAAGTTAGGGGATTGGCCTTTGGAAGGCGTCCTTCTTTTGAGAAAGTGTAATATTTCAGGCCGGGCGCGGTGCCTCACGCCTGTAATCCCACCACTTTGGGAGGCCGAGGCGGGCGGATCAGGAGGTCAGGAGATGGAGACCATCCTGGCTAAGTCGGTGAAACTCCGTCTCTACTAAAAATACAAAAAAAAAATTAGCCGGGCACGGTGGTGGGTGCCTGTAGTCCCAGCTTCTTGGGAGGCTGAGGCAGGAGAATCATTTGAACCCAGGAGGCAGAGGTTGCAGTGAGCCGAGATCACAGAAGTGCACTCCAACCTGGGTGACGGAGTGAGACTCCCTCTCTGGAGAAGAAAGAAAAGAAGGACGGAGGGAGGGAGGGAGAGAGAGAGAGAGAAATAAATGCCTGCAAGTTACTATAAATCGTTGGAAAAAATTTCACAACTCCATAATGATTGTAGTTTACTTGAAATATGAGGAATAAAAAGCAGGTTAAATAATACCACAAAGAAAAAAATCACACAAATTCAGAATGAGGGATTCTACAGGAAAACCGGCCTACTCTTTTAAAAAAGTTGGTGTTCAATGTTAAAAAAAAAAAAAAAAAAAAAGTGGGGAGACTTTTTTCTCCCTCTCTCTCTCTCTCTCTCTCTCTCTCTCGACAGAGTCTCGCTCTGTTGCCCTGGCTGGAGTGCGGTGGTGCAATCTCGGCTCACTGCAACCTCCGCCTCCCGGGTTCAGGTGCTTCTTCTGCCTCAGCCTCCCAAGTAGCTGAGACTACAGGTGTGCACCACCATGACTAGCTAATTTTTGTATTTTTACTAGAGACGGGGTTTCACTACGTTGGCCAGGCTGGTCTCGAACTCCTGACCTCAAGTGATCCGCCCACATCGGCCTACCAAATTGATGGGATTACAGCAGTGAGCCACTGCACCCAGCTAACTTTTAGATTTAAAGAGACAAAGAGAATAACTAAATGCAATGTGAACTTTTGACAGAAACAGCTGTAATAGATGTTTGGGGGACAATTAACAAAAATATTTTTAAATATGAACTGGATGTAACATGACACTAAGGGATTATTGTTAATTCTCTTAGGTGTGACCATGCTATGTATTTATCAACAATGTCGCATAAGAGAATATCCTTATTCTTAGAAGATTCATGGCATGCTGCAGTGTTTAGGGATAATAAGTTACGATGTCCACCATTTACAGTCAAAATACGTTGAGGAAAGAAAAACATATTTATGTATACACTCACACATACATATGGAAAGACAGTATGAGAGAGAAAAAGTAAACTAGGGCGAAATGTTAACTATTATTTCATGTAAGTGGTGATGGTTCGTTGTGCTGTTCTTTCAATGTTTCTGCATGTTTGGCACTTTCTATTATAAAGTGTTGGGGAAAAAAACATAGTGCTGAGTAGTATGAAATACCTTAAATGTCAGGGAAAGTAATAAGGAGGTAGATGAATATAAGGTACTCATTTGGCCTTCCCATTATTCACTACTAATTTCGTTGTGAATCCTGCATCCTCTCTAATACACAGATTCCATCTGACTTTTGAAAAACAGATGTATCGTTATTTAACCAGATAATCAACCATATTGTTGAGAAATGTATCCCATACTCTCTTAGAGTTTATAAACTTAGTGGGGAAGATGTAATTACATGCCAAAAAAGTCAAGGAAAAGATGAGCTATCTATATGAGGAATTTAGTCAACTGTTGTCTGATATCTGTCTGTGATTAAATGACAACATATAAATGAAATGTTTTGTATGATGCCTGGTACCAAAATAAAAGCTCTCAATAAACATTAGCTATCATTATCGTTATTAGGAATAATATTGAGAGATTACTTTTTAATCCTATGTATTGGTCAAAATATGTCAATGATTGACCCAAGTTTGCATCCACTGATCAGTTAATTGGTTTAAAGGAAAGGATCCTAATTTTAATTCCATGGTCAATTTCATTTATATATTGATTCAACGAATTTTTTTCTCTTTATGTAGAAAAATATAATCATGAATGGGCTTTAGCACATCCTCCTAAATCCTAATGCGCAGTTTGTGAAAATGCGTGTGTGTACTTTGTGGAAATAAAAGATCCATAGCTTTTCTCAACTTCCCAAAATGTGTGCGTCTGAAAAAAAAAGAAACATAGAGATTTTGTTTTAGAGTCTCTACATTTTCCTCACAGCCTGTGTCTTTCTGATTAGGGAAGGTTGATATAAAAAACCTGAAGACCGTTCTAGACAACATGGGAGTCAAGCTCACAGATAAAGAACTTGAAGATCTGACACAAAGCCTGCCAGTCGGTGGTGAGCATGCTAGATATCACTGGTTTTGGGGTTTTGTGTTCTGTGTGCTTTTAGCATTAGAAGGAAAGGGAAAAAAGAACTTTTCATAATGCAAATGGCAAGATTAAATAAGACAGTCAGAGTAACAAAGTAGGGAAGGTAGTATTCTGAATACTAGCGGCATGGTCACTACAAGAGCCTTCCAAATTCTGAGGACAAGAAAGCTGACCCCTAGGAAAAAGCCACTTTTGAATTCCATCTTTCCATTATCAAATATAAGATTTGCTGTTTTATGGGTTATAAAGTCAAATTTACATTTTCTAAATAAGTTTATTTTCAATATTTATAATTGTTTCTTCATCTTCGTAACATATTCTGAGTAAATATTTATCAAATGACTAAAGTGCTTAACAAAATGCCCAGTATACTTCCTAAGTGCTGCTACTAGGTGTTATAATCATAGGAGGGAGGAGAGTGTTCTTGTGATATAACATGTTATGAGCTTCAAATTATGCCTTTGTGTTATAGCTGATAATAAAGTGGCTCTGAAAGCATTGGAGGATGAAGTGAAAGCTTTTACTGGTAAGAATTTGTTACACATGATTTGCAATAAATGATGATTTACACGAAAATTTTTATTAGTATTTTTCTAATATTCTATTTGTGGCTTATCAATTCACATATTTTCAATATTTTGATAAAATATCTGCCTTTACTAACAGATTAACATTATCTGCGTTTTATCAGTCAAAACGAAAGAACTATTTCTTGATAACATCTTACATTCATTAGTACTGTTTTCCAATAAAATGGTTTCACCAGTATCTATAGATCCAAATAACTAGATGGACACAGTGAAAACAGGGTGAAGCATTAAAAGGATCAAAGTAATGAGTTCATTGCAAGCATCTAACCACCTAGTTTTACAAAAATGAAATATGTCATACTTGTTTTTTGACTTTTGTTTTTAATTATACTTTAAGTTCTAGGGTACATGTGCACAACGTGCAGGTTTGTTACATATGTATACATGTGCCTTGTTGGTTTGCTGCACCCATTAACTCGTCATTTCCATTAGGTGTTTCTCCTAATGCTATCCCTCCCCCATTCCCCCACATCACGACTGGCCCCGGGGTGTGATGGGCCCCGGGGTGTGATGTTCCCCGCCCTGTGTCCAAGTGTTCTCATTGTTCAGTTCCCACCGATGAGTGAGAACACGCGGTGTTTGGTTTTCTGTCCTTGCCATAGTTTGCTCAGAATGATGGATTCCAGCTTCATCCGTGTTGCTACAAAGGACACCAACTCATCCTTTTTTTATGGCTGCATAGTATTCCATGGTGTACATGTGCCACATTTTCTTAATCCAGTCTATCACTGATGGACATTGGGGTTGGTTCCAAGTCTTTGCTATTGTGAATAGTGCCGCCATAAACATACGTGTGTGTGTGTCTTTATAGTAGCATGATATATAATCCTTTGGGTATATACCCAGTAATAGGATTGCTGGGTCAAATGGTATTTCTCGTTCTGGATCCTTGAGGAATCGCCACACTGCCTTCCACAATGGTGGAACTAGTTTACACTCCCGCCAACAGTGTAAAAGCCTTCCTATTTCTCCACATCCTCGCCAGCACCCGCCGTTTCCTGACTTTTTAATGATCGCCATTCTAACTGGTGTGAGATGCTATCTCATTGTGCTTTTGCTTTGCATTTCTCTGATGACCAGTGGTGATGAGCATTTTTTCACGTGTCTGTTGGCTGCATTAATTAACTTTTCTTTTGAAAAGTATCTGTTCATATCCTTTGCCCACTTTTTGATGGGGTTGTTTGATTTTTTCTTGTAAATTTGTTTAAGTTCTTTGTAGATTCTGGATATTAGCCCTCTGTCAGATGGGTAGATTGCAAAAATTGTCTCCCATTCTGTAGGTTGCCTGTTCACTCTGATGGTAGTTTCCTTTGCTGTGCAGAAACTCTTTAGTGTAATTAGACCCCGTTTGTCTATTTTGGCTTTTGTTGCCATTGCTTTTGGTGTTTTAGTCATGAAGTCCTTGCCCATGCCTATGTCCTGACTGGTATTGGCTAGGTTTTCTTCTAGGGTTTTTATGCTTTTAGCTCTAACATTTAAGTCTTTAATCCACCTTGAATTAGTTTTTGTATAAGGCGTAAGGAAGGGATCCCGTTTCAGCTTTCTACATATGGCTAGCCAGTTTTCCCGGCACCATTTATTAAATAGGGAATCCTTTCCCCGTTTCTTGTTTTTGTCAGGTCTGTCAAAGATGAGATGGTTGTAGATGTGTGGTGTTTTTCCTGAGGCCTCTGTTCTGTTCCATTGGTCTATATCTCTGTTTTGGTACCAGTACCATGCTGTTTTGGTTACTGTAGCCTTGTGGTGTAGTTTGAAGTCAGGTAGCAGGATGCCTCCCGCTTTGTTCTTTTTGCTTAGGATTGTCTTGGCAATGCGGGCTCTTTTTTGGTTCCATATGAACTTTAAGGTAGCTTTTCCCAATTCCGTGAAGAACGTCATCGGCAGCTTGCTGGGATGCCATTGAATCTATAAATTACCTTGGGCAGTATGGCCATTTTCACGATATTGATTCTTCCTATCCGTGAGCATGGAGTGTTCTTCCATTTGGTTGTGTCCTCTTTTATTTTGCTGAGCAGTGCTTTGTAGTTCTCCTTGAAGAGGTCCTTCACATCCCTGGTAAGTTGGATGCCTAGGTATTTTATTCTCTTTGAAGCAGTTGTGAATGGGAGTTCACTCATGATTTGGCTCTCTGTTTGTCTCTTATTGGCGTATAAGAATGCTTGTGATTTTTGCACATTGATTTTGTATCCTGAGACTTTGCTGAAGTTGCTTGTCAGCTTAAGGAGATTTCGGGCCGAGGCGATGGGGCTTTCTAAATATACAGTCATGTCATCTGCAAACAGGGACAATTTGACATCCTTTTTTCCTAATTGATACCCTTTATTTCTTTCTCCTGCCTGATTGCCCTGGCCAGAACTTCCAACAATATGTTCAATAGGAGACACTGTGTTGAATAGGAGTGGTGAGAGAGGGCAGCCCTGTCTTGTGCCAGTTTTCATAGGGAATGCTTCCAGTTTTTGCCCATTCAGTAGGATACTGGCTGTGGGTTTGTCATAAATAGCTCGTATTATTTTGAGATACGTTCTATCAATACCTAGTTTACTGAGAGTTTTTAGCATGAATGACTGTTGAATTTTGTTGAAGGCCTTTTCTCCGTCTGTTGAGATAATCATGTGTTTTTTGTGTTTGGTTCTGTTTATGTGATGGATTACGTCTACTGATTTGCGTACGTTGAACCAGCCTTGCATCCCAGGGATGAAGCCAACTTGATCTTGGTGGTTAAGCTTTTTGATGTGCTGCTGGATTCGGTTTGCCAGCATTTTATGGAGGATTTTTGCATCGATGTTCATCAGGGCTATTGGTCTAAAATTCTCTTTTCTTGTTGTGTCTCTGCCAGGCTTTGGTATCAGGATGATACTGGCCTCATAAAATGAGTTAGGGAGGATTCCCTCTTTTTCTATTGATTGGAGTAGTTTCAGAAGGAATGGTACCAGCTCCTCCTCGTACCTCTGGTAGAATTTGGCTGTGAATCCGTCTGGTCCTGGACTCTTTTTGGTTGGTAGCCTATTAAAGATTGCCTCAATTTCAGAGCCTGTTATTGGTCTATTCAGTGATTCAGCTTCTTCCTGGTTTAGTCTTGGGAGGGTGTATGTGTCCAGGAATTGATCCATTTCTTGTAGATTTTCTAGTTTATTTGCATAGAGGTGTTTATAGTATTCTCTGATGGTAGTTTGTATTTCTGTGGGATCGGTGGTGATATCCCCTTTATCATGTGTTACTGCGTCTAGTTGGTTCTTCTCTCTTTTCTTCTTTATTAGTCTTGCTAGCGTTCTATCAATTTTGTTGATCTCTTCAGAAAACCAGCTCCTGGATTCATCGATTTTTTTGAAGGGTTTTTTGTGTCTCTATCTCCTTCGGTTCTGCTCTGATCTTAGTTATTTCTTGCCTTCTGCTAGCTTTTGAATGTGTTTGCTGTTGCTTCTCTAGTTCTTTTCATTGTGATGGTAGGGTGTCGAGTTCAGATCTTTCCTGCTTTCTGTGGTGGGCATTTAGTGCTATAAATTTCCCTCTACACACTGCTTTAAATGTGTCCCAGAGATTCTGGTACGTTGCGTCTTTGTTCTCATTGGTTTCGAAGAACATCTTTATTTCTGCCTTCATTTCGTTATTTACCCAGTAGTCATCCAGGAGCAGGTTGTTCAGTTTCCATGTAGTTGTGTGGTGTTGAGTGAGTTTCTTAATCCAGAGTTCTAATTTGATGGCACTGTGGTCTGAGAGACAGTTTGTTGTGATTTCTGTTCTTTTACATTTGCTGAGGAGTGCTTGACTTCCAACGATGTGGTCAATTTTGGAATAAGTGCGATGAATGCTGCTGAGAAGAATGTAAGTTCTGTTGATTTGGTTTGGAGAGTTCTGTAGACGTCTATGAGGTCTGCTTGGTGCAGAGATGAGTTCAAGTCCCGGATATCCTTGTTACCCTTGTGTCTCCATATACTGGGATATATTACATAATATACCATTTAACAGGGGTGATTGTAGATGAAATTTTTCTGTTTTAAACATGTCTGGACGCTGGGCGTGGTGACTCCTGTCTGTAATCCCAGCACTTTGGAAGTCCGAGGTAAGTGGATCACTTGAGGTCAGGAGTTTGAGACCAGCCTGGTCAACAAGATGAAACCCCATCTCTTCTAAAAATACAAAACTTAGCCGGGTGTGGTGATGGGCACGTGTAATCCCAGCTATTCAAGAGGCTGAGGCAGGAGAATTGCTTGAACCCAGAAGATGGAGGTTGCAGTGGGCCGAGATCACGTCACTGCTCTCCACCCTGGGCAACAGAGCGAGACTCCGTCTGGAAAAACAAAAAAACATGTCAGGAGGCTGGATGCCGTGGCTCACGCCTGTAATCCCGGCACTTTGGGAGGCCAGGAGTTGAAGACCACTTTGGGCAACATAGCAAGACCCCATCTTTACAAAAAGGAAAAGTAAAAAATAAACAGGTTGGTATCCTGGGCCATGGAGTGGCAGTGGGCATCTTTTGCCTGTGATCAGTCACGTGATCCCAGCAGCGCTCACGTCCTGTTCCCAGTACCCTCCTGTCATTGGTCCAAGGATGAGCATGTGACTCCTCACTGCCAGTCAGAGCCTCCCTGGGAGGGTAAGGGGGCCCTCTGGTGGTGTTTTCCAGCACAGCCGGCAGATCCTCCTTTGGGACTTAGGCGAGGGCATAGGACTCCTCCCCGCTTGTGCTTGCGGGCGAGGATCAGCCTCCGAGATTCTGCGGAGAGACTCTCAAGGGGCACCAGCTGGAGCTGGTTCTGTGTCTGCAGGGAACCATCTGGTGCTCTCTGCATTCATAGCCCCCTACCGCGAGTTTTCTCCTCTGTGTCTTTGTGGCTTAGCCCAGTGTTCACAGAAGGGGCGGGGGTGGAGGGCTCAAACGCTGTCATCCACGTTTGCTTTTCGAAAAACAGCAGGACACAAAATTCTATAAACACGAAATGACGGTACCTGGTACGTGACCCGAATGCAACTCAGAAGGGTGCCAGTAAGTTAGGGGATTGGCCTTTGGAAGGCGTCCTTCTTTTGAGAAAGTGTAATATTTCAGGCCGGGCGCGGTGCCTCACGCCTGTAATCCCACCACTTTGGGAGGCCGAGGCGGGCGGATCAGGAGGTCAGGAGATGGAGACCATCCTGGCTAAGTCGGTGAAACTCCGTCTCTACTAAAAATACAAAAAAAAAATTAGCCGGGCACGGTGGTGGGTGCCTGTAGTCCCAGCTTCTTGGGAGGCTGAGGCAGGAGAATCATTTGAACCCAGGAGGCAGAGGTTGCAGTGAGCCGAGATCACAGAAGTGCACTCCAACCTGGGTGACGGAGTGAGACTCCCTCTCTGGAGAAGAAAGAAAAGAAGGACGGAGGGAGGGAGGGAGAGAGAGAGAGAGAAATAAATGCCTGCAAGTTACTATAAATCGTTGGAAAAAATTTCACAACTCCATAATGATTGTAGTTTACTTGAAATATGAGGAATAAAAAGCAGGTTAAATAATACCACAAAGAAAAAAATCACACAAATTCAGAATGAGGGATTCTACAGGAAAACCGGCCTACTCTTTTAAAAAAGTTGGTGTTCAATGTTAAAAAAAAAAAAAAAAAAAAAAAAAAAAAAAAAAAAAAAAAAAAAAAAAGTGGGGAGACTTTTTTCTCCCTCTCTCTCTCTCTCTCTCTCTCTCTCTCTCGACAGAGTCTCGCTCTGTTGCCCTGGCTGGAGTGCGGTGGTGCAATCTCGGCTCACTGCAACCTCCGCCTCCCGGGTTCAGGTGCTTCTTCTGCCTCAGCCTCCCAAGTAGCTGAGACTACAGGTGTGCACCACCATGACTAGCTAATTTTTGTATTTTTACTAGAGACGGGGTTTCACTACGTTGGCCAGGCTGGTCTCGAACTCCTGACCTCAAGTGATCCGCCCACATCGGCCTACCAAATTGATGGGATTACAGCAGTGAGCCACTGCACCCAGCTAACTTTTAGATTTAAAGAGACAAAGAGAATAACTAAATGCAATGTGAACTTTTGACAGAAACAGCTGTAATAGATGTTTGGGGGACAATTAACAAAAATATTTTTAAATATGAACTGGATGTAACATGACACTAAGGGATTATTGTTAATTCTCTTAGGTGTGACCATGCTATGTATTTATCAACAATGTCGCATAAGAGAATATCCTTATTCTTAGAAGATTCATGGCATGCTGCAGTGTTTAGGGATAATAAGTTACGATGTCCACCATTTACAGTCAAAATACGTTGAGGAAAGAAAAACATATTTATGTATACACTCACACATACATATGGAAAGACAGTATGAGAGAGAAAAAGTAAACTAGGGCGAAATGTTAACTATTATTTCATGTAAGTGGTGATGGTTCGTTGTGCTGTTCTTTCAATGTTTCTGCATGTTTGGCACTTTCTATTATAAAGTGTTGGGGAAAAAAACATAGTGCTGAGTAGTATGAAATACCTTAAATGTCAGGGAAAGTAATAAGGAGGTAGATGAATATAAGGTACTCATTTGGCCTTCCCATTATTCACTACTAATTTCGTTGTGAATCCTGCATCCTCTCTAATACACAGATTCCATCTGACTTTTGAAAAACAGATGTATCGTTATTTAACCAGATAATCAACCATATTGTTGAGAAATGTATCCCATACTCTCTTAGAGTTTATAAACTTAGTGGGGAAGATGTAATTACATGCCAAAAAAGTCAAGGAAAAGATGAGCTATCTATATGAGGAATTTAGTCAACTGTTGTCTGATATCTGTCTGTGATTAAATGACAACATATAAATGAAATGTTTTGTATGATGCCTGGTACCAAAATAAAAGCTCTCAATAAACATTAGCTATCATTATCGTTATTAGGAATAATATTGAGAGATTACTTTTTAATCCTATGTATTGGTCAAAATATGTCAATGATTGACCCAAGTTTGCATCCACTGATCAGTTAATTGGTTTAAAGGAAAGGATCCTAATTTTAATTCCATGGTCAATTTCATTTATATATTGATTCAACGAATTTTTTTCTCTTTATGTAGAAAAATATAATCATGAATGGGCTTTAGCACATCCTCCTAAATCCTAATGCGCAGTTTGTGAAAATGCGTGTGTGTACTTTGTGGAAATAAAAGATCCATAGCTTTTCTCAACTTCCCAAAATGTGTGCGTCTGAAAAAAAAAGAAACATAGAGATTTTGTTTTAGAGTCTCTACATTTTCCTCACAGCCTGTGTCTTTCTGATTAGGGAAGGTTGATATAAAAAACCTGAAGACCGTTCTAGACAACATGGGAGTCAAGCTCACAGATAAAGAACTTGAAGATCTGACACAAAGCCTGCCAGTCGGTGGTGAGCATGCTAGATATCACTGGTTTTGGGGTTTTGTGTTCTGTGTGCTTTTAGCATTAGAAGGAAAGGGAAAAAAGAACTTTTCATAATGCAAATGGCAAGATTAAATAAGACAGTCAGAGTAACAAAGTAGGGAAGGTAGTATTCTGAATACTAGCGGCATGGTCACTACAAGAGCCTTCCAAATTCTGAGGACAAGAAAGCTGACCCCTAGGAAAAAGCCACTTTTGAATTCCATCTTTCCATTATCAAATATAAGATTTGCTGTTTTATGGGTTATAAAGTCAAATTTACATTTTCTAAATAAGTTTATTTTCAATATTTATAATTGTTTCTTCATCTTCGTAACATATTCTGAGTAAATATTTATCAAATGACTAAAGTGCTTAACAAAATGCCCAGTATACTTCCTAAGTGCTGCTACTAGGTGTTATAATCATAGGAGGGAGGAGAGTGTTCTTGTGATATAACATGTTATGAGCTTCAAATTATGCCTTTGTGTTATAGCTGATAATAAAGTGGCTCTGAAAGCATTGGAGGATGAAGTGAAAGCTTTTACTGGTAAGAATTTGTTACACATGATTTGCAATAAATGATGATTTACACGAAAATTTTTATTAGTATTTTTCTAATATTCTATTTGTGGCTTATCAATTCACATATTTTCAATATTTTGATAAAATATCTGCCTTTACTAACAGATTAACATTATCTGCATTTTATCAGTCAAAACGAAAGAACTATTTCTTGATAACATCTTACATTCATTAGTACTGTTTTCCAATAAAATGGTTTCACCAGTATCTATAGATCCAAATAACTAGATGGACACAGTGAAAACAGGGTGAAGCATTAAAAGGATCAAAGTAATGAGTTCATTGCAAGCATCTAACCACCTAGTTTTACAAAAATGAAATATGTCATACTTGTTTTTTGACTTTTGTTTTTAATTATACTTTAAGTTCTAGGGTACATGTGCACAACGTGCAGGTTTGTTACATATGTATACATGTGCCATGTTGGTTTGCTGCACCCATTAACTCGTCATTTCCATTAGGTGTTTCTCCTAATGCTATCCCTCCCCCATTCCCCCACATCACGACTGGCCCCGGGGTGTGATGGGCCCCGGGGTGTGATGTTCCCCGCCCTGTGTCCAAGTGTTCTCATTGTTCAGTTCCCACCGATGAGTGAGAACACGCGGTGTTTGGTTTTCTGTCCTTGCCATAGTTTGCTCAGAATGATGGATTCCAGCTTCATCCGTGTTGCTACAAAGGACACCAACTCATCCTTTTTTTATGGCTGCATAGTATTCCATGGTGTACATGTGCCACATTTTCTTAATCCAGTCTATCACTGATGGACATTGGGGTTGGTTCCAAGTCTTTGCTATTGTGAATAGTGCCGCCATAAACATACGTGTGCGTGTGTCTTTATAGTAGCATGATATATAATCCTTTGGGTATATACCCAGTAATAGGATTGCTGGGTCAAATGGTATTTCTCGTTCTGGATCCTTGAGGAATCGCCACACTGCCTTCCACAATGGTGGAACTAGTTTACACTCCCGCCAACAGTGTAAAAGCCTTCCTATTTCTCCACATCCTCGCCAGCACCCGCCGTTTCCTGACTTTTTAATGATCGCCATTCTAACTGGTGTGAGATGCTATCTCATTGTGCTTTTGCTTTGCATTTCTCTGATGACCAGTGGTGATGAGCATTTTTTCACGTGTCTGTTGGCTGCATTAATTAACTTTTCTTTTGAAAAGTATCTGTTCATATCCTTTGCCCACTTTTTGATGGGGTTGTTTGATTTTTTCTTGTAAATTTGTTTAAGTTCTTTGTAGATTCTGGATATTAGCCCTCTGTCAGATGGGTAGATTGCAAAAATTGTCTCCCATTCTGTAGGTTGCCTGTTCACTCTGATGGTAGTTTCCTTTGCTGTGCAGAAACTCTTTAGTGTAATTAGACCCCGTTTGTCTATTTTGGCTTTTGTTGCCATTGCTTTTGGTGTTTTAGTCATGAAGTCCTTGCCCATGCCTATGTCCTGACTGGTATTGGCTAGGTTTTCTTCTAGGGTTTTTATGCTTTTAGCTCTAACATTTAAGTCTTTAATCCACCTTGAATTAGTTTTTGTATAAGGCGTAAGGAAGGGATCCCGTTTCAGCTTTCTACATATGGCTAGCCAGTTTTCCCGGCACCATTTATTAAATAGGGAATCCTTTCCCCGTTTCTTGTTTTTGTCAGGTCTGTCAAAGATGAGATGGTTGTAGATGTGTGGTGTTTTTCCTGAGGCCTCTGTTCTGTTCCATTGGTCTATATCTCTGTTTTGGTACCAGTACCATGCTGTTTTGGTTACTGTAGCCTTGTGGTGTAGTTTGAAGTCAGGTAGCATGATGCCTCCCGCTTTGTTCTTTTTGCTTAGGATTGTCTTGGCAATGCGGGCTCTTTTTTGGTTCCATATGAACTTTAAGGTAGCTTTTCCCAATTCCGTGAAGAACGTCATCGGCAGCTTGCTGGGATGCCATTGAATCTATAAATTACCTTGGGCAGTATGGCCATTTTCACGATATTGATTCTTCCTATCCGTGAGCATGGAGTGTTCTTCCATTTGGTTGTGTCCTCTTTTATTTTGCTGAGCAGTGCTTTGTAGTTCTCCTTGAAGAGGTCCTTCACATCCCTGGTAAGTTGGATGCCTAGGTATTTTATTCTCTTTGAAGCAGTTGTGAATGGGAGTTCACTCATGATTTGGCTCTCTGTTTGTCTCTTATTGGCGTATAAGAATGCTTGTGATTTTTGCACATTGATTTTGTATCCTGAGACTTTGCTGAAGTTGCTTGTCAGCTTAAGGAGATTTCGGGCCGAGACGATGGGGCTTTCTAAATATACAGTCATGTCATCTGCAAACAGGGACAATTTGACATCCTTTTTTCCTAATTGATACCCTTTATTTCTTTCTCCTGCCTGATTGCCCTGGCCAGAACTTCCAACAATATGTTCAATAGGAGACACTGTGTTGAATAGGAGTGGTGAGAGAGGGCAGCCCTGTCTTGTGCCAGTTTTCATAGGGAATGCTTCCAGTTTTTGCCCATTCAGTAGGATACTGGCTGTGGGTTTGTCATAAATAGCTCGTATTATTTTGAGATACGTTCTATCAATACCTAGTTTACTGAGAGTTTTTAGCATGAATGACTGTTGAATTTTGTTGAAGGCCTTTTCTCCGTCTGTTGAGATAATCATGTGTTTTTTGTGTTTGGTTCTGTTTATGTGATGGATTACGTCTACTGATTTGCGTACGTTGAACCAGCCTTGCATCCCAGGGATGAAGCCAACTTGATCTTGGTGGTTAAGCTTTTTGATGTGCTGCTGGATTCGGTTTGCCAGCATTTTATGGAGGATTTTTGCATCGATGTTCATCAGGGCTATTGGTCTAAAATTCTCTTTTCTTGTTGTGTCTCTGCCAGGCTTTGGTATCAGGATGATACTGGCCTCATAAAATGAGTTAGGGAGGATTCCCTCTTTTTCTATTGATTGGAGTAGTTTCAGAAGGAATGGTACCAGCTCCTCCTCGTACCTCTGGTAGAATTTGGCTGTGAATCCGTCTGGTCCTGGACTCTTTTTGGTTGGTAGCCTATTAAAGATTGCCTCAATTTCAGAGCCTGTTATTGGTCTATTCAGTGATTCAGCTTCTTCCTGGTTTAGTCTTGGGAGGGTGTATGTGTCCAGGAATTGATCCATTTCTTGTAGATTTTCTAGTTTATTTGCATAGAGGTGTTTATAGTATTCTCTGATGGTAGTTTGTATTTCTGTGGGATCGGTGGTGATATCCCCTTTATCATGTGTTACTGCGTCTAGTTGGTTCTTCTCTCTTTTCTTCTTTATTAGTCTTGCTAGCGTTCTATCAATTTTGTTGATCTCTTCAGAAAACCAGCTCCTGGATTCATCGATTTTTTTGAAGGGTTTTTTGTGTCTCTATCTCCTTCGGTTCTGCTCTGATCTTAGTTATTTCTTGCCTTCTGCTAGCTTTTGAATGTGTTTGCTGTTGCTTCTCTAGTTCTTTTCATTGTGATGGTAGGGTGTCGAGTTCAGATCTTTCCTGCTTTCTGTGGTGGGCATTTAGTGCTATAAATTTCCCTCTACACACTGCTTTAAATGTGTCCCAGAGATTCTGGTACGTTGCGTCTTTGTTCTCATTGGTTTCGAAGAACATCTTTATTTCTGCCTTCATTTCGTTATTTACCCAGTAGTCATCCAGGAGCAGGTTGTTCAGTTTCCATGTAGTTGTGTGGTGTTGAGTGAGTTTCTTAATCCAGAGTTCTAATTTGATGGCACTGTGGTCTGAGAGACAGTTTGTTGTGATTTCTGTTCTTTTACATTTGCTGAGGAGTGCTTGACTTCCAACGATGTGGTCAATTTTGGAATAAGTGCGATGAATGCTGCTGAGAAGAATGTAAGTTCTGTTGATTTGGTTTGGAGAGTTCTGTAGACGTCTATGAGGTCTGCTTGGTGCAGAGATGAGTTCAAGTCCCGGATATCCTTGTTACCCTTGTGTCTCCATATACTGGGATATATTACATAATATACCATTTAACAGGGGTGATTGTAGATGAAATTTTTCTGTTTTAAACATGTCTGGACGCTGGGCGTGGTGACTCCTGTCTGTAATCCCAGCACTTTGGAAGTCCGAGGTAAGTGGATCACTTGAGGTCAGGAGTTTGAGACCAGCCTGGTCAACAAGATGAAACCCCATCTCTTCTAAAAATACAAAAATTAGCCGGGTGTGGTGATGGGCACGTGTAATCCCAGCTATTCAAGAGGCTGAGGCAGGAGAATTGCTTGAACCCAGAAGATGGAGGTTGCAGTGGGCCGAGATCACGTCACTGCTCTCCACCCTGGGCAACAGAGCGAGACTCCGTCTGGAAAAACAAAAAAACATGTCAGGAGGCTGGATGCCGTGGCTCACGCCTGTAATCCCGGCACTTTGGGAGGCCAGGAGTTGAAGACCACTTTGGGCAACATAGCAAGACCCCATCTTTACAAAAAGGAAAAGTAAAAAATAAACAGGTTGGTATCCTGGGCCATGGAGTGGCAGTGGGCATCTTTTGCCTGTGATCAGTCACGTGATCCCAGCAGCGCTCACGTCCTGTTCCCAGTACCCTCCTGTCATTGGTCCAAGGATGAGCATGTGACTCCTCACTGCCAGTCAGAGCCTCCCTGGGAGGGTAAGGGGGCCCTCTGGTGGTGTTTTCCAGCACAGCCGGCAGATCCTCCTTTGGGACTTAGGCGAGGGCATAGGACTCCTCCCCGCTTGTGCTTGCGGGCGAGGATCAGCCTCCGAGATTCTGCGGAGAGACTCTCAAGGGGCACCAGCTGGAGCTGGTTCTGTGTCTGCAGGGAACCATCTGGTGCTCTCTGCATTCATAGCCCCCTACCGCGAGTTTTCTCCTCTGTGTCTTTGTGGCTTAGCCCAGTGTTCACAGAAGGGGCGGGGGTGGAGGGCTCAAACGCTGTCATCCACGTTTGCTTTTCGAAAAACAGCAGGACACAAAATTCTATAAACACGAAATGACGGTACCTGGTACGTGACCCGAATGCAACTCAGAAGGGTGCCAGTAAGTTAGGGGATTGGCCTTTGGAAGGCGTCCTTCTTTTGAGAAAGTGTAATATTTCAGGCCGGGCGCGGTGCCTCACGCCTGTAATCCCACCACTTTGGGAGGCCGAGGCGGGCGGATCAGGAGGTCAGGAGATGGAGACCATCCTGGCTAAGTCGGTGAAACTCCGTCTCTACTAAAAATACAAAAAAAAAATTAGCCGGGCACGGTGGTGGGTGCCTGTAGTCCCAGCTTCTTGGGAGGCTGAGGCAGGAGAATCATTTGAACCCAGGAGGCAGAGGTTGCAGTGAGCCGAGATCACAGAAGTGCACTCCAACCTGGGTGACGGAGTGAGACTCCCTCTCTGGAGAAGAAAGAAAAGAAGGACGGAGGGAGGGAGGGAGAGAGAGAGAGAGAAATAAATGCCTGCAAGTTACTATAAATCGTTGGAAAAAATTTCACAACTCCATAATGATTGTAGTTTACTTGAAATATGAGGAATAAAAAGCAGGTTAAATAATACCACAAAGAAAAAAATCACACAAATTCAGAATGAGGGATTCTACAGGAAAACCGGCCTACTCTTTTAAAAAAGTTGGTGTTCAATGTTAAAAAAAAAAAAAAAAAAAAAAAAAAAAAAAAAAAAGTGGGGAGACTTTTTTCTCCCTCTCTCTCTCTCTCTCTCTCTCTCTCTCTCTCGACAGAGTCTCGCTCTGTTGCCCTGGCTGGAGTGCGGTGGTGCAATCTCGGCTCACTGCAACCTCCGCCTCCCGGGTTCAGGTGCTTCTTCTGCCTCAGCCTCCCAAGTAGCTGAGACTACAGGTGTGCACCACCATGACTAGCTAATTTTTGTATTTTTACTAGAGACGGGGTTTCACTACGTTGGCCAGGCTGGTCTCGAACTCCTGACCTCAAGTGATCCGCCCACATCGGCCTACCAAATTGATGGGATTACAGCAGTGAGCCACTGCACCCAGCTAACTTTTAGATTTAAAGAGACAAAGAGAATAACTAAATGCAATGTGAACTTTTGACAGAAACAGCTGTAATAGATGTTTGGGGGACAATTAACAAAAATATTTTTAAATATGAACTGGATGTAACATGACACTAAGGGATTATTGTTAATTCTCTTAGGTGTGACCATGCTATGTATTTATCAACAATGTCGCATAAGAGAATATCCTTATTCTTAGAAGATTCATGGCATGCTGCAGTGTTTAGGGATAATAAGTTACGATGTCCACCATTTACAGTCAAAATACGTTGAGGAAAGAAAAACATATTTATGTATACACTCACACATACATATGGAAAGACAGTATGAGAGAGAAAAAGTAAACTAGGGCGAAATGTTAACTATTATTTCATGTAAGTGGTGATGGTTCGTTGTGCTGTTCTTTCAATGTTTCTGCATGTTTGGCACTTTCTATTATAAAGTGTTGGGGAAAAAAACATAGTGCTGAGTAGTATGAAATACCTTAAATGTCAGGGAAAGTAATAAGGAGGTAGATGAATATAAGGTACTCATTTGGCCTTCCCATTATTCACTACTAATTTCGTTGTGAATCCTGCATCCTCTCTAATACACAGATTCCATCTGACTTTTGAAAAACAGATGTATCGTTATTTAACCAGATAATCAACCATATTGTTGAGAAATGTATCCCATACTCTCTTAGAGTTTATAAACTTAGTGGGGAAGATGTAATTACATGCCAAAAAAGTCAAGGAAAAGATGAGCTATCTATATGAGGAATTTAGTCAACTGTTGTCTGATATCTGTCTGTGATTAAATGACAACATATAAATGAAATGTTTTGTATGATGCCTGGTACCAAAATAAAAGCTCTCAATAAACATTAGCTATCATTATCGTTATTAGGAATAATATTGAGAGATTACTTTTTAATCCTATGTATTGGTCAAAATATGTCAATGATTGACCCAAGTTTGCATCCACTGATCAGTTAATTGGTTTAAAGGAAAGGATCCTAATTTTAATTCCATGGTCAATTTCATTTATATATTGATTCAACGAATTTTTTTCTCTTTATGTAGAAAAATATAATCATGAATGGGCTTTAGCACATCCTCCTAAATCCTAATGCGCAGTTTGTGAAAATGCGTGTGTGTACTTTGTGGAAATAAAAGATCCATAGCTTTTCTCAACTTCCCAAAATGTGTGCGTCTGAAAAAAAAAGAAACATAGAGATTTTGTTTTAGAGTCTCTACATTTTCCTCACAGCCTGTGTCTTTCTGATTAGGGAAGGTTGATATAAAAAACCTGAAGACCGTTCTAGACAACATGGGAGTCAAGCTCACAGATAAAGAACTTGAAGATCTGACACAAAGCCTGCCAGTCGGTGGTGAGCATGCTAGATATCACTGGTTTTGGGGTTTTGTGTTCTGTGTGCTTTTAGCATTAGAAGGAAAGGGAAAAAAGAACTTTTCATAATGCAAATGGCAAGATTAAATAAGACAGTCAGAGTAACAAAGTAGGGAAGGTAGTATTCTGAATACTAGCGGCATGGTCACTACAAGAGCCTTCCAAATTCTGAGGACAAGAAAGCTGACCCCTAGGAAAAAGCCACTTTTGAATTCCATCTTTCCATTATCAAATATAAGATTTGCTGTTTTATGGGTTATAAAGTCAAATTTACATTTTCTAAATAAGTTTATTTTCAATATTTATAATTGTTTCTTCATCTTCGTAACATATTCTGAGTAAATATTTATCAAATGACTAAAGTGCTTAACAAAATGCCCAGTATACTTCCTAAGTGCTGCTACTAGGTGTTATAATCATAGGAGGGAGGAGAGTGTTCTTGTGATATAACATGTTATGAGCTTCAAATTATGCCTTTGTGTTATAGCTGATAATAAAGTGGCTCTGAAAGCATTGGAGGATGAAGTGAAAGCTTTTACTGGTAAGAATTTGTTACACATGATTTGCAATAAATGATGATTTACACGAAAATTTTTATTAGTATTTTTCTAATATTCTATTTGTGGCTTATCAATTCACATATTTTCAATATTTTGATAAAATATCTGCCTTTACTAACAGATTAACATTATCTGCGTTTTATCAGTCAAAACGAAAGAACTATTTCTTGATAACATCTTACATTCATTAGTACTGTTTTCCAATAAAATGGTTTCACCAGTATCTATAGATCCAAATAACTAGATGGACACAGTGAAAACAGGGTGAAGCATTAAAAGGATCAAAGTAATGAGTTCATTGCAAGCATCTAACCACCTAGTTTTACAAAAATGAAATATGTCATACTTGTTTTTTGACTTTTGTTTTTAATTATACTTTAAGTTCTAGGGTACATGTGCACAACGTGCAGGTTTGTTACATATGTATACATGTGCCGTGTTGGTTTGCTGCACCCATTAACTCGTCATTTCCATTAGGTGTTTCTCCTAATGCTATCCCTCCCCCATTCCCCCACATCACGACTGGCCCCGGGGTGTGATGGGCCCCGGGGTGTGATGTTCCCCGCCCTGTGTCCAAGTGTTCTCATTGTTCAGTTCCCACCGATGAGTGAGAACACGCGGTGTTTGGTTTTCTGTCCTTGCCATAGTTTGCTCAGAATGATGGATTCCAGCTTCATCCGTGTTGCTACAAAGGACACCAACTCATCCTTTTTTTATGGCTGCATAGTATTCCATGGTGTACATGTGCCACATTTTCTTAATCCAGTCTATCACTGATGGACATTGGGGTTGGTTCCAAGTCTTTGCTATTGTGAATAGTGCCGCCATAAACATACGTGTGCGTGTGTCTTTATAGTAGCATGATATATAATCCTTTGGGTATATACCCAGTAATAGGATTGCTGGGTCAAATGGTATTTCTCGTTCTGGATCCTTGAGGAATCGCCACACTGCCTTCCACAATGGTGGAACTAGTTTACACTCCCGCCAACAGTGTAAAAGCCTTCCTATTTCTCCACATCCTCGCCAGCACCCGCCGTTTCCTGACTTTTTAATGATCGCCATTCTAACTGGTGTGAGATGCTATCTCATTGTGCTTTTGCTTTGCATTTCTCTGATGACCAGTGGTGATGAGCATTTTTTCACGTGTCTGTTGGCTGCATTAATTAACTTTTCTTTTGAAAAGTATCTGTTCATATCCTTTGCCCACTTTTTGATGGGGTTGTTTGATTTTTTCTTGTAAATTTGTTTAAGTTCTTTGTAGATTCTGGATATTAGCCCTCTGTCAGATGGGTAGATTGCAAAAATTGTCTCCCATTCTGTAGGTTGCCTGTTCACTCTGATGGTAGTTTCCTTTGCTGTGCAGAAACTCTTTAGTGTAATTAGACCCCGTTTGTCTATTTTGGCTTTTGTTGCCATTGCTTTTGGTGTTTTAGTCATGAAGTCCTTGCCCATGCCTATGTCCTGACTGGTATTGGCTAGGTTTTCTTCTAGGGTTTTTATGCTTTTAGCTCTAACATTTAAGTCTTTAATCCACCTTGAATTAGTTTTTGTATAAGGCGTAAGGAAGGGATCCCGTTTCAGCTTTCTACATATGGCTAGCCAGTTTTCCCGGCACCATTTATTAAATAGGGAATCCTTTCCCCGTTTCTTGTTTTTGTCAGGTCTGTCAAAGATGAGATGGTTGTAGATGTGTGGTGTTTTTCCTGAGGCCTCTGTTCTGTTCCATTGGTCTATATCTCTGTTTTGGTACCAGTACCATGCTGTTTTGGTTACTGTAGCCTTGTGGTGTAGTTTGAAGTCAGGTAGCAGGATGCCTCCCGCTTTGTTCTTTTTGCTTAGGATTGTCTTGGCAATGCGGGCTCTTTTTTGGTTCCATATGAACTTTAAGGTAGCTTTTCCCAATTCCGTGAAGAACGTCATCGGCAGCTTGCTGGGATGCCATTGAATCTATAAATTACCTTGGGCAGTATGGCCATTTTCACGATATTGATTCTTCCTATCCGTGAGCATGGAGTGTTCTTCCATTTGGTTGTGTCCTCTTTTATTTTGCTGAGCAGTGCTTTGTAGTTCTCCTTGAAGAGGTCCTTCACATCCCTGGTAAGTTGGATGCCTAGGTATTTTATTCTCTTTGAAGCAGTTGTGAATGGGAGTTCACTCATGATTTGGCTCTCTGTTTGTCTCTTATTGGCGTATAAGAATGCTTGTGATTTTTGCACATTGATTTTGTATCCTGAGACTTTGCTGAAGTTGCTTGTCAGCTTAAGGAGATTTCGGGCCGAGACGATGGGGCTTTCTAAATATACAGTCATGTCATCTGCAAACAGGGACAATTTGACATCCTTTTTTCCTAATTGATACCCTTTATTTCTTTCTCCTGCCTGATTGCCCTGGCCAGAACTTCCAACAATATGTTCAATAGGAGACACTGTGTTGAATAGGAGTGGTGAGAGAGGGCAGCCCTGTCTTGTGCCAGTTTTCATAGGGAATGCTTCCAGTTTTTGCCCATTCAGTAGGATACTGGCTGTGGGTTTGTCATAAATAGCTCGTATTATTTTGAGATACGTTCTATCAATACCTAGTTTACTGAGAGTTTTTAGCATGAATGACTGTTGAATTTTGTTGAAGGCCTTTTCTCCGTCTGTTGAGATAATCATGTGTTTTTTGTGTTTGGTTCTGTTTATGTGATGGATTACGTCTACTGATTTGCGTACGTTGAACCAGCCTTGCATCCCAGGGATGAAGCCAACTTGATCTTGGTGGTTAAGCTTTTTGATGTGCTGCTGGATTCGGTTTGCCAGCATTTTATGGAGGATTTTTGCATCGATGTTCATCAGGGCTATTGGTCTAAAATTCTCTTTTCTTGTTGTGTCTCTGCCAGGCTTTGGTATCAGGATGATACTGGCCTCATAAAATGAGTTAGGGAGGATTCCCTCTTTTTCTATTGATTGGAGTAGTTTCAGAAGGAATGGTACCAGCTCCTCCTCGTACCTCTGGTAGAATTTGGCTGTGAATCCGTCTGGTCCTGGACTCTTTTTGGTTGGTAGCCTATTAAAGATTGCCTCAATTTCAGAGCCTGTTATTGGTCTATTCAGTGATTCAGCTTCTTCCTGGTTTAGTCTTGGGAGGGTGTATGTGTCCAGGAATTGATCCATTTCTTGTAGATTTTCTAGTTTATTTGCATAGAGGTGTTTATAGTATTCTCTGATGGTAGTTTGTATTTCTGTGGGATCGGTGGTGATATCCCCTTTATCATGTGTTACTGCGTCTAGTTGGTTCTTCTCTCTTTTCTTCTTTATTAGTCTTGCTAGCGTTCTATCAATTTTGTTGATCTCTTCAGAAAACCAGCTCCTGGATTCATCGATTTTTTTGAAGGGTTTTTTGTGTCTCTATCTCCTTCGGTTCTGCTCTGATCTTAGTTATTTCTTGCCTTCTGCTAGCTTTTGAATGTGTTTGCTGTTGCTTCTCTAGTTCTTTTCATTGTGATGGTAGGGTGTCGAGTTCAGATCTTTCCTGCTTTCTGTGGTGGGCATTTAGTGCTATAAATTTCCCTCTACACACTGCTTTAAATGTGTCCCAGAGATTCTGGTACGTTGCGTCTTTGTTCTCATTGGTTTCGAAGAACATCTTTATTTCTGCCTTCATTTCGTTATTTACCCAGTAGTCATCCAGGAGCAGGTTGTTCAGTTTCCATGTAGTTGTGTGGTGTTGAGTGAGTTTCTTAATCCAGAGTTCTAATTTGATGGCACTGTGGTCTGAGAGACAGTTTGTTGTGATTTCTGTTCTTTTACATTTGCTGAGGAGTGCTTGACTTCCAACGATGTGGTCAATTTTGGAATAAGTGCGATGAATGCTGCTGAGAAGAATGTAAGTTCTGTTGATTTGGTTTGGAGAGTTCTGTAGACGTCTATGAGGTCTGCTTGGTGCAGAGATGAGTTCAAGTCCCGGATATCCTTGTTACCCTTGTGTCTCCATATACTGGGATATATTACATAATATACCATTTAACAGGGGTGATTGTAGATGAAATTTTTCTGTTTTAAACATGTCTGGACGCTGGGCGTGGTGACTCCTGTCTGTAATCCCAGCACTTTGGAAGTCCGAGGTAAGTGGATCACTTGAGGTCAGGAGTTTGAGACCAGCCTGGTCAACAAGATGAAACCCCATCTCTTCTAAAAATACAAAACTTAGCCGGGTGTGGTGATGGGCACGTGTAATCCCAGCTATTCAAGAGGCTGAGGCAGGAGAATTGCTTGAACCCAGAAGATGGAGGTTGCAGTGGGCCGAGATCACGTCACTGCTCTCCACCCTGGGCAACAGAGCGAGACTCCGTCTGGAAAAACAAAAAAACATGTCAGGAGGCTGGATGCCGTGGCTCACGCCTGTAATCCCGGCACTTTGGGAGGCCAGGAGTTGAAGACCACTTTGGGCAACATAGCAAGACCCCATCTTTACAAAAAGGAAAAGTAAAAAATAAACAGGTTGGTATCCTGGGCCATGGAGTGGCAGTGGGCATCTTTTGCCTGTGATCAGTCACGTGATCCCAGCAGCGCTCACGTCCTGTTCCCAGTACCCTCCTGTCATTGGTCCAAGGATGAGCATGTGACTCCTCACTGCCAGTCAGAGCCTCCCTGGGAGGGTAAGGGGGCCCTCTGGTGGTGTTTTCCAGCACAGCCGGCAGATCCTCCTTTGGGACTTAGGCGAGGGCATAGGACTCCTCCCCGCTTGTGCTTGCGGGCGAGGATCAGCCTCCGAGATTCTGCGGAGAGACTCTCAAGGGGCACCAGCTGGAGCTGGTTCTGTGTCTGCAGGGAACCATCTGGTGCTCTCTGCATTCATAGCCCCCTACCGCGAGTTTTCTCCTCTGTGTCTTTGTGGCTTAGCCCAGTGTTCACAGAAGGGGCGGGGGTGGAGGGCTCAAACGCTGTCATCCACGTTTGCTTTTCGAAAAACAGCAGGACACAAAATTCTATAAACACGAAATGACGGTACCTGGTACGTGACCCGAATGCAACTCAGAAGGGTGCCAGTAAGTTAGGGGATTGGCCTTTGGAAGGCGTCCTTCTTTTGAGAAAGTGTAATATTTCAGGCCGGGCGCGGTGCCTCACGCCTGTAATCCCACCACTTTGGGAGGCCGAGGCGGGCGGATCAGGAGGTCAGGAGATGGAGACCATCCTGGCTAAGTCGGTGAAACTCCGTCTCTACTAAAAATACAAAAAAAAAATTAGCCGGGCACGGTGGTGGGTGCCTGTAGTCCCAGCTTCTTGGGAGGCTGAGGCAGGAGAATCATTTGAACCCAGGAGGCAGAGGTTGCAGTGAGCCGAGATCACAGAAGTGCACTCCAACCTGGGTGACGGAGTGAGACTCCCTCTCTGGAGAAGAAAGAAAAGAAGGACGGAGGGAGGGAGGGAGAGAGAGAGAGAGAAATAAATGCCTGCAAGTTACTATAAATCGTTGGAAAAAATTTCACAACTCCATAATGATTGTAGTTTACTTGAAATATGAGGAATAAAAAGCAGGTTAAATAATACCACAAAGAAAAAAATCACACAAATTCAGAATGAGGGATTCTACAGGAAAACCGGCCTACTCTTTTAAAAAAGTTGGTGTTCAATGTTAAAAAAAAAAAAAAAAAAAAAAAAAAAAAAAAAAAGTGGGGAGACTTTTTTCTCCCTCTCTCTCTCTCTCTCTCTCTCTCTCTCTCTCGACAGAGTCTCGCTCTGTTGCCCTGGCTGGAGTGCGGTGGTGCAATCTCGGCTCACTGCAACCTCCGCCTCCCGGGTTCAGGTGCTTCTTCTGCCTCAGCCTCCCAAGTAGCTGAGACTACAGGTGTGCACCACCATGACTAGCTAATTTTTGTATTTTTACTAGAGACGGGGTTTCACTACGTTGGCCAGGCTGGTCTCGAACTCCTGACCTCAAGTGATCCGCCCACATCGGCCTACCAAATTGATGGGATTACAGCAGTGAGCCACTGCACCCAGCTAACTTTTAGATTTAAAGAGACAAAGAGAATAACTAAATGCAATGTGAACTTTTGACAGAAACAGCTGTAATAGATGTTTGGGGGACAATTAACAAAAATATTTTTAAATATGAACTGGATGTAACATGACACTAAGGGATTATTGTTAATTCTCTTAGGTGTGACCATGCTATGTATTTATCAACAATGTCGCATAAGAGAATATCCTTATTCTTAGAAGATTCATGGCATGCTGCAGTGTTTAGGGATAATAAGTTACGATGTCCACCATTTACAGTCAAAATACGTTGAGGAAAGAAAAACATATTTATGTATACACTCACACATACATATGGAAAGACAGTATGAGAGAGAAAAAGTAAACTAGGGCGAAATGTTAACTATTATTTCATGTAAGTGGTGATGGTTCGTTGTGCTGTTCTTTCAATGTTTCTGCATGTTTGGCACTTTCTATTATAAAGTGTTGGGGAAAAAAACATAGTGCTGAGTAGTATGAAATACCTTAAATGTCAGGGAAAGTAATAAGGAGGTAGATGAATATAAGGTACTCATTTGGCCTTCCCATTATTCACTACTAATTTCGTTGTGAATCCTGCATCCTCTCTAATACACAGATTCCATCTGACTTTTGAAAAACAGATGTATCGTTATTTAACCAGATAATCAACCATATTGTTGAGAAATGTATCCCATACTCTCTTAGAGTTTATAAACTTAGTGGGGAAGATGTAATTACATGCCAAAAAAGTCAAGGAAAAGATGAGCTATCTATATGAGGAATTTAGTCAACTGTTGTCTGATATCTGTCTGTGATTAAATGACAACATATAAATGAAATGTTTTGTATGATGCCTGGTACCAAAATAAAAGCTCTCAATAAACATTAGCTATCATTATCGTTATTAGGAATAATATTGAGAGATTACTTTTTAATCCTATGTATTGGTCAAAATATGTCAATGATTGACCCAAGTTTGCATCCACTGATCAGTTAATTGGTTTAAAGGAAAGGATCCTAATTTTAATTCCATGGTCAATTTCATTTATATATTGATTCAACGAATTTTTTTCTCTTTATGTAGAAAAATATAATCATGAATGGGCTTTAGCACATCCTCCTAAATCCTAATGCGCAGTTTGTGAAAATGCGTGTGTGTACTTTGTGGAAATAAAAGATCCATAGCTTTTCTCAACTTCCCAAAATGTGTGCGTCTGAAAAAAAAAGAAACATAGAGATTTTGTTTTAGAGTCTACATTTTCCTCACAGCCTGTGTCTTTCTGATTAGGGAAGGTTGATATAAAAAACCTGAAGACCGTTCTAGACAACATGGGAATCAAGCTCACAGATAAAGAACTTGAAGATCTGACACAAAGCCTGCCAGTCGGTAGTGAGCATGCTAGATATCACTGGTTTGGGGGTTTTGTGTTCTGTGTGCTTTTAGCATTAGAAGGAAAGGGAAAAAAGAACTTTTCATAATGCAAATGGCAGGATTAAATAAGACAGTCAGAGTAACAAAGTAGGGAAGGTAGTATTCTGAATACTAGAGGCATGGTCACTACAAGAGCCTTCCAAATTCTGAGGACAAGAAAGCTGACCCCTAGGAAAAAGCCACTTTTGAATTCCATCTTTCCATTATCAAATATAAGATTTGCTGTTTTATGGGTTATAAAGTCAAATTTACATTTTCTAAATAAGTTTATTTTCAATATTTATAATTGTTTCTTCATCTTCGTAACATATTCTGAGTAAATATTTATCAAATGACTAAAGTGCTTAACAAAATGCCCAGTATACTTCCTAAGTGCTGCTACTAGGTGTTATAATCATAGGAAGGGGGAAGAGTGTTCTTGTGATATAACATGTTATGAGCTTCAAATTATGCCTTTGTGTTATAGCTGATAATAAAGTGGCTCTGAAAGCATTGGAGGATGAAGTGAAAGCTTTTACTGGTAAGAATTTGTTACACATGATTTGCAATAAATGATGATTTACACTAAAATTTTTAATAGTATTTTTCTAATATTCTATTTGTGGCTTATCAATTCACATATTTTCAATATTTTGATAAAATATCTGCCTTTACTAACAGATTAACATTATCTGCATTTTATCAGTCAAAACGAAAGAACTATTTCTTGATAACATCTTACATTCATTAGTACTGTTTTCCAATAAAATGGTTTCACCAGTATCTATAGACCCAAATAACTAAATGGACACAGTGAAAACAGGGTGAAGCATTAAAAGGATCAAAGTAATGAGTTCATTGCAAGCATCTAACCACCTAGTTTTACAAAAATGAAATATGTCATACTTGTTTTTTGACTTTTGCTTTTTATTATACTCTAAGTTCTAGGGTACGTGTGTACAACGTGCAGGTTTGTTACATATGTATACATGTGCCGTGTTGGTTTGTTGCACCCATTAACTCGTCATTTACATTATTTCTCCTAATGGTATCCCTCCCCCACTCCTCCACATCACAACTGGCCCCGGGGTGTGATGTTCCCCTCGCTGTGTCCAACTGTTCTGTTTGTTCGGTTCCCCCGTATGAGAACATGCAGTGTTTGGTTTTCTGTCCTTGCCATAGTTTGCTCAGAATGATGGATTCCAGCTTCATCTGTGTTGTTACAAAGGACACCAACTCATCCTTTTTTTATGGCTGCATAGTATTCCATGTACATGTGCCACATTTTCTTAATCCAGTCTATCACTGATGGACATTGGGGTTGGTTCCAAGTCTTTGCTATTGTGAATAGTGCCACAATAAACATAGGTGTGTGTGTGTCTTTATAGTAGGATGATACATAATCCTTTGGGTATATACCCAGTAATGGGATTGCTAGGTCAGGTGATATTTCTAGTTCTAGATCCTTGAGGAATAGCTACAGTGTCTTCCACAATGGTGGAACTAGTTTACACTCCCGCCAACAGTGTAAAAGCCTTCCTATTTCTCCACATCCTCTCCAGCACCTGTTGTTTCCTGACTTTTTAATGATCACCATTCTAACTGGTGTGACATGGTATCTCATTGTGGTTTTGATTTGCATTTTCTGATGGTGAGTGATGATGAGCATTTTTTCATGTGTCTGTTGGCTTTGTAAATGTCTTCTTTTGAGAAGTGTCTGTCCATATCCTTTGCTCACTTTTTGATGGGGTTGTTTCTTCTTGTGTATTTGTTTGAGTTCTTGTAGGTTCTGGATATTAGCCCTTTGTCAGATGGGTAGATTGCAAAAATGTTCTCCCATTCTGCAGGTTGCCTGTTCACTCTGATGGTGGTTTCTTTTGCTGTCAGAAGCTCTTTAGTTTAATTAGATGCATTTGTCAATTTTGGCTTTTGTGCCTTTGCTTTTGGTGTTTTAGACTTGAAGTCCTTGCCCATACCTATGTCCTGAATACTATTGGCTAGGTTTTCTTCTAGGGTTTTTATGCTTTTAGGTCTAACATTTAAGTCTCTCACTCATCTTAAATTAATTTTTGTATGAGGTATAATGAAGGGATCATTTCAGCTTTCTACATATGGCTAGCCGGTTTTCCCAGCACTATTTCTTAAATAGGGAATCCTTTTCCCATTTCTTGTTTTTGTCAGGTTTTTCAAAGATCAGATGGTTGTAGATGTGTGGTATTATTTCTGAGGTCTCTGCTCTGTTCCATTGGTCTATATCTCTTTTTTGGTGCCTGTACCATGCTGTTTTGGTTACTGTAGCCTTGTAGTGTAGTTTGAAGTCAGGTAGCATCATGCCTCCAGCTTTGTTCTTTTTGCTTAGGATTGTCTTGGCAATGAGGCCTTTTTTTTGGTTCCATATGAACTTTAAAGTAGTTTTTTCCAATTCTGTGAAGAAAGTCATTGGTAGCTTAATGGGGATGGCATTGAATCTATAAATTACCTTGGGCAGTATGACCATTTTCATGATATTGATTCTTCCTATCCATGAACATGGAAAGTTCTTCCTTTTTTTTGTCCTCTTTTATTTCACTGAGCAGTGATTTGTAGTTCTACTTGAAGAGGTCCTTCACATCCCTTGTAAGTTGGATTCCTAGGTATATTATTTTCTTTGAAGTAATTGTGAATGGGAGTTCACTCATGATTTGGCTCTCTGTTTTTCTCTTATTGGTGTATAAGAATGCTTGTGATTTTTGCACCTTGATTTTTTATCCTGAGACTTCACTGAAGTTGCTTGTCAGCTTAAGGAGATTTCGGGCTGAGACGATGGGGTTTTTTAAATATATAATCATGTCATCTGCAAGCAGGGACAATTTGACATCCTCTTTTCCTAATTCAATGCCCTTTATTTCTTTCTCTTGCCTGATTACCTGGCCAGAACGTCCAACAATATGTTGAATAGGAGACACTATGTTGAATAGGAGTGGTGAGAGAGGGCATCCCTGTCTTGTGCCAGTTTTCAAAGGGAATGCTTCCAATTTTTGCCCATTCAGTATGATATTGGCTGTTGGTTTGTCATAAATAGTTCTTATTATTTTGAGATACATTCCATTAATACCAAATTCATTGAGAATTTTTAGCATGAAGCACTGTTGAATTTTGTCAAAGGCCTTTTCTGCATCTATTTAGATAATCATGTGGTTTTTGTCTTTGGTTTTGTTTATATGCTGGATTACATTTATTGATTTGTATATATTGAACCAGCCTTGCATCCCAGAGATGAAGCCAACTTGATCATGGTGGATAAGCTTTTTGATGTGCTGCTGGATTCAGTTTGCCAGTATTTTATTGAGGATTTTTGCATCGATGTTTATCAGGCATATTGGTCTAAAATTCTCTTTTTTTGTTGTGTCTCTACCAGGCTTTTGTATCTGGATGATGTTAGGCTCATAAAATGAGTTAGGAAGGATTCCCCTTTTTCTATTGATTGGAATGCTTTCAGAAGGAATGATACCAGCTCCTCTTTGTACCTCTGGTAGAATTTGGCTGTGAATCCGTCTGGTCCTCGATCTTTTTTGGTTGGTAGGCTATTAATGATTGCCTCAATTTCAGAGCCTGTTATTGGTCTACTCAGGGATTCAACTTCTTCCTGGTTTAGTCTTAGGAGAGTGTAAGTGTCCAGGAAATTATCCATTTCTTCTAGGTTTTCTAGTTTATTTGTGTAGCAGTGTTTATAGTATTCTCTGATGGTAGTTTGTATTTCTGTGGGGTCGGTGGTGATATCCCCTTTATCATTTTTTGTTGCATCTATTTGGTTCTTCTCTCTTTTCTTCTTTATTAGTCTTGCTAGTGGCCTATCTGTTTTGTTGATCTTTTCAAAAAAACCAGCTCCTGGATTCATTGATTGTTTGAAGGGCTTTTTGTGTCTCTATCTCCTTCAGTTCTGCTCTGATCTTAGTTATTTCTTGCTTCTGCTAGGTTTTGAATGTGTTTGCTCTTGCTTCTCTAGTTCTTTTAATTGTGATGTTAGGGTGTCAATTTTAGATCTTTCCTGCATTCTCTTGTGAACATTTAGTGCTATAAATTTCCCTCTACATACTGCTTTAAATGTGTCCCAGAGATTCTGGTATGTTGTATCTTTGTTGTCATTGGTTTCAAGGAACATCTTTATTTCTGCCTTCATTTCGTTATGTACCCAGTAGTCATTCAGGAGCAGGTTGTTTAGTTTCCATGTAGTTGAGCAGTTTTGAGTGAGTTTCTTAATCCTGAGTTCTAATTTGATTGCCCTGTGATCTGAGAGACAGTTTGTTATAAGTTCTGTTCTTTTTCATTTGCTGAGGAGTGCTTTACTTCCCCCTATGCGTTCAATTTTGGAATGAGTGTGATGTGGTGCTGAGAAGAATGTATATTCTGTTGATTTGGGGTGGAGAGTTCTGCAGATGTCTATCAGGTCCACTTGGTGCAGAACTGAGTTCAATTCCTGGATATCCTTGTTAACATTCTGTCTCATTGATCTGTCTAATATTGACAGTGGGCTGTTAAAGTCTCCCATTATTATTCTGTGGGAGTCTAAGTCTCCTTGTAAGTCTCTAAGGACTTGCTTTGTGAATCTGAGTGCTCCTGTGTTGGGTGCATATATATTTAGCATAGTTAGTTCTACTTGTTGAATTGATCCCTTTACCATTATATAATGGCCTTCTTTGTCTCTTTTGATCTTTGTTGGTTTAAAGTCTGTTTTATCAGAGACTAGGATTGCAACCCCTGCCTTTTTTGTGTTCTCCATATGCTCGGTAGATCTTCCTCCATCCCTTTATTTTGAGCCTATGTGTGTCTCTGTATGGGAGATGGGTCTCCTGAATATAGCAAACTGATGGATCTTGACTCTTTATCCAATTTGCCAGTGTGTTTCTTTTAATTGGAGCATTAGGCCATTTACATTTAAGGTTAATATTGTTATGTGTGAAGTTGATCCTGTCATTATGATGTTAGCTGGTTATTTTGCTCGTTAGTTGATGCAGTTTCTTCCTAGCATCAATGGTCTCTACATTTTGGCATGTTTTTGCAGTGGCTGGTACTGGTTGTTCCTTTCCATGTTTAGTGCTTCCTTCAGGAGCTCTTGTAGGGCAGGCCTGGTGATGACAACATCTCTCAGCATTTGCTTGTTTGGAAAGGATTTAATTTCTCCTTCACTTATGAAACTTAGTTTGGCTGGAGATGAAATTCTGGGTTGAAATTCTTTTCTTTAAGAATGTTGAATGTTGGCCCCCCACTCTCTTCTGGCTTGGAGAGTTTCTGCCGAGAGATCCGCTGTTAGTCTGATGGGCTTCCCTTTGTGAGTAACCCAACCTTTCTCTCTGGCTGCCCTTAACATTTTTTCCTTCATTTCAACTTTGGTGAATCTGACAATTATGTGTCTTGGAGTTGCTCTTCTCGAAGAGTATCTTTGTGGTGTTCTCTGTATTTCCTGAATTTGAATGTTGGCCTATATTGCTAGGTTGGGGAAGTTTTCCTGGATAATATCCTGCAGAGTGTTTTCTGACTTGGTTCTATTCTCCCCGTCACTTTTAGGTACACCAATCAGACGTAGATTTGGCCTTTTCACATAATCCTATATTTCTTGGAGGCTTTGTTCGTTTCTTTTTCCTCTAAACTTCTTGCTTTATTTCATTCATTTGATCTTCAATCACTGATACCCTTTCTTCCAGTTTATCAAATCGGTTACTGAAGCTTGTGCATTTGTCACGTAGTTCTCATGCCATAGTTTTCAGCTCTATCAGGTCATTTAAGGACTTCTCTACATTGGTTATTTTAGTTACCCATTCATCAAATATTTTGTCAAGGTTTTTAGCTTCTTTGCAATGGGTTCGACTTCCTTCTTTAACTTGGAGAAGTTTGATCATCTGAAGCCTTCTTCTCTCAACTCATCAAAGTCATTCTCCATTCAGCTTTGTTCCATTGCTGGTGAGGAGCCGCGTTCCTTTGGAGGGGGAGAGGCTCTCTGATTATTAGAGTTTTCAGCTTTTCTGCTCTGTTTTTTCCCCATCTTTGTGGTTTTATTTACCTTTGGCCTTTGATGATGGTGACGTACAGATGGGGTTTTGGTGTGGATATCCTGTTTGTTAGTTTTCCTTCTAACAGTCAGGACCCTCAGCTGCAGGTCTGTTGGAGTTTGCTGTAGGTCCACTCCAGACCCTGTTTGCCTGGGTATCAGCAGCAGAGGCTGCAGAAGAGTGAATTTGCTGAACAGCAAATGTTGCTGCCTGATTGTTCCTCTGGAAGCTTCGTCTCAGAGGGGTACCCGGCCATGTGAGGTGTAAGGTGACAGTCTGCCCCTGGTGGGGGGTTGTCTCCCAGTTAGGCTACTCAGGGGTCAGGGACCCACTTGGGCAGGCAGTCTGTCCATTCTCAGATCTCAAACTCCATGCTTGGGAACCACTACTCTCTTCAAAGCTGTCGGACAGGGACATTTAAATCTGCAGAGGTTTCTGCTGCCTTTTGTTTGGCTATGTCCTGTCCCCAGAGGTGGAGTCTACAGAGGCAGACAGGCCTCCTTGAGCTGCGGTGGGCTCCACCCAGTTCGAGCTTCCCAGCCACTTTGTTTACCTACTCAAGCCTCAGTAATGGTGGGTGCCCCTCCCCTAGCCTTGCTGCCGCCTTGCAGTTATATCTCAGACTGCTGTGCTAGCAATGAGGGAGGCCCCGTGGGCATGGGACACTCTGAGCCAGGCACGGGATATAATCTCCTGGTGTGCCGTTTGCTAAGACCCTTGGAAAAGCGAAGTATTAGGGTGGGAGTGACCCAATTTTCCAGGTGCTGTGTGTCATGATTTCCCTTGGCTAGGAAAGGGAATTCCCTTACCCCTTGAGCTTCCCGGGTGAGGCAATGCGTTGCCCTACTTCAGTTCTCGCTCAGTGGGCTGTACCCACTGTCCTGCACCCACTGTCTGACATGCCCTGGTGAGATGAACCCAGTACCTCAGTTGGAAATGCAGAAATCACCCATCTTCTGTGTCACTCATGTTGGGAGCTGGAGGCTGGAGCTGTTCCTATTCAGCCATCTTGGAACTGCCCCTCTGTTTCAAAGATTAAAAGGATGCTGGCCAGGCATGGTGGCTCATGCCTGTAATCCCAGCACTTTAGGAGACTGAGGCAGGTGGATCACTTGAGGTCAGGAGTTCGAGACCAGCCTGGCCAACATGGAGAAACCCTGTCTCTACTGAAAATACAAAAATTAGCCGGGTATGGTGGCATGTGCCTGTAATCCCAGCTACTAGGGAGGCTGAGGCAGGAGAATCTCTTGAACCAGGGAGGCAGAGGTTGCAGTGAGCCAAGATTATGCCACTGCACTCCAGCCTGGGCAACAGAGGGCAACAGAGCAAGACTCTGTCTCAAAAAAAAAAAAAGATACTGTAGTAGGTAGTGATGTAATTTTGCCAGAAAATCATACCAGAACACACTTTTAGAAGTTAGCATTTATTCATTGCTTATCCTAAAAATTATGGAATAGTTATAACTTGAATTTCCTTAAATATAAGATCGTATAAACTTATTTGATCATTTGCATTTTTATTCTCCAATCAAACCTTTTAGATCATTTTTATTTATTATTTACTATTAAATCATGGTCCTCATTTTAACTGGATTTATTTTCATTGGTGATCTATCCAGCAATAAATCTTCAATGAAAAGGACCTCCTGTACAATATGTCTTTTTTTTCAGAGTTCACGTTATTGCTTCTCTCTGATTAAACTTTGTATTACAGCCTACGAGAAAGTTGATCTGGAAAAACTGATGAATAAAGTAGAAGCTGTTGCAAGTGAGAAAGAAGTGACCAAATATTTATTATTCTGATGTCAACTGATTTTACTTTTCTTAAATTAAAGATTTTAAAAGAATGATATTTTGTTTTAAAAGGCTACTCAAAGCAAATGAAAACACACTTCATTTAAGGACAAAAAAGAATTATATATTTATGTCTAAGAATATCAGACAGTTTCTTTAACTTGTTTTGTTAGGCCTTTTGATTAAACTAGAGGTCCAAGCTCATTCTTATTCAGCTTTATGATTATCTTCAGACATGAATGCCGAGAAAATTAGCAATGGAAACCTTAACACTTGAGAGTATACTTTTCATACATTTAACCAACTGTTTGCTGATCACATAAATAATAAATGTTATTTATAAAGTAAATATAAATACTAAATGCATATGATTCCAATTCTTTACGCATATTTTATATGTGTTCCAGTTAATTTTAATGTCTTTTAAAATTAGATTGTTTTTTAAAATAATTTAAACTTTTATTTTAGATTCAAGGGATATATGTGCAGGTTTGTTACATGGGCACATTCTGTGGTGCTGAGGTTTGGGGCACAAATGATCCCATCACCCGTTGTGAGCATAGTACCCAATAGGTAGATTTTCAACCCACATTCCCCTCCCCACTACCCTCTCTAGTAGTCCCTAGTTCTATTTTTGCCATTTTTATGTCCATGTGTACCCAGTGTTTACCTCACTTATAAGTGAGAACACACAGTATTTAGTTTTCTGTTCGTGTATTAATTTTCTTAGGATAATGGCCTCCGGCTCTATTGTTGCTTCAAAGGGAAAAATCTCATTCTTTTTATGGCTGCATAGTATTCTGTGGTGTGTATGTAACACATTTTCTTTATCAGCCCACTATTGATGGGCACCTAGGTTGATTCCATGTATTTTCTGTGGTGGACATATGAGTGTCTGTATCTTCTTAGTAGAACAATTTATTTTCTTCAGGATGTATACCCAGTAATGGGATTGCTGGGTTGAATAGTAATTCTGTTTTAAGTTTTTTGAGAAATCTCCAAACTGCTTTCCACAGTGGCCAAACTAATTTACATTCTGATCAACAGTGTATAAGTATTCCCCTTTCTCTGCAACCTTGCCAGCATCTGTTGTTTTTGACTTTTTAATAAAGGCCATTCTGCCTGGTGTGAGATATCTCATTGTGGCTTTGATTTGCATTTATCTGATGACTAGTGATGTTAAGCATTTTTTTCCTATGCTTGTTGGCTGTATGTATGTCTTCTTTTGAAAAGTGTCTGTTCATGTCTTTTGCCCACTTTTGAATAGAATTATTTGTTTTTGCCTGTTGATTTAAGTTACTTATAGATTCTGGATATTAGACCTTTGCCATATGCATAGTTTGTGAATATTTTCTCCCATTCTATAGGTTGTCTGTTTACTCTGTTGATGGTTTTTCTCACAGTGCAGAAGCTCTTTAGCTTAATCCCATTTGTCCATTTTTGTTTTTGTCACAATTGCTTTTTGCATCATAAATTATATTCCAAGACCAATGTCTGGAATGGCATTTCCTAGGTCTTCTTCCAGAATGCTTACAGGGTTTTTTTGTTGCTGCTTGGGATTTTTTTCTTCAAACAGTCTCACTCTGTTGCCCAGGCTGGAGTGCAGCTGGAGTGCAGTGGCACTGTCACAGCCCACCACAGCCTCAACCTCCTAGGCTCAAGCAGTCCTCCCCCTTTAGCCTCCCGAGGAGCTGGGACTACAAACACACACCACCACAGGGTTTCACTATGTTGCCCAGGATGGTCTTGAACTCCTGAGCTCAAAGGATCCTCCTGCCTTGGCCTCCCAAAGTAGCATTCTTATAGTCTGATGTCTTGCATTTAAATCTTTCATTCATTTCTAATTACTTTTTATATATGGTGAAAGGCAAATGTGCAGTTTCATTCTTCTGCATGTGGCTAGCCTGTTCTGAGAACTACCATTCTGATAAATGGCTAGCCAATTATCCAAGCACCATTTATTGACTAGGGCCTTCTTTCCCCATTGCTTCTTTTTGTCAGCTTTGTTGAAGATCAGATGGCTGTTGATCTGTGGCTTTATTTCTGGGTTCTCTATTCTGTTCCATTGGTCTATGTGCCTGTTCTCGTATGTGTACCATGCTGTTTTGGTTACTGTAGTCTTATAGCATAGTTTGAAGTCAGGTAATGTGACACCTCCAGTTTTGCTTTTTTTAATTAATTACGCTATTTTTGAATTAAATGATTGTGTCCAGTCATAAGGTCTAGATTGTGTCTAGACCTTAACTTTGGCTTATCAATGTTTTAGCAACAAAACATGATGCCACATTTTATTAATAAGCCTGTAATCTCACTTTTTCCAGATTAATCAAAGATATTTATTTAGCATTAATAGAAAATATAATTATTATTTAGAATAATTAGGTAGTTCTTTAAAATCTCATGTGTTACCATTTCTATCTGTTTGAAGGAGAGGAAGTTGATGTCAATGACATGAAAACAATTCTAGGAAACATGGGGATAGAGCTTACGGATAAAGAACTCACAGAACTGGTAAATAATCTGCCAGTTGATGGTGAGTATTTCAAATAAAAATGTAATCTTCCAGGGAGGCTTACTGTTAAACTTTGAAAACTTCTAAAACTATCTAACTTTAAAAATAATCTATGACCCATGTTGTGTAATTTTAAAATGACCCCATTATATTTTAAAAGATTATTTGTGCCATTCAACTTTTATTTTGAGAATCAACAATTGTGTCATGTTTTCTGTCATCAGGGTTCAGTTATATCTTTTATTACTTTTGATTCTACTGAAAGATCTAAAATTTAAGCCAGGATAAATGGGAAAAAGAAAGAAAAGGGAGTGACCTAATAGGGGAAAATGGAAAATCACAAAATAAGAAGAAGAAAGGATATGTTTCAACATGGTAGAGTGTCAGTATTAACTGCCTATATTAATAAAGTTACAACTTTCTCCACACTCTATATAATTTCATTGGTTTTCAGTAAGTCAGAAAATTTATAAGGCAGTTCATAAAGTATGTCTTTCTGAAATTATTGGTTTTATATTTTCTGTAAAGCCCCACATTGCTCTTGTGTGATCTGAACAGTGCTTCTTCTTACAGATGGAAAGGTCTATCAGAAAAGATTGCTGGACGGTATAAAGTTTCTTAGAGGTGAGGGAGATGCTTAATAAAATGCTGATTAATCTGAGATTATAATGTATGGCATTTACATAATTTCCTTGTTATTAAATTGTGAATCCTGCCACATAACATGTATATTATTACATACTTTTGTTTCTTTTATACATTAGCCTCTACTTTAAGAGATCACTTCTTATAGTGTAACTTGGAAAGAATTCCCATGCTCTCTTGGGATTTTCCAAATTTTGACAGAAGAAATTATTACAGTCAAGGTTGCACAGCAAAAAGTAAAGGGAAATTACTTTTTTAACTTAAATAAAATGTTAATTGGATTGCTTATAAGACAAAGAATAAATGTTTGAGGGGATGGATATCCCATTTTACATAATGTGATTATTATACATTGCATGCCTACATCAAAACATCTCATGTACTCTATAAATATACACACCTACTAAGTACTCACAAAAATTAAAATTAAAAAAAATTTATGGGGCGGGGCCAAGATGGCCAATTAGAAGCAGCGGTGTTCAGAGGCTCCCATGCCAAAAAAAAAAAAAAAAAACCTAAAAACATGTAAATCCTTCACTAGCAGCCAAGGTATCCAGATTCTTATCAAAATGACTAGAAGGCTAGTTTTACCAATGGAGAGAAGGAAGAACAGTGTGGTGCAGTGGCCCACCTGCAAGACACATGGGGAAGGAGAACCTCCTGCCCCCAGCCAAGGGAGGCAGTGAATGAGCTTGCTACCCAGCTTTTTCCATGGAACTCTGCTTTTTCCATGGAACTGTGCAACCCACAGATCGGAAAATCCCACTCGTGAATCCATGCCACCGGGGCCTAGCGTCCCAACCCTGGGATGCACAGTTTCTTACAGCCTCTCAACTGGAATCTGCTTAAGCCTACTGAAATCCCAGTGCGGAGGGATGACCAGCATCAGCTGAGGCTGCCTATTGTCTAAGCCATTTGAATTCCTTGTGGGAGGGGCAGCAGCCAGCACTAGGACTTGCAACTGTCTAGCATGCTAAGCTCACTGGGCGGGGGAAGGGTGACACCCATTTCTATAGCTCCAGGCTGTACTTTTCCCCTTCTGGCACCAGGAAGGCTGGACGGCTTGGTCCTAAGACTTGTCCCAACAGCCCAACACACTGGCTGTGGCAGCCTGTGGCCAGAATGCCTTTTCAGGCCAAACCCTGACCCATCTTTCCTCATTGAGCAGGGCTTCCCTGCAGGATCTACAATAACTCCAGCAAGAGGCTCAGGGACAGAACTCGGATCTCCCTGGGCCTGAGCTCCTAGCGGGAGGGGTAGTCGCAGACTCTGCAGACTAGCAGACTTAGCCTCTTCTCCTGGCAGTTCCTAGGAATCCTGGCAGCACAAACGAGTGGATTTCCCCACAGTGAAGCACACCCGCTCCACCAAGGGACAAAGTTCTTCATTAAACGAGTCCTGTGGCCTGTGCCACCCAACTGGGTGAGACCTTCCAACAGAAGCTGTCAGACACTCTATACAGGAGCGATCCTGCTGGCATCAGGTTGGTGCCCCTTAAGATCAGAGGTCCCAGAAGAAGGAGCAGACACTCATCTTTTCTGTTTTCCAGCCTCTTTGAGTGACATCTCCAGTCACAGGAGTAAATCAGATTAATAAAGCCTGAAGTAAATCCCCGGCAAACTCCAGCAACCCTACAGAAGAGGGACCTGACTACTGAAAGAAAATCAAGCAGAAAGCGACAATAACAGCATCAACAACAACAACAAAAAAGACCTTCACAGAAACCTCATCCAAGGATCGGCAATCTCAAAGACCGAAACAAGAAAAACTAACAAAGATGAGAAGGAATCAACAAAAAAAAATGCTGAAAACCCAAAAGACCAGAGTGCCTCTTCTCCTCCAAATGATTGCAATGTCTCTCCATCAAGCGTGCAGAACTGGATGGAGGATCAGATGGCTGAACTGACAGACGTAAGCTTCAGAAGATGGGTAATAAAACTACGATGAGCTACAGGAGCACGTTCTAACCCAATGCAAAGAAGCTGAGAACCTTGATAAAAGGTTAGAGGAACTGCTAACCAGAATAATCAGTTCAGAGAGGAACATAAATGACCTGATGGAGCTGAAAAACACAGCACAAGAACTTCGTGAAGCATACACAAGTAACCACAGTTGAATCAACCAAGCGGAAGAAAGGATATCAGAGTTTGAAGACCACCTCACTGAAATGCAGAAAAGAATAGAGAAAAAAGAATGAAAAGGAATGAACTAAGCCTCCAAGAAATAGGGGACTTCATAAAAAGACCAAACCTACAATTGATTGGAATACCAGAAGGAGACAGGGACAATGGAAACAAGCTGGAAAACACACTTCAGGATATTATCCGGGAGAACTTCCCCAACCTAGCAAGACAAGCCAACATTCAAATTCAGGAAATACAAAGAACACCCCTAACATATTCCTCAAGAAGAGCAACCACAAGACTCATAATCGTCAGATTCTCCAAGGTTAAAATGAAGGAAAAAATGTTAAGGGCAGCCAGACAAAAAGGTCAGTTACCTATAAAGGGAAGCCCATCAGACTCACAGCGGATTTCTGTGCAGAAACCCTACAAGCCAGAAGAGAGTGGGGGCCAATATTCAAAATTCTTAAAGAATTTTCAACCCAGAATTTTATATACAGCCAAACTAAGCTTCATAAGTGAAGGAGAAATAAAATCCTTTAGAGACATGCAAATGCTGAAAGATTTTGTCATCACCAGGCCTGCCTTACAAGAGCTCCTGAAGGAAGCACTAAATATGGAAAAGAAAAACCAGTACCACCCACTGCAAAAACATACCAAAATATAAAGACTAATGACATTATGAAGAAACTGCATCAACTAATGTGCAAAATAACCAGCTAGTATAATGATGACAGGATCACATTCACACATAACAATATTAACCTTAAATGTAAATGGGCTAAATGCCCCAGTGAAAAGACATAGACTGGCAAATTGGATAAAGAGTCAAGACCTGTCAGTGTGCTGTATTCAGGAGACCCATCTCACATGCAAAGACACACATAGGCTCAAAATAAAGGAATGGAGGAATATTTACCAAGCAAATGGAAAGCAAAGAAAAGCAGGGGTTGCAATCCTAGTCTCTGATAAAACAGACTTTAAACCAACAAAGATCAAAAAAGACAAAGAAGGCCATTACATAAGGGTAAAGGGATCAATGCAACAAGAAGAGCTAACTATGCTAAATATATATGCACCCAATACAGGAGCCCCCAGATTCATTAAACAAGTTCTTAGAGACCTACAAAGAGACTTAGACTCCCACACAATAATAGTGGGAGAATTTAATACCCCACTGTCAGTATTAGACAGATCAATGAGGCAGAAGATTTACAAGGATATCCAGGACTTGAACTCAGCTCTGGACCAAGCAGACCTAATAAACATCTACAGAACTCTCCACCCCAAATCAACAGAATATACATTCTTCTCAGTGCCACATGGCAGTTATTCTAAAATTGATCACATAATTGGTAGTAAAACACTCCTCAGAAAATGCAAAAGAACTGAAATCATAACAGTCTCTCAGACAGTGCAATCAAATTAGAACTCAGTATTAAGAAACTCACTCAAAACCACACAATTTCCTGGAAATTGAACAACCTACTCCTGAATGATTCCTGGGTAAATAATTAAATTAAGGCAGAAATCAAGATGTTATTTGAAACCAATGAGAACAAAGAGACAATGCATCAGAATCTCTAGGACACAGCTAAAGTAGTTTATAGCACTAAATGCCCGCATCAGAAAGCTAGAAATATCTCAAATTGACAACCTATCATCACAAATAAAAGAGCTGAAAAGACAAGAGCAAAGTAATCCAAAAGCTAGCAGAAGACAAGAAATAACAAAGATCAGAGAGGAATTAAAGGAGATAGACATCAAAAACCCTCCAAAAATCAACGAATCCAGGAGCTAGTTTTTTGAAAAAATTAACAAAATAGATAGACTGCTAGCTAGCCTAATCAAGAAGAGAGAGAAGAATCAAATAGACACGATAAAAAAAAATGATAGGGAGAATATCACCACTGACCCCTCAGAAATGCAAACTACCATCAGAGAATACTATAAACACCTCTATGCAAATAAACTTGAAAATATAGAAGAAATGGATAAATTCCTAGACACATACACCCTCCCAAGACTAAACCAGGAAGAAGTTGAATCCCTGAATAGACCAATAACAAGCTCTGAAATTGAGGAAGTAATTAATAGCCTCCCAACCAAAAAAAAAAAATGACCAAAAGGATTCACAGCTGAATTCTACCAGAAATACGAAGAGGAGCTGGTACCATTCCCTCTGAAACTATTCCAAACAATTGAAAAGGAGGAACTCCTCCCTAACTCTTTTTATGAAGCCAGCAACATCCAGATACCAAAACTGGGAAGAGATAGAACAAAAAAAGAAAACTTCAGGCCAATATCCCTGATGAACATCGATGCAAAAATCCTCAATAAAAAACTGGCAAACCAAACCCAGCAGCACATCAAAAACTTATCCACCATGATCCAGTCAGCTTCATCCCTGGGAGGCAAGGCTGGTTCAATATACACAAATCAATCAACATAATCCATCATGTAAACAGAACCAAAGACAAAAACCACATGATTATTTCAATAGATGCAGAAATGGCCTTTGGTAAAATTCAACATCCCTTCGTGTAAAATAAACTATGTATTGATGAAACATATCTCAAAATAATAAGAGCTATTTATGACAAATGCACAGCCAATATCATATTTAATGGGCAAAAGCCGGAAGCATTCCCTTTGAAAACAGCACAAGACAAGGATGCCCTCTCTCATCACTTCTACTCAATATAGTATTGGAAGTTCTGGCCAGGGCAGTCAAGCAAGAGGAAGAAATAACAAGTATTCGAATAGGAAGAGAGGATGTCAAGCTGTCTCTGTTTGTAGATGACATGATTTTATATTTAGAAAAACCCAGCAGCTCAACCCAAAACCTTCTTGAACTGATAAGCAACTTCAGCAAAGTTTCAGGATACAAAATCAATGTGCAAAAATCACAAACATTCCTTTACACTAACAATATATAAGCAGAGAGCCAAATCCTGAATGGACTCCCATTCACAATCGCTACAAAGAGAATAAAATACCTAGGAATACAACTTACAAGGGATATGAAGGACCTCTTCAAGGAGAACTACAAACCACTGCTCAAGAAAATAAGAGAGGACACAAACAAATGAAAAAACATTCCATCCTCATGGATAGGAAGAATCAATATTGTGAAAATGGCCATACTGCCCAAAGTAATTTATAGATTCAATGCTATTCCCATTAAACTATCATTGACATTCTTCCAGAATTCGAAAAAACTATTTTAAACTTTGTATGGAATCAAAGAAGACTCTGTATAGCCAAGACAATCATAAGCAAAAAGCACAAAGCCGGAGGCATCATGCTACCTGACTTCAAACTATATTACAAGGCTACAGTAACCAAAACAGCATGGTACTGGTACCAAAACAGAGATATAGACCAATGGAGTAGAACAGAGACCTTAGAAATAACAGCACACATCTACAACCATCTGATCTTCAACAAACCTGACAAAAGAAAGCAATGAGGAAAGGATTCCCTATTCAATAAATGGTGCTGGGGAAACTGGCTAACCATATGCAGAAAACTGAAACTGGACCTCTTCCTTATACCATATACAAAAATTAACTTAAGATAGATTAAAGATTTAAATGTAAAACCCAAAACCATAAAAACCCTAGAAGAAAACCTAGGCAATACCATTCAGGACATAGGCATGGGCAAAGACTTCATGACAAAAACACCAAAAGCAATTGGAACAAAAGCCAAAATTGACAAGTGGGATCTAATTAAACTAAAGAGCTTCTGCACAGCAAAATAAACTACCGTCAGAGTGAACAGGCAACCTAGAGAATGGGAGAAAATTTTTGCAATCCACCCATCTGACAAAGGCCTAATATCCAGAATTTACAAGGAACTTAAACAAATTTACAAGAACAAAACAACCCCATCAAAAAGTAGACATAGCAAGTGAACAGACACTTCTCAAAAGAAGACATTTATGCAGCCAACAAACATGAAAAAAAAGCTCAACATCACTGATCATCAGAGAAATGCAAATCAAAACCGCAATGAGATACCATCTCATGCCAGTCAGAATGGCAATTATTAAAAAGTCAGGAAACAATAGATGCTGGCAAGGCTGTGGAGAAATAGGAATGCTTTTACACTGTTGGTGGGAATGTACATTAGTTCAACCATTGTGGAAGACAGTGTGGCGATTCCTCAAGGATCTAGAACCAGAAATACCATTTGACCCAGCAACCCTATTACTGAGTATATACCCAAAAGAATATAAGTTATTCTACTGTAAAGACACATGCACACATGTTTACTGCAGTATTATTTAAAATAGCAAAGACATGGAACCACGTCAAATGCCCATCAATCATAGACTGGATAAAGAAAATGGAGTACTTATACACCATGGAATACCATGCAACCATAAAAAGGAATGAGATCATGTCCTTTGCAGGGACATAAATGAAGCTGGAAGCCATCATCCTCAGCAAACTAACACAAGAACAGAAAACCAGACACCACGTGTTCTCACTTACAAATGGGAGGTGAACATTGCGAACACATGGACACAGAGAGGGGAACAACACACACCAGGGCCTATTGGGGATGGGGGTCAGGGGAGAGAACTTAGAGGATGGGACAATAGGTGCAGCAAAGCAACATGGTACACATATACCTATGTAACAAATCTGCACGTTCTGCATATGTATCCTGTTTTTGTTATTTTTTTTGGAATAAATTTTTAAAATATTTTTTAGAAAAAAAAATGGGAATGGAAAATCCAGTATCCCTTAACATAACTAGAAGTTAATTGTAAAAATAAATACAATGAAAACCAGAAAAAATGAGTTAGAAACATTGGATTGTCACCTTGCTGAAATTCTGTGAGAAGTAATTTAGTTACCTTTAAAACTTTATACCGGTTATGCTTATCATGACTGTTAAAACAAGATCTAATTCTAAGTATGTTACTGACTCTTCGTACACCTGTAAATGTCTTATTAGTATTTGGTCTTTCGTATGAAAATATTAACCATAATCCTAAGAAATTGATAGTTTTCCCCACATTTTAGAGACATTAACTTTTGCTTGTATATCTCTCTTTTAATAAGGGGGGAAGATTGACTCCAGCAAAGTGGACATGGTTTTGGGAAACATGGGCATAAACCTCACTGAAAAAGAACTTGAAGATCTAACACAAAACCTACCAGTTGATGGTGAGAATTTTAGATATTACTGAACCCTACAGAAGAACTAGTCTTATAAACCTATTTATAACAATCATTAGAAATGCTATTTGGACCTGGATTCAGTGGTGCTTACCTGTAGTCCCAGCTATACTGGAGGCTGAGGCAGGAGGATCACTTGAGGCCAGGAGTTCAAGGCTGCAGTGCACTATGCTTGTGCCTGTGAATAGCCACTGCACTTCAGCCCGGGCAACAGAGCAAGACTCTGTCTCTTAAAAAAAAAAAAAAAAAAAAGTGTTTATTTGGTATCAAGAAGGCATTCTGAAAACCTTAGAGGAAAAACTCGAGTCCAAAGGGAGAACACATGCTATCTCTTGCTCGTTGCATGTGTATTTGGAGAAAGATTTCATGATCATGATTCTCTCTCTCTCTCTCTCTCTCTGCTTTCCTTTTCTCTCTCTCTCTCTCTCTCTGTCTGTGTGTGTGTGTGTGTCTGTGTGTGTGTTTTTTTATATTCAACTTTTCTTTGTATTCCCTGTAAGGTAGGGAGAATTGATAGGTATTGCTCAAATTCCAATCCACACCTTTGGCCACATTTGCTAATAGGTGACATCAGTATTTATGTTTTTAAGGGCACTTAATCTTTTATGTTTTCTTCCCTTTTACTATGGCTAGGTATACCTGCTGTACATGACACCCATCTGAATCAGTGTTTGTCTGTCTCTCACTTTCATATGGGTCCTACAGGGAAAAGTTTATGGTGGACAATTTAAACCAGCTCCTCTCCTTTTCCATTTCCCCTGATGCTGGCATGTATACATTGTATTAACCTTTTTTCAAGTAACAGTGGTAAAATTTGAGACCCAGTTTTAGGTTGGAGAGTAATGAAATAGACTATACCCACAGTCCACATCTGCCTGAATCTTTTAAAGCACTACTGGCTTATGAGAAGATGTACCTCAAGAGATTTGGACTCTAAAAATTGTCAGTAATTTCCTGGGACTGTATTTATCTTGGGGATCTATGGGAAGTAGTAATTTATTATAGGCAGAATTTCAGAATTTCTGAAACCCCTGGCCAAAATAAAATCTCTACCTTATTATTAATACCTAATCCTGCCCTGGGTTTGTAATGTTATTTTATAACCTTAAGTAAGGAAGTTGTTGAACTATTACTAAAAATAAGTGAAAGTGTTAACAGGGCCACCAATAGGCCAGAAAATACACAGAAAGAGGAAAATTAATCTGGCAAAATTGTGGATTTGGTGGACAGTACTAGAAGAATATAATGAAAGAAAGTTAACAGAGAAAAACAAATAAGTGGGAGAGAAGAAAAGAGAAATGCCAGTGGTGGATAATAATTGGAACACCCCCAACAATTATCTGAGAAAAGTAGTGATTGTTATCATTCAGCCATTCCAAATAAAAGTTTAAAATGAAATAGGGAACTTTGTAAAGATAATGAGTTAAATGTACACATGTACTTTTATTTTAGGTGTGGTTGTGCTATTTTAGTATTATATTTTCTTTTTTGAGTTGATGCATTTGTCATTATAAAATGTCCCTTTTTACTTATTGTAATTTTTCTTGCCTTAAATACTACTTTGTCCATATTACCAGTGTTACTAGCTTTTTTTCAGTTTTCATAGTGTATCTTTTCCCTCCTTTGATTTTCAGTCTATCTGTGCCCACATTGTTAAAGGATATATCTTGTATACAGCATATATTTAGAATCCATTTTTTGAGTCTGACAATCTCTCTTTTTTCTCTTTTGGTTAGTTTTTAGTACAGTTAATGTAATTACTGATATACATCTACAGTGCATGATTGCTGAGTTTTGACATATGAGTATACCTGTGTAACCCAAACATCAAGATATAGAACATTATTGTCACTCCGGAAATTTCCTTCATGCTCCATCCCAGTTAGTTCTCACCCTACCCTAGAAGCAACCAATATGCCAATTTTTTCTACCATAAATTAATTTTACCTACCCCAAAACATATAAATGGCTCATATAGTAACTACTCTTTTGTATAAAGCCTCTACTTTATATATATATTATGCTGCAACATAATTATTCCAAAAGTTGGTGTCATAAAGCAACTACTTGTTATGCTCACAGATTCTGTAGGTCAGGAATTTAGACAGGACATAGTGAGAATGGTTTATCTCTGATTCATGATGTCTGGGACCTCAGCTAGAAAACTCAGAAGTTAGGGTTCAGAATCATCTATGAGCTCATTCGCCCAAGTCTGGCAGTTGATGATAGTTATTGGATTGGGGCTGGAGAGGGTTTCTGCTTCTCTCCAAGTGTGTTCTCCATATGGTCTCACTGCATGAGCTATTTTGGGCCCCTGTATAGCACAGTTGTTGGGTACCAAATTGAAACATTCTGACAGAGAGAGAGAGAGAGAGAGAATGCCAGATGAAAACTATCCTTTGTGTGATATAGCCTCAAAAGTCACATAGCATCATTTTCACCAAATGTTATTGTCAAAGCCATGGCAAAAGTCTAAGTCTAAAGCTTGACTCAGTCTAAGCTCTTGGTGGGAGATGTATCAGTTAATGTTTTCTTTTTCTGTTTTTCTTTTCTTTTTTTTTTTTTTTTAAGACAGTCTCGCTCTGTCACCCAGGCTGGAGTGCAGTGGTGTGATCTTGGCTCCCTGCAGCCTCCTCCTCCCAGGTTCCAGCAATTCTCATGCCTCAGCATCCCAAGTAGCTGGGACTACAGGCACATACCACCACGCCCAGCTAATCTTTTTGTATTTTTAGTAGAGACGGGTTTTCGCCATGCTGGCCAGGCTAGTCTCCAACTCCTGACCTCTAGTGATCCACAGGCCTCAGCCTCCCACAGTGCTGGGATTACAGGCATGAGCCACCACACCCAGCCACATCAGTCACATTTTAAGAAGAGGATGTCGGATGGGATATATATCTCAGCCATTTTTTGAAAATATGGTCTGCCAAAACTTCTTTTACTAAGCATAACTGTTTTTAGATTCATCCATGTTGTTGCTTGTATCAGTAATTCATTTGTTTTCATTGCTGAGCAATAATCTATTGTACAAATCTGTTATAACATGTTTATCTCTTCTTCTATTGTTGGATGCAGATTTTTACTAGTATTTTACTATAATGAATAAAGCTGCTATGAACATTCTTACACAAGTTATATGTGGACTTGTGTTTTCTTTCTCTTGGTGTAGGGAAAAGAAAGAGAGATCAGACTATTAATGTGTCTATGTAGAAAGGAAAAATGTAAGAAGTTTCATTTTGACCTGTACCCTGAACAATTGCTTTGCCCTGAGATGCTGTTAATCTGTAACTTTGCCCCAGCCACTTTGCCCCAACCTCATTGCCCCAACTTTGAGCTCACAAAAACATGTGTTGTATGGAATCAAGGTTTAAGGGATCTAGGGCTGTGCAGGATGTGCCTTGTTAACAAAATGTTTACAAGCAGTATGCTAGGTAAAAGTCATCGCCGCTCTCTAGTCTCGATAAACCAGGGGCACAGTGCACTGCGGAAAGCCGCAGGAACCTCTGCCCTGGAAAGCTGGGTATTGTCCAAGGTTTCTCCCCATAGGATAGTCAAAAATATGGCCTCATGGGATGAGAAAGACCTGACCATCCCCTAGCCTGACATCCGTGAAGGGTCTGTGCTGAGGTGGATTAGTAAAAGAGGAAAGCCTCTTGCAGTTGAGATAGAGGAAGGACTCTGTCTCCTGCCTGCCCCTAGTAACTGAATGTCTCAGTATAAAACCCAATTGTACATTTGTTCAATTCTGAGATAGGAGAAAAACCGCCCTATGGCAGGAGGCAAGACATGTTGGCAGCAATGCTGCTTTGTTATTCTTTACTCCACTGAGATGTTTGGGCAGAGAGAAACAAATCTGGCCTACGTGCACATCCAGGCATAGTACCTCCCCTTCAACTAAGGTATGACAGAGATTCTTTTGCTAACATGTTTTCTTGCTGACCTTCTCCCTATTATCACCCTGCTCTCCTACCGCATTCCTCTTGTTGAAGTAGTGAAAATAATAATCAATAAAAACTGAGGGAACTCAGAGACCGGTGCCAATGCAGGTCCTTGGTATGCTGAATGTCAGTCCCCTGGGCCCACTGTTCTTTTCCTATACTTTGTCTCTGTGTCTTATTTCTTTTCTCAGTCTTTCATCCCATCTGATGAGATATACCCACAAGTGTGGAGGGACAGGCCACCCCTTCACTTGGGTAAATACCTAGGTATGGAAATGCTGCATCATAAAGTAGATGCATTTTTAGTTTTAAAAGAAATTGCTAGAGATTTTTCCAAAGTGGATGCACCATTTTATACTACCACCAACAATGTCTAAGAGTTCTATTCGCTTCACTCTTTACCAACATTTGGTGTTATCAATATTTTTTATTTTAGTCCTTTGAGTCAGTGTGTGGTGGTATTTCAATATTGTGTTAATTTACATTTCCCTGATGACTACTGATATTGGATACTTTTTCAACTGCTTGATAGCAAGTTATATACCTTCCTTTGTAATGTTTCTGTTCAAATTGTTTTGCCCACTTAGGGTTGTTTATTAATAGAGTTCTAGGAATTCTTTATATATCCTGGATACTAGCCGTTTCTCAGATATGTTTTCTCTCAGTCTATGGTTTGCCTGTTCATTTTCTTAATGGTGTTTTTTGGTGAGCAAAAGTTGTTAATTTTGATGAAACCTTACTTAGATTTTTCTCTTTCTTTATGATTATTGCTTTCCATATCTTATCTAGGAAATCCAAGTTACAAAGATATTCCCCTATGTTTTCATCTAAAAGCTTTAAGTTTTTAACTTTTACAATTAAGTCAGTTGATCTATCTTTAATATTTGTGTATTGTGTGATGTATGAGTTGAAGTTCACTCTTTTCTATATGGATGTCTAGTTATTCCAACATCGTTTGCTGAAAAGAGTTTCCTTTCCCCATCAAAATGTTTTGGTATCTCCATTGAAAATCACATGACTTTGTAAGTTCAATTTTTTTTTTTTATCCTCCAGCATTGTTCTTTCTTCTTTCTCTTCTTTTTTCCAGCCATAACACCCTGAATATGCCCAGTCTTGTCTTTTTCCCACAATTGCTTTAGATATTCTAGGTTCTTTTTTTCTATATAATTTTAGAATCAATTTGTCAATTTCTACACACACAAAAAAAGCATACTGGAATTGCCGTCAATGTATAGATTAATTTTGCAAGAACTGACATATTGATGATATTGACTCTTCCAACTGATAAATAATGGACTATATTTATTTAGGTATTTAATTTCTCTTAGCAATGTTTTATAGTTTTCAGTGTAAAAGTCTTTTTACATCCTTGGTTAAATTTATTTCTAATATTTAATGTTTTCCAATGCTGTTGGAAGTGGAGTTCTTGAAATTTTATTTTCAAATTATTTCTTGGTAGTGAGGAAAGCAAAGATCACCTGATAGCCATCAAGTAGACCTCCAGGGGCAAAAGTCCTTATCAGAGGAATTTAGAAGTAGTTAGACTTCCCTATTATCTAAAGCCACCATCTGGTAACAGGATTTTTTTTCCAAAAATGTATAAGAAACTAGAATTTCTATACATCTCCGAAATGCATGCGTGTCAAAACTCATTGTGCAACCCTTGCTGGCATCAAGGCACCAAAATGTCTACAAATGTAATTATTTATCATGAAGTATGTGGCTAAGATGATCCAAATTACCCTTAAGCTCCCGCTTTAAGGTCCATAAATACCCCTAAGGAAAATCCACCGTTACACACTCACTCCTCTCTTGCCAAAGTGCCCCACCGCACTCTTCTGCAGCGCTTGCCTTTTCAAACCTATACTGTGGTCCATAAATTAATCTTACTACCCACAAACCAATCACTTTTCGTTGCCAGGGCTCTGACACCTCCCCCGGCAGGTAGTATATAAAAAAATAGCTGATTTTGGTATATTAACTTTATATTCTGTGACTTTGCTAAATTATGAATTCTAATAGTTGTTTTGTAAACTCCTTAGGATTTTTTACATAAATTGTCATGTCATCTGTAAATAGAGAAAGTTTTACTTCTCCCTTCTAAATCTTTTCACTTTTTTTTTTTTATACTTTAAGTTCTGGGGTACATATGCAGAATGTGCAATTTTGTTACATAGGTATACATGTGACATGGTGATTTGCTGCACCCATCAACCCATCACCTACATTAGGTATTTCTCCTAATGCTGTCCCTCTTCCAGCCCCCCATCCCCAGACAGTCCCTGATAATGTGATGTTCCCCTCCCTGTGTCCATGTGTTCTCATTGTTCAACTCCCACTTATGAGTGAGAGCATGCAGCGTTTGGTTTTCTGTTCTTGTGTTAGTTTGCTGAGAATGATGGTTTCCACCTTCATCCATGTCCCTGCAAAGGACATGAACTCATCCTTTTTTATGGCTGCATAGTATTCCATGGTGTATATGTGCCACATTAAGTCTTTTCACTTTTAAGCCCAGGAACAAGGCTAATGGCTTCCCTCTGTCCCAGTACCCCAACCAACCCCATCTGGATTTTCATCATCTCTTGGTTCCCCTTTATCCAGGTCATACCTTTGTAAATAAGTTCATTCTTTGATGCTCCATTTAAAGATATATTTTACCTGCCAGAGCCTGAATGATATGGCTCTCTTTCTTTTCCTATTCTTACATATCTTTGATTCCTTTTTCTCTTAATCAGCCCATCAGAACAAAATACATTTGATTAGTTTTTCAAATAACTAGCTTTTGTATTCATTTGTATTTTCACTGTCTTTCACTGCTTTTTTTATTAATTTTTATTTTTACCTGTATTAATAATACAGGAATTAATTCCAATCTCATAGGTTTTTGTTTCTTCCTCTATGGTTACCATCCCCCACCTCGGGTGGCATGCTTAGTTCCTTTTTGTCTTTCCGCTTTAACAATAAAGTTTAAACCATAAATTTACTTCTGAATGCAGCTTCACTGAGTCTTCTTTAAATACAATTTCCTATTACACAATTTCACAACAGACTATTTTTGAACTTATACAGTGGAAAGAAGCTTCTGTTCTAACATATTTGTACTTTCACCGCTTGAAACATTCACCACCAGAATGAACGTTTCTGCCCACCTGTTTTACTCCTTCTTGGCTTTTTAGGAGTCACAGGAACCGGGAATACCTCACGCTGGCCTTTATTGACCTTCATTAGGGTCTTTAGAGTTTTAGTGCCAAGTGTTTCCCAAGTCTACTGCTTCTCAGTTCTATTCCCATGCTCTGACACTTTCCTGGTGCTTTCCTAGTCCATGGGGGAGAGAGTCCCATGCCCATTCTTTCTTCCAGGACACTATCAGAGCCTAAGGCTTGATATAGGCCTAGCAGCCTGTAGAGATCAGTAGCATTTGATTCCCAAAAGGCAAACAGCTTGGAAGTGGTAGTAAAAGAGACAATGATTCCTATTCAGGTCTCCATATTTGCAGATCCCTTCCAGAACTTTGGTTACGGTTGGTTACGGTAAATACAAAAGAATAACATTACATGCAGTACATCTACACCATGAAATTCTATGCAGGCATTTAAAACAAAATGATCACATCCTTTGCAGGGACATGGATAGAGCAGGAGGCCACTATCTTTGGCAAAGTAACACAGGAACAGAAAACTAAATACTGCACCTTCTCATTTATAAGTAGGAGCTAAATGATGAGAGCACATGGGCATATAGAGGGGAACAACAGACACTGGGATCTACCTGAGGGTAGAAGTTGGAAGGAGGGAGAGGAGCAGAAAAAATAACTATTGGGTACGAGGCTTAATACCTGGGTGACGAAATAATCTGTACAACAAACCCCCATGACATATGTTTACCTACATAACAAACCTGCACCTGTATCGCTGAACTTTAAAAAAAAGTTAAAAAAATTACACATAAATGAAGTTTTCCTTGTCACACAGAACATTTTTATTCCTGCTAATAGATTCCTTATGATTTGAGATACATTTAGAATATTTTAATGAAATAAAACTCCTTGAGGGCCTAGTTCTCAGTGGAAATCCCCCAATTAAATAACCTATAGCAGAGAGCCCTTCTATTAATTTTTTAAAATTTTTCATTAAAAACCAGCTGGGCAATCAAAAGACAAAAGGATTTAGTTGACTCCCCACCATAGCAAACCATACACAAAGCCGAAAAAGCACTAATCCCCTTCAAAGATCTTATCTTTTTCCATGATGGGCTTGATTACCTATAATAGTTCAGCTGAACAAAAACACGTTTTCATGCTGTCCTGACCTGTAGCTGGTGTTGACACAGAAATTATTTGTGTCCAGGAATACTTGAATAGATGTAGATTAAGGATCAAAAAATTCTTCTCACCATAGATTTAGCAAGACTGTTAACAATTGATATACTTTTCTGGCCACTCTACTGGTATTTTGTGGTAAAAGTTTATTGAATTCATGAAATAACTACATTTTTAATCTTCTGTGATTCCTGGGTTACAGCTAGATTTTTCTCATTGACATGGAGTATTACTTTGCTGCTAGAAGAAAAAATACTTTTTTTCAGAAACTAGGAATCACTTTTCTCCCCCAAAACATAATACTTCAATGCTGCTGAAATATTAATTGTATTTAGGAAATAATTGTGTTTATTATCATGTGAGTTTTCTTATGAAGGGTGTATCAAAAGTTACATGTTCTAAAGCAAATAAGTACTAAATTTTCCTCTGTGTAACATCATTTTCATAGTCTCATTGTCATGTTTCTGAACAATTTATTCCTTGTCTTACAGTTAATGGTAAGGTTGATCTGAAAAAGGTGATGAATGAAATGAAATATTTTACAGGTAAGACATTACTAAAACATTTTTACTTGAACTCTAACTCTGTTGAATTTTGCATGGTGCTTTCCCAATATTAAATGTATTCGTGCTAATATTATACATATTTATATAGAACCGTTCTCCCTTTGGTTATTTAGGACTTGGACGTAAAAATGAATGGTATATTTGAGGAATAAATTTTATTTTCTGTGATTTCTAACAATAATATGCTGATCTGAACCGGTATTTTAATCAGAGGTCACAAGTTGGCCACCCATGGTTGAATCCAGACTGCTATCAACTTTCATAAGGTCTGGAAACACTGAATCTGCATTTACTCACAAAATAGCTGATGTTTTTTCTCTTTGGATAAAGCATGTGCTCTTTGTTTCACCTAAGCCAATTTCACTCCTTTCCTTTACCTCCAGACTCTTGTGAGCTTTTGAGTTAATAACTTCTGGTTTAAGTAGTCAAAATCTAGATAGACACAGAAAATAAGAAGATAAATATTTTTAAAGGATTAAGTGGATTGGGTTGCTTTAAATAATAATCACATAATTCAGCATTAAAAACAAAAAAGACTAGATATCCCTAAATTATAGGCTGATTGTACAATCGGATTTTCTTCAGTGCTAGCATGTCTTTACATTAGGCTTAGGAGACCACTGTCTCTTTTCATGAAGAATCAAGGAAGTTCTATCTTACTCATCCTTAAACACTATTAGAATATGTGAGAATGTAGAATACTATGCAACCATAAAAATGAATGAGATCATGTCCTTTGCAGGGACATGGATGAAGCTGGGAGCCATCATCCTCAGCAAACTAACACAGGACCAGAAAACCAAACACCCCATGTTCTCACTCATAAGTGGGAGCTGAACAATGAGAACACAGGAACACAGGGAGGGGAACATCACACACCGGGGCCAGTCAGGAGGTGGGGGGCAAGCAGAGGGATAGCATTAGGGCAAATAGCTAATGTGTGCAGGGCTTAATGGCTAGATGGTGGGTTGATAGGTACAGCAAACCACCATGGCACACATATACCTATGTAACCAACTTACATGTTCTGCACTTCTATCCCAAAACTTAAAGCAAAATTAAAAAACAAAAGGAATATGTGAGAATACATAAGTAAAGATGTCATTATATGGTCCAGCTTTTTCATGATTTTTGGTAATTATAATATCCTAAAATTGCCATGTGTGAACAACTTTTTTTTCTTTCAAAGGAGACAAAGTTGATACAAATAAACTTAAAAGTGTTTTAGGAAACTTGGGGATTGAGCTCATGCCTGATGAACACTTGAACTTGCTGAAAACATTGCCAGTTAATGGTAAGTCTTATGGATGCCATTGTGATTTTTAGGTAGTCTGGTTTTGTGGATATATAAAAACATTCCAAAATAAACTAAAAATGCTTTTAAAATGTTAAAAGCTAATGCTAATACAAATAAAACTTTCATCACTTAGATTTTAATTGAAAATCATCAAACCTTTCAGCTGTAAGTTGCTGTCAAAGTTCAAATTCATTATTCACATCTTCAGGTTATTGATTAGCTAGACTTGTAGAAACAGATTAAAAGAAAAATAAAAGAGACAAGAAAATAGAGAGAGAGGAGGGGAAAGAAACAGGAGTAGACAGACAATAGAAAGGAACTAAATAAAGTAGCTGCATGTGTTTCTGAAAAATAGAATGTGTCGTTTACCAAGAAGTGGATAATTTTGTACATTGAGAAAAGGCTACATTTCTTAACTTGTTATTAGGTGAAATAAAACCAAAAATTTCAGAAAAATAAAAAATGTTTTTAATTTCATAACCCAAAGATAATCAAAGTTAATATTTTAGAGCATTTTCCTTCAGCACTTTTTAGATAATGAATAGATGATAGATAGATAGATAGATAGATAGATAGATAGATAGATAGATAAAATTTATGTATATATTAATAATTCTCATCTCTTCAGACTATTAATGTGATTCATCATAGAAAACGTTGGTAATACAGATAAGAAAATATCAAAATATTTCTATTCCTACCTCAAAATAATAACTACTATCAAAAATTTGAGATGTGTGGCCTGTAATCCCAGCACTTTGGGAGGCCGAGGCGGGCAGATCACAAGGTCAGGAGATCAAGACCATCCTGGCTTACACGGTGAAACCCTGTCTCTACTAAAAATACAAAAAATTAGCTGGGTGTGGTGGCATGCGCCTGTAGTCCCAGCTACTCAGAAGGCTGAGGCAGAAGAATTGCTTGAACCCAGGAGGAGGAGGTTGCAGTGAGCCAAGATCGTGTCACTGCACTCCAGCCTGGGCGACAGAGTGAGATTCATCTCAAAAGTAAATAAATAAATATAAAAAAATTGAGATGTATATTTCCAGTTTCCTATCTATGAATATATGTCCTTATTTTATTTGGCAGCCTTGTGGAGAAAACTTTGCAAACATCCTAAAATTTGTCAAGATTAGATTTATTTAAGTAAAGTTGCAAAATGGAAGATATTTTATTTTGTCAAATTTTTTTCCGGAAAAGTTATCGTAATTTGAATTCCCACAAACAGCAGTAGAGAATGTTATTTTCCCTACATTCCCAATACAGAAAAGTGAGCAGGCACATATAATTGTTATCATTTGCATTTTAATCATGTACTACCAAGAGTGAACATTTTGTTACTGTGTATTACCTATTTGCATTTGAAATGTTCCTTAGGCAAAGATTTTAAGTTCTTTCTGAAATTAAGAGATCTGTACTGTCTTCTAACTCTATTTCCAAAATGTTCCGTTTTTTATAGCTGATGGAAAAGTGTATCAGAAAAGGTTGATGAAAGGCATAAAGTCTCTTGAGCGTGAGTAAGCAGTGCAATAAAAAGGCTTAGTCTTAAACTCTTATTTGTACTTTTGAAACATGAATCTTCCTTTCCTATATAACTGAGTCATTATTTATGGCTCCTTCAGTAGATCTGCAAGTTAACAAGTGTTTATTTTACTATGATCTGGCAGGAAGTGTCAAACTTTCATGGATTTTTTCCTCAGCCCTAAAGGAAAAAAAGAAAAATTTAATACGCAGCAAAAGATGAAGAGTTAAGGCTGTCAGATAAGGATTTCAGTCAAAGCAGGACATATAGTTTGCAAATACAGGCAACAAAAATAACTCCTGTTCTGTGGAATATTGTGGTCATGATTAGCTCTAACTTTTCAGCCTTATTTAAGAATATTTTTGCTTTGTGGGCTTGTTCCCGCAATAAGATTTGGGGAATTCAGTTCTAATTTTTATCCTTCTATTAGCTATAACAGACAAGTTTTTGGTGTTTGTCTTAAAATCTCAACAATAATACTAGGAAATAAATAATATTTTTTCAATGTGATAAAACTCTTGCTCAATAAAGAAGAAAAATAATACAGCAGCATGAATGCATAGTCCAATTTTAGAATCATTCTGCTTTACCATATTCCTTTCCTATTCCTTACTTAGAAGGCAGTGTTGATGTCAATAAGCTGGACACTCTTTTAGAAAACATGGGGATAAAGATCACGGAAGAGGAATTCATGGATCTAACAGAAAGACTACCAGATGACTGTGAGCACTGTAATCACCCCTATACTTTTTAAGGGGTACTTATTCTTTTAAACTTGAAAATGAGAATTTCTCAAACCAGATCATCAAAATATCAAGACTTTTCAAAAGTTTAGTGAAGAACTCAGTCTCAAAGTCAGGGAAAAAATCATTTCTCTTAATCTCTTCATAATTTCAATTAATCTAAATTAATCTAAGAGAAATAATTATCTAAATTAATTCAATTAATCTAAGATAATCTAATGATTCTCTTAATCACTTCAATTAATCTAAAATCCAGTTTTTCCCCTATGGATACTAAGCATTGCATAAAATGAAGCCAAGATTTTGTTAAGCCAGAAAATGATCAGGAGGTAGCATTCAAAATGGAAGGGAAGGATTTATTAATAGAAGGAAAGGAGATCACCTCATATTTTCTTCTCTCATAAAGAGAATCCGGTTCCCACATTCACCATTCTATTAAAAAATACTCTTACTTAGCTGACTGCAACATCCTAGCAGACAAATCCAGTGTGCACCACTCACCTTTTTCTAACTTGAGTTCTCTGATGCCTTTAATAATATTAAACTTTTTTCTTTTATTACAACTCTCTACATTCTCAGCTGCTATGAATTCATGCTCTCCATAATTTTCTTCTCTGCCTTTCCTGAGGCTCATTGTTTATGGCCTTCTATTCCTCCCCTCAAATTAGTGGGTTAAGTGAGCATTTTTTAATGAAATAGTATAGAAGAGAAAAGAAAATATCAGAGCATATGTCACACAGTTAGGCTAGATATTATTTCATGAAACTTTATGATGTGTGTGTGTGTGTCTGTGTGTCTGTGTGTGTGTGATATGGTGGGTGTTCAGAGTTCTTAGTGAAGCTTACAATAAAAATTTTTGAAAAATACTGGTTTAAATGATAGTGATATAACAGTTCTATTCTCAGTCTGTTGTTCTTTCCACAACCACATTTCTAGATGATTTCACTTACCTGTGTATGTTTAAGATTTCAAATCTTTGATCTCAAACCTAGACTTATCCCATGTGATTCAGTCTAGGATAGTAAAATCCTTTTATCTCTATTGACTGAGACAAGCATTTGGTCAGATCATCTTAAAATCTTGTTAAAATAAAGGATCATAAAATGATATATACATACCTTAAACATTTTACTTGAAAGAAAAAAATAGGCCCAAGGCCATTTTTATTTAATGTAGGCATTCTCTTTCGGGATTTTCTTACATAAACATATTTATTTATTGTCTACACTCCTAATTTCAGTTTCTTTTAAGAATAAAGTATTTTTCTTTTAAGTTGACCAGAAGGCAGGGCGCCATGCCTTACGCCTGTAACTCCAGCATTGGGAGGGAGGCCAAGGCGAGTTGATCACTTGAGCCTAGTAGTTCTAGACCAGCCTGGGAAATGTGACAAAACCCCATCTCTACAAAAAAATACAAAAGTTAGCCAAGGGTGGTGGCGTGCACCTGTAGTCCCAGCTACTCAGGAGGCTCAGGAGGGAGAATCGCTTGAGCATGGTAAATCCAGGCTGCAGTGAGCCATGATTGTGCACTGCACCACTCCAGCTCAGGTGACAGAACAAGACCCTGTCGAAAAAAATTTAAATTAAAATTAAAAAAAAAAAGTTGACCAGAAATTTCAGTCTGAATCTATCTAGGTTTTAGTTATTTCTCCAATCTTTTTACAGTTATCTTATTCACACCAAATTCAGCAGAACTTTTTTAGCAATTTGCCTTCACTGGAATATTCTGAATTATTCAAATGTGTTTTCTATGAGAAAAACTCCCTTTTCCATTAATAGTTCATCAGTTTATATAATGATTGAATTATCATCAATTTAATAAAAAGTAGAACTATTTATAAATAAGTCAACAGCTTAACCCATAACATAGATGCACTGGATTACTAAAATGGAAGCCTACTAGCTGTGAAAATTTGGCATGCCATCAGCATCAGTCTGAATGTGAGAATTCATAGTAGAAAGGGAAAATCAAGTTTAGACCATCAGGTTGGTTAAATTGAGGTAAATTAAGAAATCTTCTCCTATAATAACAAATCCCTATTCAGACATAGCTTTTTCACTGATAATCCAAACTCAGCAAATAAAGGATAAAACAAAAATCATGAATTACCTCTCTAATTCATAATTTTTAAAAATTCTGTCACCATTTTTTATCCACAGTTACCATGCAATAATCTACAAATTATCTTTGGCATCTCATGCTCTCTCATGTTTTTCCTCTTAAAAATCTCTTGGCTATCTTGACTACTCTAACCTTAATTCAGATCTTCATGATCTCTGGCTTAAACTACTAGAAAAGCCTCCTGACTGGTCTAATAATCATATCATTGCCTTCAATTTCTCTATGTAAACTAGCCAGGATGATTTTGCTAAGGTGAAAATCTGACATTATTATTCTTCACATTAAAACTCTTCAATGATCCTTCATAGCTTATATACATTGAGTCTTACAATATGCCAGGCACAGTGCTAAGCATTTTATCAATTGGCTCATTTAATCAATTTATTTATTCATGATCTCTGTTGAACACCCATGTCTCAGCCTATTTTAGTCTTAGGGATACAACCATGAACAAAACAAATTTATGTAAACTTCACAGAGCTAGGATTATCTTTTTTCAGTGCTCTATTCCAAGATCCAGACAGAACCAACTCAGAAACCAACTGTTAACTGTTACTCTGACTCCATTCAACCTCTTTTGACTCATCTTTTCACTCCTTACGTGGCATTTTTCCCTTGAGCAAGATTTAAAGGCATTAGTTCACCACACACTGTGCTGTTCATTGCTCCTTTTCCTGGGATTCTTTCATTGTCGTCCAATAATAGAAAATAACATAATGTCGTAAACAATGGCCTTCAATATATACCAGCATGTGTTATCATCCATTCCAAGAGAAACAAGGAATTAAAAACAGAATGCATTCAAAAAGCTAGAGAAAACATTTTACCTAAGGTAGACTTTATGGTCCAAGAAATCTTAGTTCTTATTGCTGATAATAGAGCTCTTTATTAAAGCCCAAGAATTATAAATATTAAAATGACAACATGTAATCCTTCATCTAGGTTTTACTTCATAATTTAAATAGTTAATGCTTTATGCTTTTCTTCCAAGATTGGCTTTATCAGTGTCCAAATGTTGCCTTGTCTTACAGCTGAAAAGAAAGTCAAACTAAATAAGTTGATTAAAGAATTGAGTGCTGTTTTAGGTAAGTGAGAAATTAACTTTTTACATGATCTTTCCTACCATCCCTTCATTCTCTTATTAATTTTGCCATTTTAACCTTTCATTAATTGTTTTTATTTATCTGCTTTGGATCACCTACACTTTTACAACCAATAGAGGTACTAGGTCTTGGCACAAGATATAGGATACTTCAGAATTGAGGTAATAGCTGAGACATTTCTGTGAATAAAATTATTTGGATGGATCATCAATATCATAATTTTCAGGGAAATTATATTAACTTCATATTATGTGTAGTAATTTTCTCCTATATTATGATGACATGATTTTTATTATAAATAAGAGAAATAAGTTATATTTCTGAGTCTGGTAATTTACTCTGCATAATACAGCAAGTGTGCTCATGTCTTTGTTGCTCATCTAGCAATAGAAGATGCTGCTACCATCCAGGCACAGTGACTCATGCCTGTAATCCCAGTACTTTGGGAGGCCAAGGTGGGAGGATGGCTTGAGCTCAGGAGTTTGAGACCAACCTGGGCAACATGGCAAAATTCCATCTCTATAAAATATAAAAATTATCTGGGCATAGTGGCATGTGCCTGTGGTCCCAGTTACCAGGGGTGCTGAGATGGGAGGATCACTGGAGCCTGGAAGGTGGAAGTTGCAGTGAGCTGAGATAGCGCCACTGCACTCCAGCCTGGGTGACAGAGCAAGACCCTATCAGAGAGAGAGAGAGAGAGAAAAGAAAGAAGAGGAAGCAGCTGCATCAATAGTATTTGATATTGCTATGTAGCCATGATAGCAGACTTTTCTTAATAGTATGAGAATGTTTTTAGTCCTAAGTCTACCTTTTGGTCCTCCCTCAATGAGAGCCACAGGGGAAACCATCAGGAATTGTCCAGACCTCCACTATTGCTGATTCTGCTTGAGATGAGCTGACATCTCAATGTCAAATCAGGATGATTTCATCCTGTTTTTGTCTTTGAATCATTTGTTAAATTATCTGTTGATACAGTGGCTGCATAGAAGCACTTGAGACTCTGAAAAGCAGAACTCAAACAGTGTGAGGCAAACAAAACTGAAAATATTATAAGAAGGGACTGGAAGGTATTCTGGAATCATGGCCAAACATTTGTCAGGCATGAATGAAAACTAGTCTAACCAATCCTTTAAGTCTACCTTTAAAACTCGAGTTTTCTTTTAGCTTAGATATAAATGTCTAAGTGTGAATCCTGGGCAACATGGCAAAACACCGTCTCTACAAAATATACAAAAATTAACTGGGCATGGTGGCACATGCCTATGGTCCCAGCTACTAGGGCGGGGGTGGGGGGCACTGAGGTGGGAGGATCTCTTGAGCCAGGAAGGCGGAGGTTGCATAAGCTGGGATAGCACCACCGCACTCCAGCCTGGGTGACAGAGCAAGACCCTATCTCAAAAAAAAAAAAAAAAAAAAAAAGAGAAAAAGAAGAAAGGAAGAAGAAGAGGAAGAGGAAGTGTGATTGCAAGTACAATGTAAAGAATTAGCAATGTGGCAATTCTCCCTGTTTATCAAAAGAAAATTCACAAAAGAGTCACAAAAGTATATGTATGCTTATATATGGTAACTGAGTTCACCAGCCAAGCAAATGTTACAAAGAGCTGTATATCAGTAACTTGAAAATCATCAATCCTGGAATACAAAATTTTAAAACTGATTTTCTCTCACAAATAAAAAGATAGTGAGTGCTTTCTCAAATTTTATTTAAGTTTGACTAGTTACCTTTGCAAAAATTTATGGCTAGTCCCACAAACCTCCAACCATTAGTCCTTAAGACTAGTTTGGATTGGGCCTGTGGTTTTCATCCTTTGTGAAATATTCACTTATACACTCAACAGAATAAGACAACAAGAACAAAACAAAAATAATTGAGGCATGACTCAATTATTATATTAGGGAAATTATATTAACTTCATATTATGTGTAGTAATTTTCTCCTACATTTTGATGACATGACTTTTATTATAAATAAGAGAAATAAGTTATATTTCTGAGTCTGGTATTTACTCTGCATAATACAGCAAGCATGCTGATGTCTTTGTTGCTCATCTAGCAATAGAAGATGCTGCTACCATCCAGGCACGGTGACTCACGCCTGTAATCCTAGTACTTTGGGAGGCCAAGGTGGGAGGATGGAAATTATATTAGGAAAATTCCCTAATATAATTGAGGCATGACTTTATTCAAATAGAGAAGCAAAAGTTAAAGCAAAGCAAGTAGTGGAAGAATAGGCAGGTTAACAGCAAAAATATTTACCACATATACTACAAATCAAAAAGTCTAATTATATTACACAAAGAACTAGCACTAAGGACAAAGACAAATCCTGGGATAACAAAATTAATTTGCCCACAAGAACTCAATACAACACAGTAAGAGCTCAAATTGTTGACTTACACGACAGCAAATGTGAAGGACAAATAGAAATTATACATAAGAGTCCTGGTGAGTACCCCAGTTGGTCCAACAAGCCCCATGGAATGCTGCCAGATGGAGATCTTCAAAATAAATAGACCCTTCAGGATTTTTAAAGGCCGACACAACTAACAATTATTTGAAATAAAAAGCAAAGCTGGTCAGACACAGTCACAACTGTGCAGAACAGAATGCTTACATAAGATTTGGGGGAAGTATAGAGTTGAGTGATGGGCAAACTCAGAGGCATGGGTAGGTTGACATCATCTGTAGAAACATGATTTCTCTGGTAAAATTGTTATTGATTGGTTGGTATTCACAAAAGTGTTAATTGAAGTGTGACTGTTCCCATGTGGCTGACTTTCAGAAGCAAGAAGCTGTGACTGATTGGTTGGCCTGCAGAAGTGTGTTACTTTTAGTAATTTGTCATTGAGTGATTAAACAGATTTAAAACCAGTCTGGTGGTTCCTTGTTGCCATTATGTGGAACAATCAGTCTTTTATTTTTGGAATACAAAAATACAAGTACTTTTTAATTTTCAATAGCTATACAGATTCTCATAGTAGACAATGAAAGAGAAATGAACCCACTGTTTCTCCTGATATGTACACAGCTGGATCCAAGTACACAGGATAGAAGTCATCACAATATCCACAACTAAAGTTATATCAAGTTCCTCTGCCATGCCTCCTCCATAGGCTAGGGCACCATTGCCCTCCACTCTATTTACGCTGTCCTATCATCTGGTTCTATGGATATGATGGAGGAAGGTCCCCAATCCAATTCATTAACAAGACAGAAAAAGAAGACCCAGTAGTAACAATTCGGGTCCCTTGTCCATTTTTTGATCAGGTTTTTTTTTCTTACTATTAAGTTCTTTGAGTACCTTATATATTTTGGATATTAACCTTTTATCAGATGTGTGGTTTGCAAATATTTTCTCCCAATCTGTTGGTTGTCTCTTCACTCTATTAATTGTGTCCTTTGCTGTTTAGAAGCTTTTTAGTTTGCTGCAATCCCATTCATCTGTTTTTAGTTTGGTTACCTATGATTTTGTGATCCTATCCAAGAATATCGTTGTCTAGACCAAAGTCATGGAGCGTTTCCCCTATGTCTTCTTCTAGTAGTTTTACAATTTCTAGTAGTTTTACACCACTGATTTTTCTATGTTGATATTATATCCTGCAACCATACTGAATTGGTTTATTGGTTCTAATAGTGTTTTGTTGGAGTCTTTAGGGTTTTCTTTATGTAAGATCATGTCATCTGCAAACAGACAACTTAACTTTTTCTTTCCAATTTGAATGTCTTCTATTTCTTTCTCTGAAACTGTAACTTTAATGAGTGAGATAAGGGTCTAATGTCATTCTTCTGCATGTGAATATCCAGTCTTCCTAACACCATTTATTGAAGAGACTGTCCTTTCCCCATTGTGTGTTCTTGGTACCTTTGTCTAAAAATCAAAATTGACCATAACAGTGTGGATGTATTTCTGGACCTCTATTCTGTTCCATTGTTTGAAATGTGTCTGTTTTATGCCAGTACTATGCTGTTTTGATTCCTATAGATTTGTAGTAGGTTTCCAAATTCAGTAGTGTGATGCCTTCGCCTTTGTTCTTTTTGCTCAAGATTGCTTTGGCTATTTGGGATCTTTTGTGTTTCCATACTAATTTTAGAATTGTTTTTTCTATTTTTGTGAAAAATGTCATTGGAATTTCAGTAGGGATTGCATTGAATTTATAGATCACTTTTTTGATGGTCAAAATTAATTTATTTTGGATATTGCATGTATTCTCATTTTAAAACTTCTTTTTTTTAAGTTCAGGGTTACAAGTGCAAGTTTATTACATAGGTAAACTTGTATCATGGGAGCTTGTTGTACAGATCATTTCATCACCCAGGTATTAAGCCTAGTACTCATTAGTTATTTTTCCTGTGAATGTATAGATCACTTTGGGTAGTATGAACATTTTAGCAATATTAATTCTTCTAATCTGTGGATACAAGATATCTTTCCATTTATTTGTTTCATCAATGTTTTATAGTTTTCAGGATACAGATATTTCACCTTCTTTTTTTTTTAAAGTCTGATTTATTGATATATACTTACTTACAGTAAAATTCATCCTTATGTGTACAGTTCTGAGTTTTGACAAAAAATACAATCATGTAATCCTCACCACAATGTAAATTTATTCCAAAGCTTTTTTGTAGCAATTGTAAATGTGATTAGTTCCTTGATTCCTTTTTCAGATAGTTCATTGTTACTGTATTAGAAACACCACTGATTTTTCTATGTTGATGTTGTATCCTACAGCCATACTGAATTGGTTTATTGATTCTAAGTGTTTTGTTGGAGTCGTTAGGGTTTTTGTTACGTAAGATCATGTTATCTTTAAACAGTCAACTTTTTGTTTTCAATGTGAATGCCTTCTATTTCTTTCTCTTATAAGTGGGATTCCCTGGAAACCATCATTCTCAGCAAACTAACATAGGAACAGAAAGCCAAACACTACATGTTCTCACTCATAAGTGGGAGTTGACCAATGAGAACACGTAGACATAAGGAGGGGAACATTACATACCAGGGCCTGTCAGGGGTTAAGGGACAAGGGGAGGGAGAGCATTAGGACAAATACCTAATGCATGTGGGGCTGAAAACCTAGATGATGGGTTGATAGGTGCAGCAAACCACCATGGCACCTATATACCTATGTAACAAACCTGCACGTTCTGCACATGTGTCCCAGAACTTAAAGTAAAATTTTTTTTAAAAGTGGGCTTCCTGGTCTTGTTCCTGATCCTAGAGGGAAAGTTTCAATTTTTCGCCATTGAGTATGTTGTTAACTGTGAGTTTGTCATATATGGGCTTTATTGTGTTGAAGAACATTTATTCTATATACAATTTGTTGAGTTTTTATCATAAAAGGATGCTGAATATTGTTGAATGCTTTTCTACATCTATTGAGATGATCATATGTTTTTTTCCTTCATTCTGTTAATATGATATATCACATTTATTGATTTGTATATGTTGAACCATCCTTGCCTCCAGGGATAAATCCCACTTGATCATAGTGAATGGTCCTTTTAATTGATGTTGAATTAGGTTTACTAGTATTTTGTTTATGATTTTTACATGTATGTTTATCAGAGATATTGGCCTATAATTTTCTTTTCCTCTAGTGTCCTGGGCTGGCTTTGCTATAAAGGTAATGCTGGTTGAGGCCCCATTTTGCAATATACTCTCTATCAAGCATTTATTATGTGCATTTTATGGACATTGTACTACTTAATAATATAATTTATGTAATCTATGTACTTTTCAATATGAAATGTACGTGCCTCACATTTTACTCTCCTAACATAATGATTATTTTAAAAATATCAGGAGAAATGGCGATTCCTCAAGGATCTAGAACTAGATGTACCATATGACCCAGCCATCCCATTACTGGGTATATACCCAAAGGATTATAAATTATGCTGCTATAAAGACACATGCACACGTATGTTTATTGCAGCACTATTCACAATAGCAAAGACTTGGAATCAACCCAAATGTCCATCAGTGACAGATTGGATTAAGAAAATGTGGCACATATACACCATGGAATACTATGCAGCCATCAAAAAGGATGAGTTTGTGTCCTTTGTAGGGACATGGATGCAGCTGGAAACCATCATTCTTAGCAAACTATCACAAGAACAGAAAACCAAACACCACATGTTCTCACTCATAGGTGGGAACTGAACAATGAGATCACTTGGACTCAGGAAGGGGAACATCACACACCGGGGCCTATCATGGGGAGGGGGGAGGGGGGAGGGATTGCATTGGGAGTTATACCTGATGTAAATAACGAGTTGATGGGTGCAGCACACCAACATGGCACAAGTATACATATGTAACAAACCTGCACGTTATGCACATGTACCCTACAACTTAAAGTATAATAATAATAAATAAATTAAAAAATATATATCAGGAGAAATAGTTAAACTTCTATACTGTAAGAAAAGAACTAAATTATTATTTGTTTTATTTTTACCTTTGAAATTATTATAATGGTATATGAGTGAAAATATTGTTAGTTAACATTATTTGTGTTCTTCTCAAATTTATTTTTGTCACAATTTCTATCTCTTTTCTAGGAAAACAGGTAGATGTCTGTGACCTAGAAGATGCACTAAAAGACATGGAAATAGAGGTCCCATATGAGGACTACTTGCATTTAGTAAAAACTTTGCCGCTTGATGGTAAGAATTTAAAATGTATGTATCCTTCAAAGGGCTTCAGAGTGCTTTTGAGATTGTGAGCTTTTCTTCTAAAATGATACAAGATTGTTACTAGGGTTTTTTTTTAAGTCAAAGTATGGTAAGAAAGCAGATAAATCTGAGATTTTCTCCTATTTTTCATTAACACAAATTTATTTGTATTCAGTTTAAAATTCCATACATGTATCTTCCCACTATTTATGTTATGATAAGTATATCATCTTATAGTATGTTATGATAAATATTGTTAGATATGTTATGATAAATATGTTAGACATATGATGCCATAGTTCTTTGAAAAATTACCCAGCATCCTATTAAACTCACACTATGTTGATACAAACAAAAGATATAGTCAGAGGTTGAGATTCTACTTCTAGTTTTAAAAGCTTTTAGAATTACTAGATTTTTGCCAAAAAAAAAAAATCTGGTTAATTTGATTTTTATTAACATAAACAGTAGCTATTGTACTCCTTCATGCCAATAAGACATGTGTATTGTTGTTATTGATTGCATTAATGAACCTGATAGTATGGGGGAGAATGTAAAATGGAAAAGTAAGAGGGGTATAAGGAAAGAAGTTAGAGATAAAGGTAAATAAAATGGGGTATAAGTTTCAAAATGTTTAAGCCAATAATTATTGCTTTTGTGTAAGTGTGGTCAGATCTACCTCATTAAAGTGTCTCCAAATAATCTTCGTAACTAATTGAGAGAAAAGTAGGTAAATTTCAGAGAAAAATATTTAAAACTCCATCTTTCTGAAATTATGGGATTAGGGGAAGAATTGTCACATTTTTATTGTTTAGCAAGTCTCCCTTTATTGTTCTCTGACCTGAATTGTGTCTTTTCTTACAGCTGAAGGAAAGGTGTATCAAAAAAGGTTGCTGGATGGTATAAAGACTGTTAAAAGTAAGTGCAAAGTATGGTGAGAAAGCAGATAAATCTGAGATATTCTCCTGTTTTAATTTATACAAATTTATTTGTATGAAATTTAAAATCCCATATATACATCCTACCAATATTTATGCATATGTTAGATATATTATGCCGTAGTTCTTTGGAAAATTACCCAGCATCCTATAAAACTTGCACTATGTTGATATAAACAAAAGATATCGTCAGAGGATGAGATTCTACATCTAGTTTTAGTGGTGACCCTATTTGTACCCTTAACTAGATCTGATTAAACTTTATGTCTTGATGATTAAAGTGATAACTATAACACATATGAATTAAGAAGGATTTTTTTCATATCTTAGTATTCCTTTTTAATATTTTGTCTCTCCTAAGGAGGAAAAGTTGATATAAATGACCTGGATAAATTTCTGGAAAATATGGGGATTGAGCTCTCAGAAAAAGAACTTGAAGATTTTTCAAAAGACCTACCAGTTGATGGTGAGCATTATAGATAAAAATGTATTATGTTTAAGACAGCTTGGGTTTGAAAGCATACATAGACCAATGAGAGTGGTTAATTGATATCAATAGGGCATTTTTAAAAGCTTAGAGCAGAATTCAGGTCAGATGAAAACATATTTCCTCTCTTTAATTCAAGTCCAGCAAATGTATTCCATTATGGATAATAAAATTGGTGAGGGTACTAACAGACCTCTCTCAGGTCAAAGAATGAAGAAAAGAAGAAAAATAGAATGTGAAAGATTTAAAAGAAACGTTACACAATATGTGAGAGAAAAGGAAAACTCTCTATGATGAGGCATGGTTAAAACTGATTAATGGTGATTTCTAGTACATATGATTCAGCTGTTATGAAATAGAAAGATTAACATGTAATAGACCTAGAATAGAAATGACATTAGAAATGTTAAGAGATGTAACTATGAATAGTCAGTCTAATATTACTATTATAATAGGATACTACATGTAATATGAGGTTAGATTTTAAATATGTTAGTAAAATGAAAATTTTTCAGAGGAAAAAAGTGCCAGTATTGATTCAAGAAGATATGAAAATATGGATACACCAATAATATTTGATAAAATAATTTTACCTGTAAACTCATCTACCACTACCCATCCCTCCAACAAAAGGTGATAGCCTCAAATGGTTTTCAAAGTAAGTTCTTTCAAATTTTCAAAAAATTTTCGTTTTAATGTTATGCAAACTGGTCCAGAGGACTCCAACTTGAGTTGATGAAAAAAGCAAAATCTGGCTAGTTTTCTTCTCCTCTAATACCTAACAAAATGAACAACAGAATTTTTAAAAAAACAAAAATAAGCAAAGGAAATTCAACATGAATCAAATAATAAAAGGGAACCAATTTAATGCCATAAATGTTAAATGGGGACAGAAAAGGAAATAAAGACTCTACACTGGAAACAATAGTACAGCAGAGCTGGGCTCCTCAAAACCTTTCTCACTCTTCAGAAACTAAACTGGTAAGCTGCAAAATCCAGAGAATTCACACTAAAGTGCCCAGACCTAGGGTAAAGCAAATTGAATAAATAACTTTTTTCCTTCTCAACTTACTAGGAAGAAGTAGAAACAACTGTTAGGGATGAATTAGTAAAGAAGGGGAAATGAACAATATAAATCACTCATCTCCTCATCCTTTCCTTTTATTCTAGATCAAAGGGAATACTGAATGTTGAACAGGATAAAATTTTTTTCCACCTACTCCTGAAGATTCCTCTAAAGTTTCACAATATCAGGGGCAAAGAGAAATTTATAAATCATTAACAGGAGTAAAAACAAACTATACACAAAATGATAAAAGAATCTTATATTACCAACATTTGATTCAAAAAGAAATAGAAAAATATTTATTTCAAAGTGCTAGAGAAAAATAACTTTGAACACCAAATATTCAAGGATTCGAGTGAAATAGACATTTTCAGGCAAACAAGAACACAGAAGTTTACTAGCCATGGACTTTCTCTAAACAAATTACTAAAAGATGTATTCTAATAAAAACAAAATGAATACAGGGGAAGTAATGAAGGAAAGAACTTATTCTTAAATCTAAGTGGGTATTACATATTCAAAAATGTAATTTCATAGTCTAGAACTAAAACTCAAGATGATACCAACATTCTAGTTGGGGGCAGGTGTCATGGGTGGCAAAAACCGAAAGAACCGTCTTATTGTTGCTCTGTGACTGCTCCATGTCTTACAGTTGATGAGAAGGTTGATCTGAAAAACATGATGCTGAAAATAAAAGATTTTACAGGTAAGTTTTTTTTCCAGGAGGTTTATTCTCTCTTCCATTGAGGTCTTAGTATTTTGTGACACTCAGCTGTAGCAGGATACTTTAGCATGGGGTTATCCACCATGTTTGGCATGTACATATCAGCCAAGTAAACCCAGTTACAATACATCCTGTATCTCCAATGGGAGAGAGCAAAATGCACTCCAAGGCACTAAAGAAGGGCAGGTTCTCAGTGGATTGCATTATTATTATTATTATCGTATTTTATGATAATAGACTGTATTTTAGCACACTTTTAGATTTACAGAATTGAGCATATTGTATAGAGAGTTCCATCTACCCATCCTTCCACTCCCCTTTATCCCAAGCACACAATCTCCCTGCTATTAACATCTTGCATTAGTATGGTACATATGTTACAATTAATAAACCAACATTCATACATTACTATTAACTATAATCTATAGTTTACATTAAGTTTCACTCTTTGTGTTGCATAGTTCTATGGGGTTTGACAAATGCATATAGATATGTACCTACCATTACAGTTTCATACAGAATAGTTTCACTGCCCTTAACATCCCCTGTGTTTCACTTATTCATCTTTTCCTCCCTTCCTTCCCCCCACCCCCCTTCCTCTACTTTGTTAAATGGATTATGAAAGGCAGGATAGCATTCTACAACCCTAGAATATTAGCCAGAGTGGCTTTGCCTCTTGACTCCTGTTCCATCAGGAAGGTCGGGGGCTGCTGCAGGTGAGTTTCCATAACACTGAAACCCTAATGTTTCACAGTAAATTATATTTTAGATGCTGTTTCCCCAATAGTCTATTGTTATATTAACTTTGTCATTTTACCCAGTTATTGTAAAATATTTCTGCCTGATAAAATCAATTTGATCTTGGATAAACTTTTAAAAATAAACCACATAACATAGTCTTGATAAAAACTCCAATGTTCTGAGGAAATATTTTTTCACCTGTATATGTTTTTTGCTGAATGTATATAGCCAAATTTCAGGCCAGCACAATAATAAATAGGATAAAGTTTGCAAAGCTCAAGATACATGTAGTTTCATGAATGATCAGCTATATCATTCAGTATGATATCTCTTGCCAGAATTCTGTTGGCAATTGGTAATCCAATTTGTTAACTAGATTTAATTTTGTACATTATCCTCAACATTAAGAGACCCTTCATTATATTGATATTATAGGAACAGGTTTGCCTTGACTTCTGTTGTCACACTGTACTTGCACGTTCCATTTTGCCTTTGCTCTTTAACTCCAAATTGAGAGTGATGCTATATAAAATATAAGTATTTTTAAAATCACTCAAATAGGTTAGTATGAACTTAAAATTATTTTTTAAAGTTACTAATTTGTAAACTTTTCACCTGTTAACACTCCATCTTTTCAAAGGAGAAAAGGTTGATGCCAGAGATCTGAAAAATGTTCTTGGAGACATGGGGATAGAAGTCAATGATAAGGACTGCGTGGAACTGCTAAAATTACTACCAGTTGATGGTGAGCTGTATGTTACTGTGAACTCTAGGCAGTTTAGCTTTATGGTTCTACTCTTGAAATGTATATGTGAAAGCGATGTGTGTTCGTATGTTACCTGCACACATCCTCCAGCTGTTTCCATATGAACAGTCTTTCTGTTACTATGTGCTCACTCAGGTACAGAATTTAACCCCCAAAAGAATCCTTTTCCACAAAACCATTGCTGAGGTGGAAAGATGTTACTGATGATTTTGCAAGGAGGAAAAGGATTTATATCTGCTGTCTCTCAGTAAACATTGCCAAAGTCCTCATGAGAATTCCTGTTCTTTCCCAGAATCACTTTTCTAAGTATTGCCAATGGAGATTCCCTTTTCCTGACCCTTATCTCTCACAGAGCTAAACCCTAAAAATTATTTCCTCTGTTCTCAATTTCTGAGAGGATACCAAATTTATCTCTCCTCTCTATTAGGAGTGTTGTTTCTTTCTTCCCTTAAACACAAAGGCCCCACATCTTCCCAACATAAGCTTTTGCTTATTTATCCCTGCAAACAATTCTTATACCAACTGCTAGAAAATTAAATTTTTCCATATGTTTTACCAGTTTGGAAGTTATAAAAACCTTCAAGCATGAGCTTTGCCACCAAGGACTAAGCAAATCCCTACTGCTACCCATTAGGCCATTGACATGTCAAACTTTAGGTGTAGAAGGAAGTAAACAGAATGAAAATGTGATAGAAATAAGGGATGAGAGGAGTTTCAGCCCTGTAATACATAAACCAACAGTTACTTTCAGTGTCAAAGAGTAAGTAGATTTATTAATAATAACATCTAGACTTATTAAGTCCTAATGATGAGGTGTTGTACTATCCTCACCACACACAATGATGACACATTATCTCCATCTTACGGTGGTGGAAACAGAGGCATAGAAAGAGTGAGTAACTTGCTTGAGGCCACAAAGGCAGGCTCTTGACCTCTATACCAGATTACCACTCCATATCATAATGAAAGCTTTGTTTGTTGCTTAACTTCATCATGATTTGAAGGTGAAAGAGGGTCAACTTTAAGGTCAGTTTCACAAAGAAAAGTCTGCCCCTTATAGTCTCTTAGTGAGCCATTCTCTGTCCTGAACTGTGCCTTTTTTTATAGGTGATAAGAAAGTTTTTCGGAATAGATTGCTAACGGGTTTGAAGTCTTTCAAAGGTGGGTAATAAATGTGATGAGAAAGCATATAAGATTGAGATTCTCAATCTTTGTCTTTATTCCTAGTTATGAGGGCATGATTCTTCTGCCACCTCTTCTATTTATCAATTATATATTGATCTTGTAGTCTTTTATGTGTGTATGCTGTGTAAGCTTGATCCCTGGATCAGACTCAAAGGAAACAGTCCTAAGTGTCTCCACTTTTGTCTTTCTGTTTAATTTTAGATAGGTCTAATTAAAGTTATGGCCTTCACAGTGCTGAAAATAACCATCATAATGTTCAGTTGTGAATTGATAGTGTTCTTTTATTTTATTCAATGTAAAAAGTGTCACATGTCCAATAAATAATCTTATTTATTTATTTATTTTGATACAAAGTTTCACTCTTGTTGCCCAAGCTGTAGTTCAGTGGCACAGTCTCAGCTCAGCACAACCTCCACCTCCCATGTTCAAGCGATTCTCCTGCCTCAGCCTCTGCGTAGCTAAGATTACAGGCACCCACCACCACGCCTGGCTAATATTTGTAATTTTAGTAGAGACAGGATATCACCATGTTGGCCACGCTGGTCTCAAACTCCTGACCTCAGGTGATTCGCCCTCCTCTGCCTCCCAAAGTGCTGGGATTACAGATGTGAGCCACTGTGCCTGGCCATATCTAATTTTTTAAAATAACACTCATAGTCCTGCTATCTAATCATAACCACTCTTAATATGTTGAAGCCTATGTAGTTAAAAAATCCCATATAGTCAAAATTACTCTGAAATCCTATTGGAAGATCACATAAAAGTTATCAATATACTAGTCTTGATAAGTTCCAACATAGTCACTTTTTCATCCAATGATGGAATAGATTTCTATAGTTGAGCAATTAGATGAAGCAGTTGGTCAAGAGCCATGATATACAAAAATTTGTATAATACTGGAATCACACTGAGTTAAGATGCTCACAGTATGACAGGCACAGGAGAAATTAGTCCATCTGATGGAGTAATAAATTGATATTGTCTATCTGAGGTTTACTCTACTAATGTGCTTCCTGTCTGTGGAATGGCAGGAAGAATCACAGGCATTATTTACATTGTTTCATGTTTATTTTTACTGGGCATAAGGACTTTAGTAAATATGTTAAACAATCATATAACTCCACCTTATTTTCAAAAAAGTATTTCTTTTCCTGTGGCAAACATCTTTCTTAATGGCTATAGCTAAATAATTTTCTGTGGGTTGAAAATACATTGGTTTACTTAACAATACCCTGTTGTTAGATATTTAAATTCTGGGTGTTTGAATTTGTTTTACTTTTGTAACAAAGACTGTAATGAACACTTGTCCCCTCTTTTGGCACAAGCTTTACTGTATTCCCAAAAGTGGAATTATTGGGCTAAGATTTATGAACTTTTTAAATAATGGAGGTGGGGCCTCACTATGTTGCCCAGGCTGGTCTCGAACTCCTGGGATCAAGCAATCCCCCCACCTCAGCCTCCAAAAGTGCTGGGATTATATGCAGGAGCTACCACACCTGGCCATATTTTGAACATTTTAATGGATCATGATAGTTATTGCCAAACTATTTTCCAATTAGATCATTGCAATTAACTCTCAGCAACAGTCAGGCCTATTGAATGTTAATTTAACTAACAGCATGAAAAGTATTTTTCACATTGTCTTTGTTAGGTTTTTTTAAATCACATTTCTCTCTTTCCTAAGGAGGAAAGGTTGATATCGGTAACCTGAAGACGATTCTTGGGAACATGGGGATCAAGCTCAAAAATAAGGAACTTCAAAGTGTGATACAAAATCAACCTGTTGATGGTGAGCATTGTAAATAACTATTTTGCCTTGTAGGGGAGAGCTTAGAATCTTGGGATCATGTATATTAATTTCTAAAACTAGATTGATTTGAGGCACTTAAGATATTTCTAAGAATCATGGAGAAGAACTTGGTGTGAAAATAAGAAGAAATCCTGTCTTTTGTCATTTTTATTCATCTGGATTATCATCCTGCTCAACTATAAGCAATGTTGAGAGGATATTCACAACTGTTATTAGGCCAGAGAATGGTAGGGAGAAACAGATATGAGAGCAAGGGGGAAAATGAATAAATAAACAACAAAGAGAGCCAGAAACAATTGATAGAAAAATATCTACAATAGAAAGTAGCAGAACATCATTAATATTTCATCAAGTATCTAACAACCACATGTCACCACCATTTTGAGATATATACAGAAGTTGAAAACATTAGAGGAAAGCATATTGACAATAGATAAAGCATATTGACAATAGATAGAAGCTCAGTGTCTGTGTTATATGTCAGGTTCACATACACGCAAAAATCTTTTATGAATGGTATCTTTTACCATGCTTAATAGAAAGTATCTGAAAACCCAAGAATCAAGGACATAGTACGTTTGCCATATCAAACCCTGTGTTTAAGGAACATGGGCTGACTACCTTGGTCATTCTTCCTAATAAAGAATTAAGCACTCAAACCAGGAAATATAAATTTAAGATGAATACAATTTATTAAAATACATAGTCTTTCATTGGGCTGTAGCTTATAATTTTTCTAAGTTCTGTGTCATTGTCCAAATTTTTTGTGCTTTGTATTACAGCTAATGGAAATGTTCCTCTGAAAAAGGTGATGGATGATGTGAAAGCAATTATAGGCAAGTTAAAACGTATTGTAAATATTTAAATTCTAGTTCTTTAATTATTTTTCTCATCTTTTCAGTTAACACATATATTTATAAGCATCATGCTAATATCCCTGAATCTAATAATCAACAAAATAACTAGAATATTTCCAATATCATTGCATCAACCCATGGTTACTCCCCTCCCCATTTCCCTGCACTTTGGGAGGCTGAGTCAGAAGGATCACTTGAGTCCAGGAGTTTGAGGTTGCAGTAAGTTATGACTGTGCTACTGCACTCTGGTTCTGGGCAACAATGCGAAACCCTGTCTCAAAAAAAAAAATCTTATTAGCTTCATTTCTAAGTATCTTAATGTTCTGCTAATAAAAATGCTGTTTTTTAAAATTATGTTTTCTTTTTTTGGTTAAAGTATGGAAATGCAACTGAGTTTTCTATACTGATCTTAAACCTAACTCTTTGCAAAATTCTCATTAATTCCAACAATCTGCCCATAGGTGCTAATGGATTCTTTTAGATACATAAATTATTATGTATCATATGTAGATACATACATTTTATGTGTTATATGTAGATACATAAATTTTTATATCACATGGATACATAAATTATATAGATTATATAGATAATGTTATATAGATTCTTTATGCAAATGATTACTATAAATGGGGACTGTTTCTGTTTCTTCTTTTTCAACTGTTCTAACATCTGTTTTTCCTTGCCTTACTGTAATAGCCAGGACTTCCAATATATACTACTAAATACAGTGTTCATAGGCATTCTTGTCACATTTCTGATTTTAAAGGAAATGTATTAACATTTCATCCTTGAGAATGTTTGTTGAAGTTTCTGGATGACACCCTTTATTAGGTTAAGAAATTCTCCTGTTCTCTTTTGGCTGGAAGATGAAGGCAAGGTATTTGCCTGTTTTTTTCTTTTTTTTTTTTTTTTTTCAGTACTGTAACCCCCAGTATTTGGAGCAATGTGTACTTGATGAATAATATTTGTTGAAATAATCTGTTTATTGAGATGATTGTGTGGTTTTTCCTTTAATTTTTGATGTGGAAAGTGGCATGCATACATTTTTTTTTCACTTAAACCAGTCTTATATTACTAAGATATATTGAATTTAGGCATCAGTTTTGGATTAGGCTTACTAATGTTTTGTTTCAGATTTTTAAATCTATTTTCATGACTAAAATTCTATAATTTTCTTTCTTTTTTTTTTTTCTTTTTTTTTTTTTTGAGACGGAGTCTCGCTCTGCCGCCCAGGCTGGAGTGCAGTGGCCGGATCTCAGCTCACTGCAAGCTCCACCTCCCGGGTTCACGCCATTCTCCTGCCTCAGCCTCCGGAGTAGCTGGGACTACAGGCGCCCGCCACCGCGCCCGGCTAGTTGTTTTTTTTTTTTGTATTTTTTAGTAGAGACGGGGTTTCACCATGTTAGCCAGGATGGTCTCGATCTCCTGACCTCGTGATCCGCCCATCTCGGCCTCCCAAAGTGCTGAGATTACAGGCTTGAGCCACCGCGCCCGGCCAATTTTCTTTCATGTACTATCACGTTCTATAATTTTCATGTACTTTGGTATCAAGGTTATATTGGCCATATATAATCCATCTTGGGGAAATATTTCCTCTTTATTAGTTTCTGAAAGAGTTTGTATAAGATTAGAATTGGCCAGGTATGGTGGCTCACACCTGCAACTCTAGTGCTTTGGGAGGCCAATGCAGGAGGATTGCTCAAGGAGTCCATGACCAGCATGGACAACATAGTGAGACCCCATCTCTCCAAAAATATACATATTTTAAAAATTAGCAGGAGGTGGTGGTCCACACCTATAGTCCCTGCTACTCAGGAGGTTGAAGCAGGAGGATCATTTAAGCTCAGGAGTTTGAGTGAGCCACGATGAGCACCACTGCACTCCAGTCTGGGCAACAGTGTGAGACCCTGTCTCAAAAAAAAAAAAAAAATAGATTGGAATAATCTGTTTCTAGAAGGTTTGGGCCAGGTACCAGTGACTCATGCCTGTAATCCCAGCACTTTGGGAGACCAAGGAGGAAGGATCACTTGAGCCCAGGAGTTCAAGACTAGCCTAGGCAACATAGCAAGACCTCGACTCTGCTACAAATTTAAAAGTTATCCAGGCATAGGCCAGACCTATAATCCCCAGCTACTTGGGAGGCCAAGGTGGGAGGATCACTTGAGCCCAGCAGTTCAAGGTTGTAGTGAGCCAAGATCAACCACTGCACTCCAGCTTGAGTGATAGAGCAAAACCCTATCTCAAAAAAGAAAAAGTTTGATAGAACTTACCTGAAAAACCATCTGAGTCTTATGCTTTTAGGTAGAAAGATTTTAACTATTAATTTATTTTTCTTAAATGATAATAGGATCCTCTGGGAGATTTTTTGTTTGTTTTTCTTGAGCTACTTTGGTAAGTTATATCTTCTATATCTTTGTTATTTTGGTATAAGTTTTCAAATTTATTCATAAATTATAGTATTTTCTCAATTTCTGCTAGATATGATTTAAGTCCCCTTTTTCCATTTATAAAAATATTTATTTCTATCTTCTCTCTTCTATTTCCTTACTTAACCTGGACAAATATTTATCTGTTTTATTACTCCTTACTAAAAACCTACTTTTGACTTTCTTAATCCTATCACTATTGTATCTTCATTTTCATATTTATTACTTTCTGTCTTTGTATTCATTTTCTACAACTTTTGGATTTATTCTATTGCCCTTTTCCTAATTTCTTAAGTCGGTTTTTTCTCTTATTTGACAAATAATAATTACATAGTTATAGGGTACAATGTGACATTTTAATATATGCATACATTGTAGAATTATTTTATCAAGCTAATTAACATTGTCATTACCTCACCTACTTATCATTTTTTATGGTGAGACTATTCAAAATCTACCCTTAGTAATTTTTTTAACTTGTAAGTTCAGGGGTACATGTGCAGGATGTACAGGTTTGTTACATAGGTAAATGTGTGTCATGGGGGTTTGTTGTACCAATTTTTCACCACTCACATATTAAGCCTAGTATCCATTAGTTATTTTTCCTGATCCTCTCCCTCCATTGTTAGGCCCCAGTATGTGTTGTTCCATGTGTTCTCATCATTTAGCTCCCACTTATAAGTGAGAATATGCCATATTCGGTTTCTGTTCCTGCATTACTTTGCTAAGAATAATGGCCTCCAGCTCCATCCATGTCCCTGCAAAGGACATGATCTCATTCTTTTTTATGGCTGCATAGTATTCCATGGTGTCTATGTACCACATTTTCTTTTTTTAGTCTATCATTGATGGGCATTGGGGTTGATTTTATGTCTTTGCTATTGTGAATAGTGCTGCAGTGAACCTACATGTGCATGTATCTTTATAGTAGAATGATTTATGTTCCTTTGGGTATATGCCCAGTAATGGGGTTGCTGGGTCAAATGGTATTTCTGGTTCTAGATCCTTTAGGAACTGCCACACTGTCTTCCACAATGGTTGAACTAATTTACATTCCCACCAATAGTGTATAAGCATTCTTTTTTCTCCACAACTTCACCAGCATGTGTTATTTTTTGACTTTTTAATAATAGCCATTCTGACTGGTGTGAGATGGTATCTCATTGTGGTTTTGATTTGCATTTCTCTAATGATCAGACGTTGAGCTGTTTTTCATATGCTTGTTGGCCACATGTATGTCTTCTTTTGAGACATATCTGTTCATGTCCTTTGCCCATTTTTTAATGGGGTTATTTGGTTTTTTTCTTGTAAATGTGTTTAAATTCCTGATAGATGCTGGATATTAGACCTTTGTCAGATGCACAGTTTGCAAAAATTTTCTCCCATTTTGTAGGTTGCCTGCTTACTCTGTTGATAGTTTCTTTTACCCCTAGCAATTTTGAAATATACATTTTTGTTAACTATGCTCACTGTACAGTATAATAGTTCACTAAAATGTATTCCTCTTGTCTAAATGAAACTTGGACCTTTTGACCAACATACCCCTGACTCCAGCCTCTGGTAACTGCTTCTATGAGTTCAACTTTTTTAGATTCCACATATAAGTGAGACAATGTAGCACTTGTTTTTCTGTGCCTGGCGTACTTCACTTAACATTATATCCTCCAGGTTCATCCATGTTATTGCAAATGGCAGGATTTCCTTCTTTTTAAAGGTGATCCAGTATTCCATTGTGCATATATACCACATTGTCTTTATCCTTTCATCCATTGATGTACACTTTAGTTAATTCCATGTCTTGGTTATTATGCATAATGCTGCAATAAATATAGGAGTGTGGATATCTCTTCAACATTTTTATTTCATTTCCTTTGTATATGTACTCAGAAGTGGGATTGCTGGATCATATGGAATTCAGTTTTTACCTTTTCGAGGAACCTCTATGCTGTTTTCTTTTTTAAATCTATGTTCCCACCAACAGTGCGCAAGTATTCCCCATTCTTCACATTCTCAACATCTTTTGTCTTTTTGATAATAGCCATTCTAAGAGGTTTAAGGAGATATCTCACTGGGGTTTTAATTTGCATTTTCCTGATTATTAGAGATGTTGATTGTTTTTTCATATATCTGCTGGCCATTCATATGTCTTCTTTTGAATATCTTTTCAGGTCCTTTTATCATTTTTTAATTGGGTTATTTGTTTTCTTGCTATTGAGTTGCGTTCCATATATATTTTAGATATTAGCTCCTTATCAGGTGTATGGTTTGATGCCTCATTGTGCTTTTCACTTGATTTCTCAAAAATAAAACATTTAGAGGTAAGGTATGTATAATTGCCAAGATTCAGTAAATGAATGATAGGTTACTTACAGGAGATAAAATTAAGCCCACACTTAGCAGAGGGAGGAAAGAAATAACAAAGGTAAGAGCAGAAATAAATGAAATAGAGACTAGAGAAACAAACCAAACTAAAAGTTGTTCTTTTGAAAAGGTAAACAAAATTGACAAACCTTTAGCTAGACTAAGAAAAAAAGAGAGATGGCTCGAATAAACAAAATCGGGAATAAAAGAGGAGACAGTTCAACTGATACCCAGAAATACAAAGGATAATAGGATGATGCTACTGTGAACAATTATATGCTAACGATTTGGACAACCTAGAATAATGGATAAATTTCTAGAAACATATACCTTACTAAGACTGAATCATGAAGAAATAGTAAGACTGAATCATGAAATCATGAAGAAATCTGAGAGACCAATAAAGAGTAAGGAGATTGAATATGTAATAAAAAAAAATCTCCCATGAAAGAAAGCGTTTGCTGTGCAGAAGCTTTTTAATTTGATGTAATCCCATTTGTCTGTTTTTGCTTTTGTTGCCTATACTTTTGGGATCATATCTAAAAAATCATTGCTCAGACCAAAGTCATGGAGCTTTCCCCTGTGTTTTCTTCTAGTAGTTATACAGTTTCAGGTCTTGTGTTTAAGTCTTTAGTCCATTTTGAGTTGATTTTTATATGTAGGTGAGATAAGGATCTAATTTATTTCTTCTGCACGGGGATATCCAGTTTCCCCAGCACCATTTATTGAAGAGACTGTATGGTACCTTGGTTGAAAATCAATTGACTGTAAATACATGGGTTTATTTCTGGACTTTCTATCCTGTTTCACTGTCCAGTGTGTCTTTTTATGCCAGTACCATGCTATATTCATTGCTATAGCTTTGTAATATATTTTGAAATCAGGAAGTGTGATGCTTCCAGCCTTGTTCTCTTGTGTTCAAGATTGCTTTGGCTATGTGGGGTTTTTTGTGGTTCCATGTAGAATTTAGGATTGTTTTTTCTATTTCTCTGAAAAATGACTTTGGAAGTTTGATAAGGATTGCATTGACTATATAGATCACTTTGAATAGGATGAACATTTTAACAATATTGATTCTTCCAATTCATGAACATAGGATATCTTTGCATGTATTTGTGTCTTCTTCAGTTTCTCTCATCAGTGTTTTATAGCTTCCAGTGTACAGATCTTTCAAATCCTTGGTTAAATTTATTCCCATTTTTAAAATGTTTGATGTTATTGTTATTGTAAATGGGATTATTTTCTTCATTTCTTTTTTAAATAGTCCAAAGCTGGAGTATAGAAACACTACTAATTTTTTCTTTTTTGAGAGAGGGTCTCACTCTGTCACCCAGGATGGAAAATAGTGGTGCATTCATAGCTCACTGCATCCTACCTCCCAGGCTCAAGTGAGCCTCCCACCTCCGTCTCCCAAGTAGCTGGGACTACAGGTGCACACCACCATGCCCAGCTAGTTTTTTTGTTTGTTTTTAATTTTGTGTAGAGATGGGGTCTCCCTGTGTTGCCCAGGCTGACCTCAAACTCCTGGGCTCAGGGGATCCTCCTGCCTCAGCCTTCCAAAGTGCTAGGATTACAGGTATGAGCCACCACACCCAACCACCTAATAATTTTTATATGTTGATTTTGTATCCTGCAACTTTACTGAATTTATTTATGAGTTTTTTTGTTTGTTTTGTTTTGTTTGTTTTTTGAGATGGAGTTTCACTCTTGTTGCCCAGGCTGGAGTGCAATGGCATGATCTCAGCCCACCGCAACCTCCGCCTTCCAGATTCAAGCGATTCTCCTGCCTCAGCCTCCTGAGTAGCTGGGATTACAGGCATGTGCTACCACGCCCAGCTAATTTTGTATTTTTGGTAGAGACAGCGTGTCTCCATGTTGGTCAAGCTGGTCTCAAACTCCTGATCTCAGGTGATCCACCCACCTCAGCCTCCCAAAGTGCTGGGATTACAGGCATGAGCCAACGCACCTGGTCCATTTATGAGTTTTAAGTTACTCCACTCAGTAGGTCTTGGTATGCCTTTGTTTTTTATCAGCTTTTAGGGATGGTAATGTATAAACAAAGACAATTTTCTTTCATATTGTTGAATACTTAGATAATTCTTAATATTGTCAACTATACTTGTCGTTTCTATTTTTTGAAGGAGAAAAACTTAACGTGGAAAATCTAAAAAATATTCTCGAAGGCCTTGGAATAGAATTCACACCTAAAGAATACTTGGAACTGGTACAAAATCTGCAAATTGATGGTGAGCACTTCAAATACTACTGGACCTTTTGAAGAAGTTTAGCCCTATGTACTTAAGACAACCTAACAAAAAAAAAAAGAAAAAAGATACCTATTAGATATTCTAGTTTAAAAAATAAAAATGGCGGCAGGGCGCGGTGGCTCACGCCAGTAATCCCAGCACTTTGGGAGGCCGAGGCGGGCAGATCACGAGGTCAGGAGATCGGGACCAACCTGGCTAACACGGTGAAACACCGTCTGTACTAAAAATACAAAAAACTAGCCGGGCATGGTAGCACACGCCTGTAGTCCTAGCTACTCGGAAGGCTGAGGCAGGAGAATGGCGTGAACCTGGGAGGCGGAGCTTGCAGTGAACGGAGATGCGCCACTGCACTCCAGTCTGGGCGACAGAGCGAGACTCTGTCTCAAAAAAATAATAATAATAAAATAAATAAATAAAAATGACAGTGTAAGAAATTTTAGCATGACCTTGTTCTTCCTTTGAGAAGTTCTTTCTTTGAGAGTCAGCAACTCTGTTTTCTTGAAATCTTGCCATTGGATATAAAAATTTTTGTTATTATTTTTGGTTCCACCCTGACCACTAAAAGTTGAGCTGAGAAATGTAAGAAAAAATGTGAAAATGGAAAGAATAGGAAAGTAGAAGAAGGAAAAGTCATAGAAGAAAAGTAAAAGACATGTTCATATTCCTTTAAAGCTGTTTGCCACTATTAAATGATTAAATAATTACTTTAAGTCACAGCACTCTGAGAGTTTTCTCCATTCTGTGGTTTCAAACTCATGGGACAGCAAAAATCAAAATTATTCCTAAAGCAAATCATTTAGAAATATTTTTATGAAATGATATATTTTTACAAGTTTTCTAAGTCTCTGTATCACTTTATCTGTGCTGTGAATTTTGCCTTTTCCTGCAGATGATGGAACTATATCTGAAAATAGATTGCTAGATGGTGTGAAATCATTCAAAGGTAAGAAGCATGAAGAGAATCCTCCTGCCTCAAATTTGTATTACTGCCTGTTTATTCTCTTACAGGTCTTACCATCTCTCATAATAATTAATTCTATATTTATTCTGCTGTTTTTAAATATAGCTGCATTTTCCAAATAGTCTTTCATTTTGCTGTCAAGCTTGGCTTTTGCCCAGTTTAGTTGAAAAGCGGGTTTAAATCTGGTTCTACATAGAAAATGTGAAGCTAAGTATTGCAGTTGTTCAGGGCATTTCAGGAACTAAAAGAACTAAACTGAGCTTTTAGGCCCTTCCTACCAGAAAGATGTTTTCACTTTGTCTCCACAATAGTAATTCATCAGAGAATCAATCTGTAATTTGCAGGGTTTTCAAGATCAGGCAAGAGGTTACAATTCTAATCCCATCTTGCCTACCTTTATGCACTTGAACATTTGGGTCATTGATATTTTTGCTGATAGCCATAGTGCATGGGGATTAATTGAAATTGTATTGTTCAGAAGGTCATTAAATTTCCCTCATATTCTTGATTCTTTCCTTAGGTGGAAGAGTTGATGTTAGTAACCTGGAAAATGTTTTGGAAAATGTGAAAATCATGCTTCCAGATAAGGAACTTAAAGATTTGTCACAAAACCTACCAGTTGATGGTGAGCAATATAGACAGTATTAGACCTTTTGAGGAAATTTTATTTATAGGCTTATGCATGAGAATTCCTGAGGCTAGATCTGTTTGGGTGCTAATATGACTTTTTATAACTCAGGGAAGAACTCAGTCCTAACGTAAGAACACATTTTAATTTAGTGTATTTTCACTAATTTCAGGGTACATGGTATATGTCTTAGAGTGAGTTAAAATAAGTCTGTCGTTGAAAGAAGCTAAACAGCTTATTAACCACTGAGAAGGATCATTAATTTCAGATTAATTACATAATTTTAGTAACTTTTTTATTTTTTATTTTTGTGTGTACATAGTGTAATAACATAGGAAGGTCTTTTCATCCAGCTATACATTTCTCTATAACTTTGTGATGTACCAACTTCCCGATCCCTCTTCCTGTGTTTTGGCACTGGCTCACATTATTCCTTCCTTGGTCTCATCTCCTGTACTTTAGAAATCATAACCAGCAATATTTTACCTTCTTTTTTAACCTTCCAGTTCTCTTGTTCCCAAGAAATGTACCTCATCTTCATCAAAAATACTAGTTCCTGGATTTCTCCATCTCCTTTCAGTATACAAACTGTTTCCTAACTTCTTTCATTGTCAAACTAATCTCTCTGTCATTCCTGCTGTATAAAACCTCCAAATTTTGATCAACCCAGTCGTTCAGATCTCCACTTCTATTGCTGACCTTGATAAAGAAAATAATATAAATTTGCAGGTTACTGCATCCCCAAATTCATTTTCTCCTAGATAATAGAAGGACCTAAGAACATTTTAACTCTATGTTTCCCCTTCCCCATATTAGTGTTCTTTATGTCATTCATACTATCTTGTTTTGTTTTAATTCAGCAAACCTGTATCAGTAGTAACGTTTTATAAAGTCACCATTTATTCAGATTTACCCAAATGTTTACCTATTTTTTGCTCTTCATTTTTTCTTTTACTTCAGGCCTTCCCTTTGGGATCACTTTTCTTCTGCCTAAAATAATTTCCTTTATTTAGGATTTGCTAGTGACAAATACTTCTTTTTTCTTTCTGGTCTAAAAATATATTTGTTTTGCTCTTGTTTTGACAGATATTTTCTCTGGACCTAGCAGTCTAGGTAGACAGTTATTTTCTTTTAGCACATTTTAGATATCATTCCACTGTCTTCTGCTTTCTAATGTTTATTTTTCCTGAGAGAGTAATCTTTTTGTTGTTGTTGTTGTTGCTGCTGCTGCTGCTGCTGCTGCTGCTGCTGCTGCTGCTGCTGCTGCTGCTGCTGCTGCTTTAAGACATTTGTCTTAGGTTTTGAAGTTTCACTATGGAAGACGGAAATGTATTTGTTTTTATTTATCCTCCTTGGGATTCACTGGGCTTTTTGAGTCTGACAATTGGAATCTTTCATCAGATCTGAAAAATTGTTAGCCATCATCTCTTCCATTATTGTCTTTATTCCGTGGGTTTGTTTCTTCTGTAACTCTGATTAAATGTAAGGTAAACCTTATTGCTGTGTCCTCCATGGCCCTTAAGATCTCTTCACTATTTTCCATATTGTTTTCTTTCTGTGCTCCATAGGAGTTTTATGTAATACATTGTTCTATATATAGCGCCCCCAAAGTGCAAATCTGCTAACTAAATGAATGGAAAATGTGTTTTGGAAACTACCCCAAAAGAAGAATGGGATTGCATAATAATAAATAACATAACCTTTTGACCAGATGCAGTGGCTCATGCCTGTAATCCTACCACTTTGGGAGGTTGAGGCAGGCGGATCACCTGAGGCCAGGAGATTGAGACCAGCCTGGCCAACATGGCAAAACCCCATTTCTGCTAAAAATATAAAAATTAGCCAGGTGTTGTGGTGCATGCCTGTAATCCCAGTTACTTGGGTGGTTAAGGCACAAGAATTGCTTGAGCCAGGGAGGCGAAGGTTGCAGTGAGCCAAGATTACACCACTGCTCTCCAGCCTGGGTAACAGAGTGAGACTCTGTCTGGAAAAAAATAAAAAATAAAAATAACCCTTTATGGCAAGAAAATACCAAAATACCAATAATGTGCATAGTTTCTAGTTTTCTTCTTACCCCAAAATATATTGCATCTGCAACTTTGAAAAAATACGATGATTTGAGAGCTACTTGTACCATTGTAATATGTTCCAATCCACCATTTAATGTAAAGTATTTAATACTGCTATGTATAAAGTCTTATGCTAGTTGCTGGGTTAGGATGTCTGGATGGGATACAGAATAAGTAGATACATTCTTTTTATTTAAAAACACGTTTATTTATTTTTATTTTGAGTATGTAATGAACATATCTTTGAGTATATAATGAACATATTTACTAGAAAATAAGTACAACAGGGGGATTGGCATGGGGCAGTGTTCAATGGGGAAATAGCTTAAGGTTCCAAACGGAAATGTTTTCATCTTGTTCCTAGGAATTGGTAGTACGTAGTGTAAGGAGACCATGCCCAAGGGAGTAGATGTTCCACAGTGTATAAAGTTTGAGATCTTAAAAGAGAGAAGGAGAGAATAATTGATGAAATTAATAGTTAACATTTTTGTAATTTTCTCTATTTTATGCTTATCTATGTATGTTATTAGGCTATAATTTAAAACAAATCATAAAGAAAATGATTCCTTTGCTCTGACAGTCTTTTTGAATCAGCACGCAATTATGTTTGTCTGCATTTTTGGATTGTTTTTTAGCTTCTGGGATGACTGATCTGCATAAACTACTAAAAGAAGTAAATAAATTCACAGGTGAGCAAGACATTTTGTGAAAAGATATAAAACCAAAATGCAAATACTTCACTTTCACATACATATTTAAAATTGTGTTTTCTTATTCTATCATTGACTAATTAACTTCTACTTTTTTAATGATTAAAATTTGGGTTTAATAGTGAAGATTTCACTGAATTATTTATGTTTTCGCTACAACTTCGTGGTGCTACACCTCTATAACAAGTCTTACACTCTGAAACCTTGATTTTGTGATGCATTTCACTGTGATTAAATAGGCTACACATGTGTTCATTCATTCATTCAAAATGCTTGCTAAGCACCTACTGTAACCCAGTAAATGTTAAGGTAAAACTTTGACAGGTATACAAATAATGTAGTCAGTGAGACTAATCTATCTCATAATTCAGGCAAAGCAAAAGTAACACAGATTTCACCTGATGGTAATATGATTCAGATTACATAACAGTTTATGCATATATTTTTTTTTAGGGTTTTTTGATTTGTTTGCTTTTTTTTTTTAATTATACTCTAAGTTCTAAGGTACATGTGCACAACGTGCAGGTTTGTTACATATGTATACTTGTGCCATGTTGGTGTGTTGCACCCATCAACTCATCAGCACCCATCAACCCGTCATTTACATCAGGTATAACTCCCAATGCAATCCCTCCCCCCTCCCCCCTCCCCATAATAGGCCCCGGTGTGTGATGTTCATACATATTTAGATCACTGAGCATCTTGTACATCCCCTTACTATGAGCTGGGTTAAGTTCTCTAAGTCATTAAGAGCATTATAAAAAAGGATCTTATTTAGATTTTAAGAAATAATTTCCATTTCCTGTGCTCTTCATCTGAAAGCTGTAGATAATACTATACAAGCATAAACACTTTTCATCACTTTGAGTCAGTAGGCAATTCTTACGTGTCTCTCCATTCCCATCTTTTACAAGGAGGAAAAATTCAAGCCAAGGACATACAAAAAGTACTGGGAGACATGGGAGTAGAGCTCACAAATAGGGAACTCTGGAACCTGATGAAAATGTTGCCAATTACTGGTAGGTATTTTATGCACTACTATGATATATATTTCTGTGCTAGTGTGGACTTAAATGTGAGAATATCATAAAAATGGGCCCCTCTGATTTCCTATAAAAAGACAGAAAGAGTCTGGGCATGGTGGTAATCCCAGCACTCTGGGAGGCCAAGGCGGGCAGATTACCTGATGCCAGGAGTTTGAGACCAACCTGGCCAACATGGTGAAACCCTGTCCCTACTAAAAATTACAAAAATTAGCCAGGCGTGGTGGTGCGTGCCTGTAATCCCAGTTACTCAGGAGGCTGAGGCAGGAGAGTCGCTTGAACCACAGAGGCAGAGGTTGCAGTGAGCCAAGATTGTGCCACTGCACTCCAGCCTGCAAAATGCAGTGAGACGTCATCAAAAAAAAAAAAAAAAAAAAAAAAAAGATTAACCTCTGGTTGTAAGTATATTATGCATTTGACATTTAAATTTTTAGTTTTGAGAGGCTGTCATATCTTCAAACCTGAGTCCTGCCATTAAGAGTATCATTACCCCGAGATTAAATAAAGCTTAAGGAGGCCAAAGAGAAAAGAAAGCTGAATTAGTTAGTAGCAGAGAGAAGGAAAAGGGAAAAAGCAGAGTGGGGAAAAGGCACATCTGTTTCAGTGTATAAGAATGAATGGACTGTCCACATTAAGAATTTTATTCTCATCTTATTTTTGGACTTAGTTATGAAGAGGTGTGGCTGTAGGAAATGTAGGAATGCAAATTAAGAAAGTACTTTTTTAAAATCTGCATTTAAAAATTGCGGCTGGGCATGGTGGCTCACACCTGTAATCCCAGCACTTTGGGAGGCCAAGGTGGGCGATCACCTGAGGTCAGGAGTTCGAGACTAGCCTGGCCAACATGGCAAAACCCCATCTCTACTAAAAACACAAAAATTAGCTGGGCATGGTAGCGCATGCCTATAATCCCAGCTACTTAGGAGGCTGAGGTGGAAGAATCACTTGAACCTGAGAGGCAGAGTGAGCTGAGATTGCGCCACTGCACTCTAGCCTGGGCAACAGAGTGAGATTCCATCTCTTTCTCTCTCTCTCTCTCTCTCTCTCTCTCTCTCTCTCTCTCTCTCTATATATATATATATATATATATATGTGTGTGTGTATGTGTGTATATATATATATGTATGTGTATATATATATGTTCTTTCTACTCTTTTTTTGACTGTCTCTGTAATTTTTTCTTTGATCTTAACTGTGCCTTATTTTACAGATGACGGAAAGGTATATAAAAATATATTGCTTGATAATATAAAATCATTTCCTGGTAAGTAAAAAACCCAATAAGGCAAGTAAAACTATGACTTGTAAGCTTTACCTTAACTATTAAAAGACCTTATCATTAGATAACAATTAGATTATCTATTTTATTGTCACATTAGCCTATAGGTCTTAGATACAACTATATTTAATGTGATAATTTATACTTTGCAAAAGTTTTAAATTCTATTTGCTGTCCAGAGCTCTAATTCTTATCTAACATAATTCATCAAGTTCATTTAAAAAAAAACATATGTAATTTATAATGTAAAAAAGTAGTACATATAATTAGTATATAATAAAATTATATATTATGTAATATATAGTTTTCTTCTAAATACACCTTTTTTCCAAAGTATTGAAAGCTTCCCCTGAAACAAGAGTGGCAAAACATATTATATTCCTGGCTTCCACAGTAAGGGTTTATTTATGTAGCCCTGAACAGTTTTTTAAAAAAATTATTACTGGCAATGGATTTGTTCTATTTGATTTTTATTGGTGACTGAATATAACCAGTATTTTTCTTAGCTATCAGTTCCTATATTTTATCACTTCCTTCTTTCCTAAGGTGGGAAGTGCAATGTCTCTAAAATTGGTACTATCCTGGAAAACATGGGTTATGAGCTGGAAGATGAGGAAATTGAATACCTGCAGAACCACCTGCCAACTACTGGTGAGCATGTCATTGTATCTTCAAGGAAACTCTGAGATCCTGTAATAAAATTTCAAAATGTATTCATCTAAAAAAAATCTATTATCTCAGACTTTTTGCTTGGTAGATCTTCCTGCATCCCTTTATTTTGAGCCTATGTGTGTCTCTGCACGTGAGATGGGTCTCCTGAATACAGCACACTGATGGGTCTTGACTCTTTATCCAATTTGCCAGTCTGTGTCTTTTAATTGGGGTATTTAGCCCGTGTGAATTTGATCCTGTCATTATGATGTTAGCTGGTTATTTTGCCCATTAATTGATGCAGTTTCTTCATAGCATCGATGGTCTTTACAATTTGGCACGTTTTTACAGTGGCTGGTACCGGTTGTTCCTTTCCAGCATGTTGTTTTGATCATATAAAAAGTCTAGTTTTTAAAATCCTATGAAAAAGAAATAGAAAATGCATCCTTCTCTCTGGTAAGCAACACAGTGGCTTTCCTTAGTATTATAGTGTATTGTGTGGGTCTGAGATTGTGAATGATATGTTGAATTAAAAGCCAATTATCTAAGATCCTTACTGTACTATAAAAATGTATTACCGCTATCTCTCTTCTTTCTGATCCAAAGCACACAGATTCAGAATTTTATGTATAGTCTTGCTTTATTTAATATGTCTTTTTACTAGAAATATTTGCTAATATAAATCAGGTCAGTCTTACCCACTTGAACAGATATTTTGCAAGACTATTTGCACAAAATAATATTAATTTAATTAATAAGAACACAGAATTGCATACTAATTAAGTAACTAATACAGGAAACTGGCCAATCCTCTTTCTCTTATTCTCATGCTGTCATATTCCTGGTAATATAAACTAATCACCTCTATTGAAATAGCCACAGACAATAATTATCAAGTATTAACTGCCTACTATATACCAAAAACAATAATCAGTACTTGACGTATGTTAATAGTCCTCAAAATAACTGCAAAGTAGATTATCATCCTAATTTACCTGATGTGGAAATGGAAAATCAGTCACAAAGGTTAATTGATTTGCCTGAGGCCATGTGGCCACTAAATGGAAAAGTAAAGATGGCAATTCAGATCTATATAACTTGAAAGGTTTGCCCTTTCTACCAAATCAGACTGTCTCACATAAGAGAGGTAAGCAGAGCCACACAGACTATGATAGGAATGATTCTTTAAGGAGGTTGTGTGATGTGGCCCTTGAGATGAGAATTATCAACTAGTAAGTACACAAATTAAATGAGAGTCAGCAAAGATTGGAAATCTTTGTGGCCAGGGAGTCAGAAGCATGGAGAAAGGGCTGAGTAACAGTTGCATGTAGAAGTAGCCATGATCCTTTAGGTAGATAAATACACCAATATTATAGAATATATTTCTTTTAAATCTTGTAATAATAAAGTGGTCAAACATAGGGTTATTCCTGGATTCTAAAGTGGGACAGGCCAAGTGGAAAGGAAGTCAAAGCAATGCTTTCAAAATTTCCTAGAACCATTGTGTATAGAATTTTATATACTTTAATTTCTTCTTCTGTGCTATATAGTTATCATATTTGGAACTTCGTTCTTCACTACCATGATCATCTGGGCATGAAAATGAATACATTTATAGAACAAATCAGGGCAAACTTCTGAATGTTAATGTTGTATTCTACAATGTAAGGTATTAATAGCATATTTTCTGGGTCTGAGTCATTATGGCTGGTCTCATTTGTACCTTATCTTACAGATGAAAAGAAGGTTAAACTGAATAAGGTCATGGAAAATGTAGAGTCATTTACAGGTGAGTGAAAAATTATAGGTAGGCCGGGCACAGTGGCTCACGCCTATAATTCCAGCACTTTGGGAGGCTGAGGCAGATGGATCACTGGAGCTCAGGAGTTCGAGACCAGCCTGGCCAATGTGGTGAAACCCCGTCTCTACTGAAAATATAAAAAATTAGCTGGGACTGGTGGTGCGTGCCTGTAATCCCAGCTACTTAGGAGAGTGAGGTGGGAGAATCGCTGGAACCCAGGGGTCAGAGGTTACAGTGAGCCAAGATCTCACCACTGCACTCCAGCCTGGATGACAGAGCTAGACTCCATCTCAAAAAAAAAAAAAAAAAAAAGTTAAGGGAAAATTGTTGTAAATAGCTATATTCTTTTTTTTTTTTTAATTATACTTTAAGTTCTAGGGTACATGTGGATAACATGCAGGTTTGTTACATATGTATACTTGTGCCATGTTGGCGTGCTGCACCCATCAACTCGTCAGCACCCATCAACTCATCATTTACATCAGGTATAACTCCCAATGCAATCCCTCCCCCCTCCCCCCTCCCCCCTCCCCATAATAGGCTCCGGTGTATGATGTTCCCCTTCCCGAGTCCAAGTGATCTCATTGTTCAGTTCCCACCTATGAGTGAGAACATGCGGTGTTTGTTTTTCTGTTCTTGCGATAGTTTGCTGAGAATGATGGTTTCCAGCTGCATCCATGTCCCTACAAAGGACACAAACTCATCCTTTTTTATGGCTGCATAGTATTCCATGGTGTATATGTGCCACATTTTCTTAATCCAGTCTGTCACTGATGGACATTTGGGTTGATTCCAAGTCTTTGCTATTGTGAATAGTGCTGCAATAAACATACGTGTGCATGTGTCTTTATAGCAGCATAATTTATAATCCTTTGGGTATATACCCAGTAATGGGATGGCTGGGTCATATGGTACTTCTAGTTCTAGATCCTTGAGGAATCGCCATACTGTTTTCCATAATGGGTGAACTAGTTTACAATCCCACCAACAGTGTAAAAGTGTTCCTATTTCTCTACATCCTCTCCAGCACCTGTTGTTTCCTGACTTTTTAATGATTGCCATTCTAACTGGTGTGAGATGGTATCTCATTGTGGTTTTGATTTGCATTTCTCTGATGGCCAGTGATGATGAGCATTTTTTCATGTGTCTGTTGGCTGCATAAATGTCTTTTGAGAAGTGTCTGTTCATATCCTTTGCCCACTTTTCGATGGGGTTGTTTGTTTTTTTCTTGTAAATTTGTTTGAGTTCTTTGTAGGTTCTGGATATTAGCCCTTTGTCAGATGAGTAGATTGCAAAAATTTTCTCCCAATCTGTAGGTTGCCTGTTCACTCTGATGGTAGTTTCTTTTGCTGTACAGAAGCTCTTTAGTTTAATGAGATCCCATTTGTCAATTTTGGCTTTTGTTGCCGTTGCTTTTGGTGTTTTAGACATGAAGTCCTTGCCCATGCCTATGTTCTGAATGGTATTACCTAGATTTTCTTCTAGGGTTTTTATGGTATTAGGTCTAACATTTAAGTCTCTGATCCATCTTGAATTAATTTTCGTATAAGGAGTAAGGAAAGGATCCAGTTTCAGCTTTCTACTTATGGCTAGCCAATTTTCCCAGCACCATTTATTAAATAGGGAATCCTTTCCCCATTTCTTGTTTTTCTCAGGTTTGTCAAAGATCAGATGGCTGTAGATGTGTGGTATTATTTCTGAGCACTCTGTTCTGTCTCATTGGTCTATATCTCTGTTTTGGTACCAGTACCATGCTGTTTTGGTTACTGTAGCCTTGTAGTATAGTTTGAAGTCAGGTAGTGTGATGCCTCCAGCTTTGTTCTTTTGACTTAGGATTGTCTTGGCAATGCAGGCTCTTTTTATGAACTTTAAAGCAGTTTTTTCCAATTCTGTGAAGAAACTCATTGGTAGCTTGATGGGGATGGCATTGAATCTATAAATTACCTTGGGCAGTATGGCCATTTTCACGATATTGATTCTTCCTATCCATGAGCATGGTATGTTCTTCCATTTGTTTGTGTCCTCTTTTATTTCACTGAGCAATGGTTTGTAGTTCTCCTTGAAGAGGTCCTTTACATCCCTTGTAAGTTGGATTCCTAGGTATTTCATTCTCTTTGAAGCAATTATGAATGGAACTTCATTCATGATTTGGCTCTCTGTTTTTCTGTTACTGGTGTATAAGAATGCTTGTGATTTTTGCACATTAATTTTGTATCCTGAGACTTTGCTGAAGTTTCTTCTCAGCTTAAGGAGATTTTGGGCTGAGATGATGGGGTTTTCTAAATATACAATCATGTCATCTGCAAACAGGTACAATTTAACTTCTTATTTTCCTAACTGAATACCCTTGATTTCTTTCTCTTGCCTGATTGCCCTAGCCAGAACTTCTAACACTATGTTGAATAGGAGTGGTGAGAGAGGGCATCCCTGTCTTGTGCCAGTTTTCAAAGGGAATTTTTCCAGTTTTTGCCCATTCAGTATGATATTGGCTGTGGGTTTGTCATAAATAGCACTTATTATTTTGAGATACATTCCATCAATACCGAATTTATTCAGCGTTTTTAGCATGAAGGGCTGTTGAATTTTGTCAAAGGCCTTTTCTGCATCTATTTAGATAATCATGTGGTTTTTGTCTTTGGTTCTGTTTATATGCTGGATTACGTTTATTGATTTGCATATGTTGAACCAGCCTTGCATCCTAGGGATGAAGCCCACTTGATCATGGTGGATAAGCTTTTTGATGTGCTGCTGGATTCGGTTTGCCAGTATTTTATGGAGGATTTTTGCATCGATGTTCATCAGGGATATTGGTCTAAAATTCTCTTTTTTTGTTGTGTCTCTGCCAGGCTTTGGTATCAAGATGATGTTGGCCTCATAAAATGAGTTAGGGAGGATTCCCTTTTTTTCTATTGATTGGAATAGTTTCAGAAGGAATGGTACCAGCTCCTCCTTGTACCTCTGGTAGAATTCAGCTGTGAATCCATCTGGTCCTGGACTTTTTTTCTTTGGTAGGCTATTAATTATTGCCTCACTTTCAGAGCCTGCTATTGGTCTATTCAGGAATTGCGCTTCTTCCTGGTTAAGTCTTGGGAGAGTGTAAGTGTCCAGGAAATTATCCATTTCTTCTAGATTTTCTAGTTTATTTGCGTAGAGGTGTTTATAGTATTCTCTGATGGTAGTTTGTATTTCTGTGGGGTCGGTGGTGATATCCCCTTTATCATTTTTTATTGCATCTATTTGATTCTTCTCTCTTTTCTTCTTTATTACTCTTGCTAGTGGTCTATCAATTTTGTTGATCTTTTCAAAAAACCAACTCCTGGATTCATTGATTTTTTTTAAGGGTTTTTTGTGTCTCTATCTCCTTCAGTTCTGCTCTGATCTTAGTTATTTCTTGCCTTCTGCTAGCTTTTGAATGTGTTTGTTCTTGCTTCTCTAGTTCTTTCAATTGTGATGTTAGAGTGTCAATTTTAGATCTTTCCAGCTTTCTCTTGTGGGCATTTAGTGCTATAAATTTCCCTCTACACACTGCTTTAAATGTGTCCCAGAGATTCAGGTATGTTGTATCTTTGTTCTCATTGGTTTCAAAGAACATCTTTATTTCTGCCTTCATTTGGTTATGTACCCAGTAGTCATTCAGGAGCAGGTTATTCAGTTTCCATGTAGTTGAGCGGTTTTGATTGAGTTTCTTAGTCCTGAGTTCTAGTTTGATTGCACTGTGGTCTGAGAGACAGTTTGTTATAATTTCTGTTCTTGTACATTTGCTGAGGAGTGCTTTACTTCCAATTCTGTGGTCAATTTTGGAATAAGTGTGATGTGGTGCTGAGTAGAATGTATATTCTGTTGATTTGGGGTGGAGAGTTCTGTAGATGTCTATTAGGTCTGCTTGCTACAGAGCTGAGTTCAATTCCTGGATATCCTTGTTAATTTTCTGTCTCGTTGATCTGTCTAACGTTGACAGTGGGGTGTTGAAGTCTCCCATTATTATTGTATGGGAGTCTAAGTCTCTTTGTAAGTCTTTAAGGACTTGCTTTATGCATCTGGGTGCTCCTGTATTGGGTGCATATATATTTAGGATAGTTAGCTCTTCCTGTTGAATTGGTCCCTTTACCATTATGTAATGGCCTTCTTTGTCTCTTTTGATCTTTGACGGTTTAAAGTCTATTTTATTAGAGACTAGTATTGCAACCCCTGCTTTTTTTTGTTCTCCATTTGCTTGGTAGATCTTCCTCCATCCCTTTATTTTGAGTCTATGTGTGTCTCTGCATGTGAGATGGGTCTCCTGAATACAGCAAACTGATGGGTCTTGACTCTTTATCCAGTTTGCCAGTCTGTGTCTTTTAATTGGAGCGTTTAGTCCATTTACATTTAAGGTTAATATTGTTATGTGTGAACTTGATCCTGCCATTATGATATTAACTGGTTATTTTGCTCGTTAGTTGATGCTGTTTCTTCCTAGCCTCGATGGTCTTTACATTTTGGCATGTTTTTGCAATGGCTGGTATCGGTTGTTCCTTTCCATGTTTAGTGCTTCCTTCAGGGTCTCTTGTAAGGCATGCCTGGTGGTGACAAAATCTCTAAGCATTTGCTTATCTGTAAAGGATTTTATTTCTCCTTCACTTACGAAACTTAGTTTGGCTGGATATGAAATTCTGGGTTTAAAATTCTTTTCTTTAAGAATGTTGAATATTGGCCCCCACTGTCTTCTGGCTTGTAGAGTTTCTGCCGAGAGATCTGCTGTTAGTCTGATGGGCTTCCCTTTGTGGGTAACCCGACCTTTCTCTCTGGCTGCCCTTAAGATTTTTTCCTTCATTTCAACTTTGGTGAATCTGACAATTATGTGTCTTGGAGTTGCTCTTCTTGAGGAGTATCTTTGTGGCGTTCTCTGTATTTCCTGAATTTGAATGTTGGCCTGCCCTACTAGGTTGGGGAAGTTCTCCTGGATGATATCCTGAAGAGTGTTTTCCAATTTGGTTCCATTTTCCCCCTCACTTTCAGGCACCCCAATCAGACGTAGATTTGGTCTTTTTATATAATCTCATACTTCTTGCAGGCTTTGTTCATTTCTTTTTCTTCTTTTTTCTTTAGGTTTCTCTTCTCGGTTCATTTCACTCATTTGATCCTTAATCGCTGATACTCTTTCTTCCAGTTGATCAAGTCGGTTACTGAAGCTTGTGCATTTGTCACGTATTTCTCGTGTCATGGTTTTCATCTCTGTGCATTCATTTATGGCCTTCTCTGCATTAATTATTCTAGTTATCAATTCTTCCACTCTTTTTTCAAGATTTTTAGTTTCTTTGCACTGGGTATGTAATTCCTCCTTTAGCTCTGAGAAGTTTGATGGACTGAAGCCTTATTCTCTCATCTCGTCAAAGTCATTCTCCGTCCATCTTTGATCCGTTGCTGGCAATGAGCTGCGTTCCTTTGCAGGGGGCGATGCGCTCTTATTTTTTGAATTTCCAGCTTTTCTGCCCTGCTTTTTCCCCGTCTTTGTGGTTTTATCTGCCTCTGGTCTTTGATGATGGTGACGTACTGATGGGGTTTTGGTGTGGGTGTCCTTCCTGTTTGTTAGTTTTCCTTCTAACAGTCAGGACCCTCAGCTGTAGGTCTGTTGGAGATTGCTTGAGGTCCACTCCAGACCCTGTTTGCCTGGGTATCAGCAGCAGAGGCTGCAGAAGATAGAATATTGCTGAACAGCGAGTGTACCTGTCTGATTCTTGCTTTGGAAGCTTCCTCTCAGGGGTGTACTCCACCGTGTGAGGTGTGGGGTGTTGGTCTGCCCCTAGTGGGGGATGTCTCCCAGTTAGGCTACTCAGGGGTCAGGGACCCACTTGAGCAGGCAGTCTGTCCCTTCTCAGAGCTCAACCTCCGTGTTGGGAGATCCACTGCTCTCTTCAAAGCTGTCAGACAGAGTCGTTTGCGTCTGCAGAGGTTTCAGCTGCTTTTTCTTGTTGTTGTTGTTGTTGTTGTTGTTGTTTAGCTGTGCCCTGTCCCCAGAGGTGGAGTCTACAGAGACAGGCAGGACTCCTTGAGCTGCTGTGAGCTCCACCCAGTTCGAGCTTCCTAGCCGCTTTGTTTATCTACTTAAGCCTCAGCAATGGCGGGCACCCCTCCCCCAGCCTCGCTGCTGCCTTGCTGCGAGATCACAGACTGCTGTGCCAGCAATGAGGGAGGCTCGGTGGGCATGGGACCCTCCCGGCCAGGTGTGGGATATAGTCTCCTGGTGTGCCCGTTTGCTAAGATCCTTGGTAGAGCGCAGTATTGGGGTGGGAGTTACCCGATTTTCCAGGTGTTGTGGGTCTCAGTTCCCCTGGCTAGGAAAAGGGATTCCCTTCCCCCTTGCGCTTCCCAGGTGAGGCGATGCCTCGCCCTGCTTCAGCTCTCACTGGTCGGGCTGCAGCAGCTGAGCAGCACTGATTGTCAGGCACTCCCTAGTGAGATAAACCCAGTACCTCAGTTGAAAATGCAGAAATCACCTGTCTTCTGTGTCGCTGGCGCTGGGAGTTGGAGACTGGAGCTGTTCCTATTCGGCCATCTTGCTCCGCCCAATAGCTATATTCTAATACTTTTTCTGTTATACCTTTAAATACTCTATTTCCATCATACTGACATTGACTTGTTAGTCCTTTTAGTATATTATGGTATCTTTTATCCAATAACCCAGGATAGTTTTTGATTATATACTTTTTGAGCAAAACTACCAAATTATAAAGTCTTGGTAAAATACCTTATATCTTCTGCATTTTTTTCAATAATGAACATCATTTTTCCATTGTTTAAACAGATAGAAATCTAGATTACCATATAATTGGTGAAACAAAACATTGTCATAATTCTTTTTAGGAATAATTCATCTTATCACATAGGCAAATATGGATGCTACCTATCTTCAAAGAATTATTTACATAGTCATTTATACAGTAGTCATAGATATATACCTTTATACAAGCCCCATTTCAGAGTGTTGATTTATCCTGTTATTATTAGAACATTCAAAAGGTATTTTCTTCTCTAGAATTTTGAGATTGAGTTATATTTCTGACATCCCCTTAGAATTTTGACTCAGCATTTTGACTATTTAAGCCTGCAATTAAACTTAGATGGCATTCATAGTTTAAAATCATTTGTCACTTACTCAGATTTTTCATCATCTTTTCCATCTTTTCAAAGGAACCAAGATTAATACTAATGAAGTAGATGATATTTTGAAAAACATAGGGATAGAACTCACACCTAAGGAACGCTGGAAGCTGCTAAAAACTCTGCCAGTTACTTGTGAGCATTTCTGATACAGTTTGACCTTTGGGGGAACTTAGTTTAGGTGATGGTATTGGGGGAGGTGAGAATCATTAAACATTTATTCCACCTATATTTATATTCAACATATTTACTGAGTACTTCTTAGATAATGAGATTAAAGACAAAAGTCCTTGCTCTCATGAAGACTATTATGGTGATGGAGTTAACTTATTGGGACTGAGCTTGAAAACTTTGTAAATGAATAAGGAGTTTTTAATTTATTAAACATTTTTAATTTAGTTTATTACCTTGGGAATGTCTGGAAGTCCTAAAGCATAAAGAAAAGGGAGAAAAAAGAGAAGTCATATAATAATAGCAGGATAAAAAGAGTCAAGGCAGAGAGATAGTTTCAGCATAGTAAGATGGATAAGTTTAGAACTTTACTCCTTCACTTTATGCTTAAAGCCAAGGAAGAGAAGGATGTGTGGATGCGAAACTGGTTAAATCTATAAGGCAAATCACGTAAGATTGTTGTCTTTATGAAATAATAGTCTATATATTCTTGTTATGAATTGCTGTATCACTTTCTCTATGACATCAATTATGCCTTGTCTTATAGCTGATGGAAAAGTGTGTCGCAATCTGTTACTAGATCGTTTAAAGACTTTCCAAGGTGAGTAATATGTGTAATAAGAAGTTAAGTACAACTGAAATCTTAAGCTTTATATTTCCTTTTCTAAAGTCCCTTTACAAAGGATAAAAACAGATACTTCTCAAAAGAAGACATACATGTAGCTGGCAAACATATGAAAAAATGCTCAACATCACTAATCATTAAAGAAATGTAAGTCAAAACCACAATAAGATACCATCTCACACCAGTCAGAATGGCTTTTCTTAAAAAGACAAAAAATAACAGATGTTGATGAGGCTGTGGAGAAAAGGGAACAAATGTAATTAGTTCAGCCACTGTGGAGAGCAGTTTGGAGATTTCTCAGAGAATTGGGGGTTAAACTACCATTCGACCCAAAAATCCCACTACTGGGTATATACCCAAAGGAAAATAAGTCATTCTACCAAAAAGACACATACACTTGTAAGTTCATCACAGCATATTTGCAATACCAAAGACATGGAATCAACCTAGATACCTATCAGTAGTAGACTAGATAAAGAAAATGTGGTATATATACACCATGAAATACTATGCATCCATAAAAAAGAACAAAATCCTGCCCTTTGCAGCAACATGGGTGTAGCTGGAAGCTATTATTCTAAGCAAATTAACACAGGGACAGAAAACAAAATACTGCATATTATCGCTTATAAGTGGGAGCTGACCATTGACTATACCTGGACATAAAGATGAGAACAATAGACACTGGGCACTGGGGACTATTAGGAAGGGTAGAGGAGGTAGGCCAGGAGGGGTCAAGGGTTGAAAAGCTGTCTGTTGGGTACTATGCACACTACCTAGATGATGGGATCATTTATACAACAAACCTCAGCAACACACAATTTACCGATGTAAGAAAGCAGCAAATGTACCCCTGAACCTAAAATAAAAGTTGAAAAAAAATTTTTTTAATTGAAAATCCTTCTAATTACTTAATGATAGCAATAGCTAATTTCTAATGAGTGGTGTACCAGGCACTATTCCAAATACTTTACGTATATTTATTTAATTCTCACAGAAATACTATGAGGTAGGTACTTTTATTATCACCATTTCACAGATGAGAGGTGTTGATTCACTGTGCTATATTTAACAGTTAGTTTACTAAAGTTTTTCTTTCCTTTTATGACTTATAGCTTAAGCTCAGATAAATACTAAATTTGTACAGACAATTTACTGTTATAATGGTAGGTTTCAAATTCAGTGGCTGCTATTACGGCTGTTGTTTCTAACATATTTCCCCACAATGAGTAATAGCTGAAGAATGAATAATAAACCTTATTCATTCTCTTTGTTTCAAATGTCTACTTAAAATGTTAGCAGGGTATCATGCAACAAGTATAAGGAGCTGTTCTTTTTCCTCATATCCATACCGAATCCCCTGCCACCTTGGTTTTGTGTTCTTTCTGAACATCTGCATTGTGACTTTGCTTTTCTCCCTCTCACTGGAGTTTAGGGCATATACCTAAGTAGAATTTTTAAGGTTAAGGTATTATTTCACATTTTTCTTATTTCACATATTTTTTCTTAAGGAGGGAAGGTCTTTGAAAATAAACTAGAAACCATTCTGGAAAACATGAACTACAAACTTGAAAATGAAGAAATGAAAGATCTACGGAACCATTTGAAAATTGATGGTATTTCATTTACCATTTATCACTTTCTTTCTGAAGAATCTTTAAAATCCTCTCGTAAAACCTCTGAGAGTTTGCTTATTCAATTTCACTTAGAAAGTAAGGAGGCCAGAGCTGGGCACAGTGGATCACGCCTGTGATCCCAGCACTTTGGGAGGCCGAGGCAGGCAGATCACCTGAGGTCAGAAGTTCAAGACCAACTGAGCCAACATGGTGAAACCCCGTCTCTACTAAAAATACAAAAATTAGCCGGATATAGTGGACCAGGCCTATAATCCCAGCTACTTGGGAGACTGAGGCAGGAGAATCACTTGAACCCAGAAGGCAGAGGTCACAGTGAGCCCAGATTGTGCCACTGCAGTCCAGCATGGGCGATAGAGTGAGACTCCGTCTCAAAAATAAAGAAAGTAAGAAGGCCAGGCACAGTAGCTCACACCTATAATCCCAACACTTTGGGAAGCCAAGGCAGGAGGATTGCTTGAGCCCAGAAGTTTGAGGCTGCAGTGAGCTACGACTGTACCATTGCACTCCAGACTGGGTAACAGAGCAAGAGTCTGTCTCTTAAAAAAAGAAAAAGAAAATAAATAGTAAGAAGTACTTGTAGAGTTACAGTCCTCAAGGATAAAAATATGACTTCTGGTTATTAATCTCAATGTTGTCAGAGAACCAATAAGGACACTGGTAGATTTAGATTTAACTAGAAAAACAAACACTTCAGAAGAAAACAATGGAAGATATTGAAATAAATGTTACAAAAGGTCGGAGACTGACAAAACTAAGTGAGAAGGTAAAAAAGGTTTGGAATTGTTCAGGAAAAAAAAAAGTATTGTACAAATAGAGGTGATCATGTTTTTATTTAACAAATATGAGATGAATGTCAGAGTGGAGTTGAAATAGAGGGTAAGCAATTTCTGACTTGAGACCATTCATCTGGCATTGGACAGATATCTTTTAGGTCAAAATGACAGTTTAGGAGAAGAATTTAAGATCCAATTTAGCATTTAAAACATGGTCTTTTGAATTCTATGAGGTAGTTGAGTACAAGAAAAACACTCAAAAATTAACAAATGCTCTCTCTGAAAGCAATGTTAACTTAGAAAATTTTAAGAAAAAAAGTGATCTCATTCCTAATAGCAATAAAAAAATTATTTTACCTGATTTATGCTTTGTATTTCAGACAATGGAAAGATTTTATTAAATTCTGTGATCCGTGCAGCCAATTTATTTTCTGGTGAGTGAGAAATGCTAACAAAAAGATATAAAATCAAGATCCCTTATTATACATAAAACTATTTTAATATATTTATTTATGGAATGCCTCAGTATTATATAAATGATACACAAGCCTTATTTCACCAAAGTATTGATGACATGCTTCTTTTTAAGAATACTGGTGAGTTTTTTTATTGCCTACTTTTTTAGGAGTAGCTTTTCTTTTTAAAAGAAGTCTATTTTATTATAAGTATCCGGCTTGTTTCCATTGTTTTCAATGAATAAAAGCATTCTTTTGACCAGGCTTAAAGGAAATATTCTATTTTTAGCTCCTTCTTATGATGCTCTGCAGTCAGATAATCCACATTGTGTTCTTGTTCTTCTGCAATTACATCTCTTGCAAGTTGAGATATTACTGTTTTATTATAATTGTCTAAATTTAGAATCATTGTATGTGAAAATATTCACTTATGTTTCCCATCTTTTTCCAAGGTGATAAGATAAATGCCAGTGACATACAACTTTATCTAGGAAATGTAGGTATTGAATTTACAAATAAAGAAAACCAGGATCTACTGGACATAGTGCCATTGGATGGTAAGCATTTCAGACCTTGCATTCAATTTCAGAGAATCTTGAATTTATGAGTTGTACACATAAAATTCTAGAAGTATGACTGTTTAAAGTCCTATTAAAAATTAAGAGAAAATCAAGCATAGGAAGAGCCAATTCTAATATAAAATGTACTGTCTTTACCATTTATATCTTAATTTGGGAGGTAATGTCTTCTTTGGGGTATTGCTATTATGGGATAAACAGTTTTAAATGTGAGACTCAGCATTTATAACAAGACTAAAGCTAAAGATAGGAAAAGATAATAAAAGAATTGTGGAAAGGAAGAAAGATGCACCTCTAAAAAAAAGAAAAGAAAAAATCTATTTCAACATGTTAGAGTTCCACTAATAGTACACCAAATACCAGAATATAGTTAACCTTGAGAAACTTATTAATTTCTTTACTTCCTTCTTTGGATTATTATTAAGATAAATTTATTAAAATTTACTAATAAGCATTAATGTCTTTCTGAATTTCCACTTCCTTGTGAATTAAATTGAGACTTATTTTACAGATAATAAAAGGGTATATAAAGATAGGCTGATGGATGGAGTGAAGACTTACAGAGGTGAGTAAAAATCATGCTAGAAAAGATAAAACTGAGTTCTTCAAGCTTTTGTGTTTACTTTCTTAAAACCTATCTTATTTCCCACTGATTAGATTACTAATTATGTTAATATATTCTTCAAATTATGAACTGGCATTGTTACTCGTACACAATCACATTTGGGGTAATAGCTTTCACTATTTTGTCACTGTAGCAAATTTCAAATCTTACTGGTAAGAAATCTTTGGATTGTTGTCTCTTTGCTGTAATTCATCAGTCTTGCTTGCTCTTTTTCCTCCTACAAATTGCTGTAGCAGTGTTTTCTCGAACACTGATGGGGAAAACTTTTCTGTTCCTGCTCCACAACTGATTCTTTTGTTCACTTCAAAGGTTTTATGATGCTTCCTGTCTGTGTTGATTGACTAAAATAAGCAAGCATTTTTCTGTCTTTAGCATAAATACAAATTTTTCTTATTCTTATCCCCTTCTTTTTTAAGGAGGAAAGGTTAATGTCAATAAAATAGATGATGCTCTTGAAAACATGAGAATCCCACTTGAGGAAGAAGAAATTGAGAAACTGTGTGAAGACTTACCTCTTGATGGTGAGCATTTCACAAATAGAGGGCCTTGTAAGAAAAAGTTTGTTTTTCTGTGAGAACATCTCAAGTATACTTATTAATTTCATGCAAAAAGTCAGAAACATATAGAGCATATAGAGACCCAATCCTAAAGAGTGGAGAAATACTGTCCATTATTATTAACATGAGATAAAATATGAATAATTGGGCCTGGTACAGTGCCTCACACCTGTTATCCCAGCACTTTGGGAGGCGGAGGTGGGCAGATTTCTTGAGCCCAGGAGCTCAAGACCAGCCTGGGCAACATGGCAAAATGCCATCTCTACCAAAAAATATACTACAAAAATAATAATAATAATAATAGCCGGGTGTGGTGGTGGATGCATTTGTCTCAGCTGCTAGTGGAGCTGAGGTGGGAGGATCACCTGAGCCTGAGGAGGTCAAGGCTGCAGTGACCCATGATGGTGCCACTGCGCTCCAGCCTGGATGACTCTTTGAGACTGAGTGAGACCCTCTCTCAAATATAAATGTAAATATTTATATATGTACACATAATTGTGTGTGTGTGTGTGTATATATATATATATATATATATATAATTTCCTTATATTGCTGCTACCAGAGTTTCTTTTTTTGTTTTTGTTTTTGTTTTTTGTTTTTTTTTTATTTCACAGGTTCTGGTGCCTGGTCATCTGTTTTTTTTTTTTTTTTTTTTTTTTTTAATTTTACTTTAAGTTCTAGGGTACATGTGCACAACGTGCAGGTTTGTTACATATGTATATATGTACCATGTTGGTGTGCTGCACCCATTAACTCGTCATTTACATTAGGTATATCTCCTAATGCTATCCCTACTCCCTCACTCCACCCCATGACAGGCCCCAGTGTGTGATGTTCCCCTCCCTGTGTCCAAGTGATCTCATTGTTCAATTCCCACCTATGAGTGAGAACACACGGTGTTTGGTTTTCTGTTCTTGCAATAGTTTGCTGAGGATGATGGTTTCCAGCTGCATCCATGTCCCTACAAAGGAAATGAACTCATCCTTTTGTATAGCTGCATAGTATTCCATGGTGTATATGTGCCACATTTTCTTAATCCAGTCTATCATTGATGGACATTTGGGTTGATTCCAAGTCTTTGCTATGTGAATAGTGCCGCAATAAACATACGTGTGCATGTGTCTTTATAGCAGCATGATTTATAATCCTTTGGGTATATCCCCAGTAATGGGATGGCTGGGTCATATGGTATTTCTAGTTCTAGATCCTTGAGGAATCGCCACACTGTCTTCCACAATGGTGGAACTAGTGTACATCCCACGAACAGTGTAAAAATATTCCTGTTTCTCCACATCCTCTCCAGAACCTGTTGTTTCCTGATTTTTTAATGATCACCATTCTAACTGGTGTGAGACGGTATCTCATTGTGGTTTTGATTCACATTTCTCTGATGGCCAGTGATGTTGAGCATTTTTTCATGTGTCTGTTGGCTGCATAAATGTCTTCTTTTGAGAAGTGTCTGTTCATATCCTTTGTCCACTTTTTGATGGGATTCTTTGCTTCTTTCTTGTAAATTTGTTTGAGTTCTTTGTAGGTTCTGGATATTAGCCCTTTGTCAGATGAGTAGATTGCAAAAATTTTCTCCCAATCTGTAGGTTGCCTGTTCACTCTGATGGTAGTTTCTTTTGCTGTGCAGAAGTGCTTTAGTTTAATTAGATCCCATTTCTCAATTTTGGCTTTTGTTGCCATTGCTTTTGGTGTTTTAGACATGAAGTACTTGCCTATGCCTATGTCCTGAATGGTATTGGCTAGGTTTTCTTCTAGGGTTTTTATGGTTTTAGGTCTATCATTTAAGTCTCTAATCCATCTAGAATTAATTTTTGTATAAGGTGTAAGGAAGGGATCCAGTTTCAGCTTTCCACATATGGCTAGCCATTTTCCCAGCACCATTTACTAAATATGGAATCCTTTCCCCATTTCTTGTTTTTCTCAGGTTTGTCAAAGATCAGATGGTTGTAGATGTGTGGTATTATTTCTGAGGGCTCTGTTTTGTTCCATTGGTCTATATCTCTGTTTTGGTACCAGTACCATGCTGTTTTGGTTACTGTGGCCTTGTAGTATAGTTTGAAGTCAGGTAGTGTGATGCCTCCAGCTTTGTTCTTTTGGCTTAGGATTGTCTTGGCAATGTGGGATCTTTTTTGGTTCCATGTGAACTTTAAAGTAGTTTTTCCAATTCTGTGAAGAAAGTCATTGGTAGCTTAATAGGGATGGGATTGAATCTATAAATTACCTTGGGCAGTATGGCCATTTTCACGATATTGATTCTTCCTATCCATGAGCATGGAATGTTCTTCCATTTGGTTGTGTCCTCTTTTATTTCGAGGAGCAGTGGTTTGTAGTTCTCCTTGAAGAGGTCCTTCACATCCCTTGTAAGTTGGATGCCTAGGTATTTTATTCTCTTTGAAGCAATTGTGAATGGGAGTTCACATTGCATCTATTTGATTCTTCTCTCTTTTCTTCTTTATTAGTCTTGCTAGCGGCCTATCAGTTTTGTTGATCTTTTCAAAAAACCAACTCCTGGATTCATTGATTTTTTTAAGGGTTTTTTGTGTCTCTATCTCCTTCAGTTCTGCTCTGATCTTAGTTATTTCTTGCCTTCTGCTAGCTTTTGAATGTGTTTGCTCTTGCTTCTCTAGTTTTTTTTTAATTGTGATGTTAGGTTGTCAATTTTAGATCTTTCCTGCTTTCTCTTGTGGGCATTTAGTGCTATAAATTTCCCTCTACATACTGCTTTAAATGTGTCCCAGAGATTTTGGTATGTTGTATCTTTGTTCTCATTGGTTTCAAAGAACATTTTTATTTCTGCCTTCTTTTCATTATGTACCCAGTAGTCATTCAGGAGCAGGTTGTTCAGTTTCCATATAGTTGAGCGGTTTTGAGTGAGTTTCTTAATCCTGAGTTCTAGTTTGATTGCACTGTGATCTGAGAGACACTTTGTTATAATTTCTGGTCTTTTACATTTGCTGAGGAGTGCTTTACTTCCAACTATATGGTCAATTTTGGAATAAGTGTGACGTGGTGCTGAGAAGAATGTATATTCTGTTGGTTTGGGGTGGAGAGTTCTGTAGATGTCTATTAGGTCTGCTTGGTGCAGAGCTGAGTTCAATTCCTGGGTATCCTTGTTAATTTTCTGTCTCATTGATCTGTGTAGTGTTGACAGTGGGGTGTTAAAGTCTCCCATTATTATTGTATGGGAGTCTAAGTCTCTTTGTAAGTCTCTAAGGACTTGCTTTAATGAATCTGGGTGCTCCTGTGTTGGGTGCATATATATTTAGGATAGTTAGCTCTTCCTGTTGAATTGATCCCTTTACCATTATGTAATGGCGTTCTTTCTCTCTTTTTATCTTTGTTGGTTTAAAGTCTGTTTTATCAGAGACTGGGATTGCAACCCCTGCCTTTTTTTTTGTTTGTTTTCCATTAGCTTGGTAGATCTTCCTCCATCCCTTTATTTTGAGCCTATGTGTGTCTCTGTATGTGAGATGGGTCTCCTGAATACAGCACACTGATGGGTCTTGATTCTTTATCCAATTTGCCAGTCTGTGTCTTTTAATTGGAGCATTTAGCCCATTTACATTTAAGGTTAATATTGTTATGTGTGAAGTTGATCCTGTCATTTTGATGTTAGCTGGTTATTTTGCTCGTTAGTTGATGCAGTTTCTTCCTAGCATCAATGGTCTCCACATTTTGGCATGTTTTTGCAGTGGCTGGTACTGGTTGTTCCTTTCCATGTTTAGTGCTTCCTTCAGGAGCTCTTGTAGGGCAGGCCTGGTGGTGACAATATCTCTAAGCATTTGCTTGTCTGGAAAGGATTTTATTTCTCCTTCACTTATGAAACTTAATTAGGCTGAATATGAAATCCTGGGTAGAAAATTCTTTTCTTTAAGAACGTTGAATATTGGCCCCCAGTCTCTTCTGGCTTGGAGAGTTTCTGCCAAGAGATCCTCTGTTAGTCTGATGGGCTTCCCTTTGTGGTAACCCAACCTTTCTCTCTGGCTGCCCTTAACATTTTTTCCTTCATTTCAACTTTGGTGAATCTGACAATTATGTGTCTTAAGATTGCTCTTCTCGAGGAGTATCTCTGTGGTTTCTCTGTATTTCCTGAATTTGAATGTTGGCCTGCCTTGCTAGGTTGGAGAAGTTCTCCTGGATAATATTCTGCAGAGTGTTTTCCAGCTTGGTTCCATTCTCCCTGTCACTTTCAGGTGCACCAATCAGACATAGATTTGTTCTTTTCACATAGTCCCATATTACTTGGAGGCTTTGTTCGTTTCTTTTTGCTCTTTTTTCTCTAAACTTCTCTTCTCCCTTCATTTCATTCATTTGATCTTCAATCACTGATACCCTTTCTTCCAGTTGATTGAATCAGTTACTGAAGCTTGTGCATTTGTCACGTAGTTCTCATGCTGTGGTTTTCGGCTCTATCAGGTCATTTAAGGACTTCTCTACAAAGGTTATTCTAGTTAGCCATTCGTCTAATCTTTTTGTCAAGGTTTTTAGCTTCTTTGCGATGGGTTCAAACTTCCTCCTTTAGCTTGGAGAAGTTTGATCGTCTGAAGTCTTCTTCTCTCAACCATCAAGTCATTCTCCATTCAGCTTTGTTCTGTTGCTGGTGAGGAGCTGCGTTCCTTTGGAGGGGGAGAGGCTCTCTGATTTTTAGAATTTTCAGTTTTTCTGCTCTGTTTTTTCCCCATCTTTGTGATTTTATCTACCTTTGGTCTTTAATGATGGTGACGTACAGATGGGGTTTTGGTGTGGATGTCCTTTCTGTTTGTTAGTTTTCCTTCTAACAGTCAGGACCCTCAGCTGCAGGTCTGTTGGAATTTGCTGTAGGTCCACTCCAGACCCTATTTGCCTGGGTATCAGCAGTGGAGGCTGCAGAAGAGTGAATATTGCTGAACAGCAAATGTTCCTGCCTGAAGCTTCGACGGGAAGCTTCAACTCAGAGGGGTACCCGGCCGTGTGAGGTGTCCGTGTACCCCTACAGGGGGAGGGGTGCCTCCCGGTTAGGCTACTCGGGGGTCAGGGACCCACTTGAGGAGGCAGTCTGTCCGTTTCAGATCTCAAACTCCATGTTGGGAGAACCACTACTCTTTTCAAAGCTGTCAGACAGGGACATTTAAATCTGCAGAGGTTTCTGCTGCTTTTGTTTGGCTATGCCCTGTCCCCAGAGATGGAGTCTACAGAGGCAGGTAGGCAGGCCTCCTTGAGCTGCAGTGGGCTCCACCCAGTTCCCAGAATTTCTATACCAAAAAACACTAGAATAAGATCATGGCCAGGGTTGGGATCAAGTATATAAGTTAACAGAAAAAGAATATTTGAGAAGGTAGAGGAAATTATGAAATAATTCAGAGAGAAATAAACAGAAAAAAAGAGAGATAAAAGAAAGTGGTGGAAATTGTTTAAAGTGTACTATTGTAAAATGTACAAAACATTTCTAACAATCACATTTAATAGATTCATAGGTCTTAAGCTTTAGATTGCATAGAAATCACCCACTCCCTTGAGACTGTGATCAAGTAGGTCTAGGATGGAGCCTATGAATCTTCATTTTATATAAGCAATCCCACTATAGTTAATTTTGTTGAAATAGCTAGCCTTTACAATAAAAGAAAATATATGTTGATATATTTATTTGGGATTATTACCTTTTTGCATGATCTTTAGCAACACAATCTCGTCAAAGCACTCTGTTTAACTCTTAGGATCATGAGCATCTTAACATCTTTAGCATCTTGAAATAATGTAATAGTTTGATAACCATCCCAGAAGTGCTGATTTACCAAAGCTTATCTAACATGATCTGATGCTTGAAACCATAAGACTTTCTGCTTGCCAAAAACATGGTCTCTTTCTTGCCCAACCTCTAATCCTTTTTTCATAAAACTGTGTAACACATGAGCCAGCCAAGAGTTAAGTCTAAAGCTCCTGTTAAAATGGGGATATGGCCCCACTCTAAATTTCTAGAGGAGAGATCAGCTGATGTCTTGAAATAAATATTACTAGAATTTGCCTCTGTTCTATGAAGGCTGAGTTTCAAAAATACAACCAAAGAAACAAAGTACAGCAATAAACAAAAGGGATATAAAAACCAGCTAGAGAGTCATTTAAAATATTTGAAAGAAGTAGGAGGAAATAAATGTCAGTGTTTTAATATAGTGCTCTATTGTTGGATCTGAAATAGTTCATAACCCAGTGGTTTCTTTGACATTAGTGATTGCTGTCACAGAAGCAGAGACTTCATGTTGTTTACTGTTGTATCCCCAGTACTGAAATAGAGCCTGGCATGTAGTATGCACCCAACAAATATATTTTTTAGAATGTAATTATTTTATTAATATTTAAAAGCATTTTTATGTTTTGAACATATTTTTGAAATGATAACCTTTTACTTTAGTGAATAGTACTGGACAAGGCCAGATTTGATGTTTTTCTACAATTTAAGTTAGTATTGGTAGCAGTTCAAGAAATTCAAATCCTTTGACTCCAATCACAAGGCTTTCTCTTAAGTACTTCACTGATTTTTGTAAAATATTCTTCATTTGAACTGTTATTAAAATTGATTTTAAATAAAATTTGTATGTGGCTAGATATTCCTTGTTGATTTCACTTTCACTGACATTTTTACTGTCATTTTACAGTGCTTACAAAATATTACCTGTTGGGTTTCTCTTTTTTCCCCAACTTTCATTTTAGAATCAGGGGTACATGTACAGGCTTGTTACATAGGTATATTGTATGATACTGAGGTTTAGAGTATGAATGAATCTGTCCCCCAGGTGGTGATCATAATACCCAATAGGTAGGGTTTTTTTTTCAATCCTTACCCCATTTCCACCCTCCCCCATCTTATATTCCTCAGTGTCTATTATTACCATTTTTATGACCATGAGTACCCAAGGTTTACCTTCCACTTGTGAGAACATATGGTATTTGGTTTTCTGTTTCTGTATTAGTTTGCTTAGGATAATGCTTTCCAGCTGCATCTGTGTTGCTGCAAAGGATGTGATTTTATTTTTACATGGCTGCATAGTATTCCATTGGGTATATGTACCATATTTTCTTTATCAAGTCCACTATTGATGGGCATCTAGGTTGATTCCATGTCTTTGCTGTTGTGAATAGTGCTGCGATGAACATACAACTGCATGTGTCTTTTTGGTAGAATGACTTATTTTCCTTTGAGTATATATCCAGTAGTGGGATTGCTGGGTCAGATGGTAATTCAACTCTCAGTTCTCTGAGAAATCTCTAAACTGCTCTCCACAGTGGCTGAACTAACTTACAGTCTCACCAGCAGTAGCAGCAGCGTGTAAATGTTCCCTTTTCTCCCTAGCCTCACCACGATCTGTTATATTTTGTCTTTTTAAGAAAAGCCATTCTGGGCCTGGCGCGGTGGCTCATGTCTGTAATCCTAGCACTTTGGGAGGCTGAGGTGGGCAGATCATGAGGTCAGGAAATTGAGACCATCCTGGCTAACACGGTGAAACCCCGTCTCTACTAAAAATACAAAAAATTAGCTGGGCGTGGCAGCACGCACCTTTAGTCCCAGCAACTCAGGAGGCTGAGGCAGAAGAATGGTGTGAACCTGGGAGGCGGAGCTTGCAGTGAGCCCACATTGCGCCACTGCACTCCAATCTTGGTGACAGTGTGAGACTCCGTCTCAAAAAAAAAAAAAAAAAAAAAAAGACAAGAAAAGCCATTCTGACTAGTGTGAGATGGTATCTTATTGCGGTTTTGATTAGCAGTTCTCTAATGATTAGTGATGATGAGCATTTTTTTCGTGTCTGTTGGCCACTTGTAGGTCTTCTTTTGAGAAGTGTCTGTTCATGTCCTTTGCCTGCTTTTAAGTGGAGTAATAATTTTTTGCTCTTTAAGTTCTTTAATAGAGTCTAGATATTGAACCTTTGTCAGATGTAAAGTTTGTGAATATTTTCTTCCATTCTGTAGGTTATCTGTTTACTCTCTTGATAGTTTCTCTTGCTGTGCTTCTGTGTGTTCTTTAGTTTAATTAGGTTCCATTTGTCAATTTTTGTTTTTGTTGCAATTGCTTTTAAGAACTTAGCCATAAATTCCCTGCCAATGCCAATATCAGAAAGGGTATTCCGTAAGTTTTCTTGTAAGATTTTTATAGTTTGAGGTCTTACATTTAAGTCTTTCATCCATCTTTTGAGTTAACTTTTGTATATGGTGATAGGTAGGGGATCCTGTTTCATTCTTCTGCATATGGATAGCCAGTTATCCCAGCACCATTTTTTGAATAGGGAGTTTTTTTCCCACTGCTTATTTTTGTCAACTTTGTTGAAGATCAAATGGCTGCAGGTATGTGACTTTATTTCTGGATTCTCTATTCTGTTCCATTGGTCTATCTGTCTGTTTTTGTACCAGTACCATGCAGTTTTACTTACTGTAGCCTTGTAGTATACTTTGAAGTCAGGTAATACAATGTCTCCAGCTTTGATTTTTGTTTTTGATTTTTTGTTTTATTTTGCTTAGGATTGCTTTGGCTCTTTTTTGGTTCCATGTGAATTTTAGAATTTTTTTCTAGACCATCAAATATTTGATGAATTTAACAATGAAAGTAATTTTTTCCTTTTTTTCCTCTTTCACACTAGTGAGGAAGTAACAAAAACAGGAAAAATTGACTGAATAGAATAAATGTGTTTATCATATTTAGATTATTTTTCCTTTCTCAATTTACACTTATATAAAGTAAAAATAAACTAATGAGAACTAATAGAGTGACTTGTACCTGTAACCTCAGCACTTTGGGAGGCCAAGGCAGGAGGATCACTTGAGCCCAGGAGTTCAAGACCAGCCTGGGCAGCACAGGGAGACCCTATCTGTAAAAAAAAAAAAAAAAAAAATTGTAAAAAATTAGCCAGGCATGGTGGTACATGCCTGTAGTCCAAATCACTCAGGAGACTGAGATGGGAAGATCACTTGAACCCTGAAGGTTGAGGCTGCAGTGAGTCATGATCATGCCACTGTATTCCAGCCTGGACAAGAGAGCAAGACCTTGTTTCTAAAAAGGAAGTGTATATGCATATATATATATATGTGTGTGTGTGTGTGTATACACACAGACACACAGAGAAAGTATATATATGTGTATGTATGTAGTTTTATATGTATGAAAGTATATGTATATATACTTTTTATACATAAAAAGTGTATATGTATACTTTTATATATATATACACACATACACTTTTTTCTAAATATATATATAATTAGAAAAAATTCTAGGCAACTGTCAGATCCTTAACACTTTACTTCACAGTTTAAGAATTTTATGTAATTGGGACCTATATTAGTATGCTTGGGCTTCCACAACAAAATACTATAGACTGGGTGGCTTAAGCAACAGAAATTTATTTTCCCACAGTTCTGGAGATAGGAATTCCAAGATCAAGGGGCTGGCCTATTTGGTTTCTGGGAGGGCTGCCTTTCTGTCTTATAAATGGCTGCCTTCTTGCTATGTCCTTACATGATGGAGAGAGGGTGAAAGAGATCTCTTTCTTCCTCATTTTGTAAGACCACCATCATATTGGATCAGAGACCAACCCTTACAACTTTATTTAATCTTAATTACCTTCTAAAGACCCTGTCTCCAAATACAGTCACATTGGGGGTTAGGGCTTCATTATATGAATCATTCATTATATGGGGGACATAATTCAGTCAGTCTATAGCAGGACCATATCAAAATTGTATCTTGTCTTATAGATGAGAGAAGAGTTAAACTGGATTTACTTCTGAATGAAGTAGATGAAATTTTAGGTGAGTCAGAAGAAATGATGATAAGACAATAAAAATCATCTAAATGTTTATAACAAAAGAAATTATTTTGAAAGTATTTTATGTTATCTTGTCCATATCATATTAATCCTGACATTGTATCTGTTTTTATTGGCAATTTATATACAACTAAAGAGACATGCTTTATAAACTAAATGTTATTAATTATTATAATCAGTTGTTATCTACATCTTACTTAAAAGGCCACAGTGTAATGCCTAAATAACATGTCTTATATTCTTTGGAGTTTTTCAATAATATAATTTCATTCTCTACTGTTTTGATAGCAAAATAGCAATGCAAATTACACATACAGGTAATATGACTACTAAGAATAAATTCATGATTCAGACACAAATGAAACAATAGAGCAAATATTACATGCTGGCAGAATTATTCATGCCACATCATTTTGTGAACTATCTGTGTGCTGTGTTTGTTTCTTGCAACATCGAAGAGCTTTCTTCTACCGGAAAGACGTTTCATTTCTGAAATCTCCCTTCTAGTTCTGTGTAATTAGACAACACTGATGTTTCTGTTGCTTTTTATCCTGTATTTGTCGGTAATGCTACACAGACATAATTGATTTTATAATTACTATTGAAATTTGATTTTTTTAATTATTTTCTTTTTTAAGGGGAAGAAATTGACTATCAAGACCTGGAAAATATTCTGAAAACCATAGGGTTAAGACTCCAACTAAAGGAAAACTCGGTATTGATGAAAAGTTTGCCACTTGATGGTAAGCATTTAATTTACGATGAGGTATTTATTCATCCATTTACTAAAAGTCAATGTGCTGCCATTAGGCACTAAACATTATATTTGGCTCTGAGTCATAAAGAATAAAAAAGACAATGTCCAGGTCCTAAAAGAATTCAATGTATAGACAGACAGCACATGCCAAAAAAATTCCATGCACTTTGGTAAGTGCTATAATATTAATAAAAACATAACAAAGGCACAGAGGCATACCCAACCAAGGCATGTTTGAGGAACCATGTATAACTTCATGTTGAGATAGTACAGAGTACACAGTGATATTCACAATATGTGAAGAAATACTTCATTAATTTGGCTCAATTTAATCAAAGAAGAAGACAAGTTCCAAGGCAGAGATACCCAGGACTTTTTAATCATTTTCTTGAGCTGACACTCTCCTCTGGTCAATTTCACCTTGGTTTTCCCATAAGTTATTGGGGTACAGGTGGTATTTGGTTACATGAGTAAGATCATTAGTGGTGATTTGTGAGATTTTGGTGCACCCATCACCCGGGCAGTATACACTGCACGCTATTTGTAGTCTGCTATCTCTCATCCCCTTTCCACCCTTCCCCCCAAGTCCCTAAAGTGCAATGTATCATTTTTATGGCTTTGTGTCCTCACAGCTTAGTTCCCACATATCAGTGAGAACATATGATGTTTGGTTTTCCATTCCTGAGGTACTTCGCTTAGAATTATAGTCTCCGATCTCATCCAGGTTGCTGCAAATGCCATTAATTCATTCCTTTTTATGGCTGAATAGTATTCCATCATATAAATATACCACAGTTTCTGTAACCACTTGTTGATTGATGGGCATTTGGGTTGTTTCCACTTTTTTGCAATTGCGAGCTGTGCTGCCATAAACATGTGTGTGCAGGTATCTTTTTCATATAATGACTTCTTTTCCTCTGGGTTGATACCCAGTAGTGGGACTGCTAGATCAAATAGTAGTTCTACTTTTAGTTCTTTAAGGAATCTCCACACCATTTTCCATAGTAGTTGTAATAGTTTACATTCCCACCAGCAGTGGAGAAGTGTTCCCTGTTTACCGCATCCACGCCAACATCTACTGTTTTTGGATTTTTTTCTTATAGCCATTCTTGCAGGAGTAAAGTGGTATCGTATTGTGGTTTTGATTTGCATTTCCCTGATCATTAGTGATGTTGAGCTTTTTTTGTATGTTTGTTGGCCATTTGTATATCTTGTTTTGAGAATTGTCTATTCATGTCCTTAGCCCACTTTTTGATGTGACTGTTTTTCTTCTTACTGATTTGAGTTTGTTGTAGATTCTGAATATTAGCCCTTTATCAGATGCGTAGATTGTGAAGATTTTCTCCCACTCTGTGTGTTGTCTTAAAAGAGCAATTTTATTTTGCTCATGATTTTGTAGGTCAAGAACTAGGTTTTTCTGGATCCAGAGAAGTTATTCACATGATAGCTCACTCTCTTAAAAGGCAAATTGGTACTGACTGTTGTCTGGGAACTCAGCAGGACTTCAGTCTGGGACCTCCAGTTCTTCTCTATGTGGGCTTCTCCACAGGATTGCTTCATTTTCCTCATAGCATGGTGGCTGGTTTTCAAGAGCAGTTGTTCTAAGAGACAGGTAGTGGAAGCTGTCAGTTTCATAAGGCCTAGGCACAGAAACAGGTACAGAGTCACTTCTGTAGTTTTCTGTTGATTAAAGCAATTGCATAACATACACAAAATTAAAAGCGAAAGGACATAAATCCTCCACATCTCCATGGTTAGGTTGAAATGTTAAATGAAAAAACAAAAATTGTGTCATTCCTACTCAATTGTCAAGAATTTTATATTTTAATACTCTGTTTGGTTTACTACATCAAACACAGTACCTTAAGTTGTCATTGTTAGAATTTATTTAAAGTTAAATTGAACAATGATTTTATATAGCTCAGTATTTTAGGGAAAGTGTGAAAGCTGTTTTTCTAAAATTGAGAGAGAATAAACTGGATAGAATCTTAAAAAAAAAAAAGGAAAGGGTGTTTTCTCCTCCTCCCCACTTTATGTTTTTGTGTTCCATGGGTCTACATGCCTATTTTTATACCAGTACCATACTGTTTTGGTGACTATGGACTTATAGTATAGTTTGAAATCAGGTAGTGTGGATGGCTCCAGATTTGTTATTTTTGCTTAGTCTTGCTTTGGCTATATGGGCTCTTTTTTGGTTCCATATGAATTTTAGGATTTTTTTTCTAATTCTGTGATGAATGATGGGGGTATTTTGATGGGAACTGCACTGAATTTGTATATTGCTTTTGGCAGTATGGTCATTTTCACAATATTGATTCTACCGATCCGTGAGCATGGGATGTGTTTCCATTTGTTTGTGTCATCTGTGATTTCTTTCAGCAGTGTTTTGTAACTTTTCTTGTAGAGATCTTTCACCTCCTTGGTTAGGTATATTCCTAAGTATTTTATTTATTTATTTATTTATTTTACAGCTGTTGTGAAAGGGATTGAGCTCTTGATTTGATTCTCCGCTTGGCTGCTGTTGGTGTATAGAAGTGCTACTGATTTGTGTACATTAATCTTGTATCCAGAAACTTTGCTGAATTCTTTTATCAGTTCTAGGAGCTTTCTAGAAGAGTCTTTAGGGTTTTCAAGATAAATGATCATATTATCAGCAAACGGTGACAGTCAATTTCACCTTTAACCACAGAGAAACGTAGAACTGAAAGAAGGCAATCGACCAACCATAAAAGTTACAGGATAAAATACCAGAGGGCAGCTTACCAGTCTTCTCTTGTTTACATTAGTCCTTCACTCCTGAAGGGTTTATGTGGTGCCCTGATGTTACCTTCCAGACACCGGACCATTGGTCTAGTCTTTTATTGCTGCTTTCTGTAATGAAGGAGTAGGCAATGATAATCTTAGATTCATGGTACATAAAGGAAAAGGCAAAAATCTTTTAAAAAGAAAAGTTTCCCTAATTGGTGCTTTAACTGCCACTGCTAGCCCTCTACCCGAGGCTGTACACACACACACACACACACACACACACACACACACACACAGCTTTTCATTTCCCAAGAATTTTGTTACGGCTTTTCACTTGGTTCCTACAATCCAAATTTCTGCTCAAACTTCAGTTGCTCCAGGGTTGATTTGTGGAGAGGAAGCCAGAAATCCATGCTACTTCACCACCTATGTGGGATTAGATGAATTTCTGTAAATATGAAACCTGTCATGGCAGCAGACAACATCTCACTGATTACCTTGAAGAAGAATTTATTGTTATGGGCTTGTCAATGAAAATACAAAGCAAAGCATCCATTTGATGTCATGTGAAAAATATATAGAAATGCTCAATGCTAACATTCAAAGAAATCTTGTCATAATCATCAGGTTTTTTGCTCAAGAATCGCTTGAGCTAAATCTAACTATATCTAACATTATACTTGGGAACACCAATATGCATGATCTTAAGCAGAGGAGTAGAAAAGGAGAAATCAGAAGAAAAAAAGAGAGACATAAGAAAGGCATAGCAAGGTACCACTAATTGTTTTGGTGTCAAAAAAGAAAAAGTAGGTAGATTTATTATCTTAAGAGCTCTCTCCTGTTGGTCTAATTCTTATTTCGGGTATAAACACAAACACAAAAAGATTTGAGTAAAATTATGAGTTGTTCTTCTGAAATTGCTGGTTTTTTAAATATTTGATCAAGCCTCCCCACCAGTTGCTATACTGTGCTTTAATATCTTACAGCTGCTGGAAAGTTGTATAAGCATAAGTTGCTGGATGGTATAAGGTCTCTCAAAGGTAAGTGAGAAATCAGGTAAAACTGATTGTGTTTACTTTTTTAAAACCACATATATTTGGGGTGATGACAAGTTTGGCAATTAACCTGTTTATTGTTTTTGTCTCATAATTTACTACTTTGAACATAGTGCCTTTGGGGAAGTGATTTTTTATTCTATCACTGCATTTAAAATCTATTTTACAAATAGAATTATAAAGGCAGCTTCTTGCCACATTTCATCAGACTTGCCTAGTTCTTCAGTTTTTTCCTTATAAATGTCCCATGAAACCTATAGTCAGATCCTCTAGACAAAAATGGGAGAGCATTCCCATTTTTGGGATTCACATGGCAATTATTTTCATATAAACAACTTTATTGTTTCTTTGATTGTTTACCCTCTATTAACTCATGGACATGCCTAGTATTTTTCACTTTATCATTATTGTTTGCATTTCTCATTCCTGTTCTCTTTTTTCTAAGGAGTGAAGCTTAGTGTTGATAAACTAGAACCTTTCATGGAACATATGGGCTTTGAGCTTGAGGAAGAGGAATACCAAGATCTGAAAAACAACCTGCCCATTGATGGTGAGCTGCTGTTTAAGCAAAACTTTGGATCATATATGAGAACTTCTGATAGTATATTTAGAGTTGTGCAGAAGCATTAAAAAATAAAAAGAACTGCCCTCCAGCCTGAGCAACAGAGTGAGACCCTGTCTCCAAAATAAATAAATAAATGCATAAATAAATAGATACGTAAAAAGGTAAGAGTCCAGTCCTCAAGAATTAATTCATGCAGTAGACTTTATTGAGCATCTAATATATGTACACTATTAGGAATACAAAAATGAAGATGACAGAATCTCTGACCTCTAGGAGTTCATAGTCTAGTAATACATCTTATATGCAAACAATATATCATAATGCAATGTGGTTGTGAATATATAAAAATATGTTCAGTGAGATCTTAAAGGAGGAAAGAACTAAGTTTTCCAGGAAGGGAATCAGAGAAAGGCTTGTCAGAAGATGTGTGGAAATTCTCCCAGATGAAGGCATTCCAGATAGGAAAATAATGCATACAAAAGCGTAAATGCATGCGAAGCCACAGAATTGTTAGGATTGCAGCAAGAATTTCCTTGGGGGTAGAATGTGACTTCATGTTACAACATGGCAGGAAAAAAAAAGGCTGGAAAGGCAGATTGCCAAGACTGGAAAGCTATGTAGTTTAGCTTTCATCATCCTTTTGAGCCTTTCAGTAATGTGTGTCTTTCTAGAAATTCGTCCATTTCATCTAAGTTGTCTGATTTGTTGGCATGAAGTTGTTCATAGTATTTCTTTATATTCCTTTTTAATTTCTATGAAGTCAGTAATGCTGTCCTCTCTCATGATTTTGATCTGTATCTTTTTTTTTTTTTTTTTTTTTTTTTTTTTTGAGACGGAGTCTCGCTCTGTCGCCCAGGCTGGAGTGGATCTCGGCTCACTGCAAGCTCCGCCTCCCGGGTTTACGCCATTCTCCTGCCTCAGCCTCCCGAGTAGCCGGGACTACAGGCGCCCGCCACCTCGCCCGGCTAGTTTTTTTGTATTTTTTAGTAGAGATGGGGTTTCACCGTGTTAGCCAGGATGGTCTCAATCTCCTGACCTCATGATCCGCCAATCTCGGCCTCCCAAAGTGCTGGGATTACAGGCTTGAGCCACCGCACCCGGCCAATCTGTATTTTTTTTATTTAGTCAAACTAGCTAAAGATTTGCCAATTTTGTTGATCTTTTCAAAAAACCAACATCAATTTTTCCTATCAATTTTCTGTTTTCCATTTTATTGATTTCAGCTCTAGTCCTCATTATTTTCTTCTCTCAGCTTACCTTAGGTTTAGTTTGCTCTTCTTATGGTGAAAATTTAGATTCTTAATTTAAAATCCTTCTTTCTTTCTTTCTTTCTCTTTCTTCTTCTTCTCCTTCTCCTCCTTCTTTTTTTTTTTTTTTTTTTTTTTTTTTTTTTTTTTTTTTTTTTTGACAGAGTTTTGCTCTTGTTTCCCAGGGTGGAGTGCAATGGCATAAACTCGGCTCATTGCAACCTCCGCCTCCCGGGTACAAGCGATTCTCATGCCTCAGCCTCCTGAGTAGTTGGGACTACAGGCATGCACCACCATGCCTGGCTAATTTTTGTATTTTTAGTAGAGAAGGGGTTTCACCGTGTTGGTCAGGCTGGTCTCGAACTCCTGACCACAGGTGATCCACCCACCTCAGCCTCCCAAAGTGCTGGGATTACAGGTGTGAGCTACCATGCCCAACCCTTTCTTCATTTCTAATACAGGTGATTGCAGGTATAAATTTTCCTCTAAGCACTGCTTTAGCTGCATTTTGAAATTTTTCATATTTGTGTTTTCATTTTCATTCAGTTTAAAATACTTTCTAATTTCCCAGGTAATTTCTTCTTGATCCATGGGTTATTTAGAAATGTGTTGTTTAATTTCTAAATGTTTATGGAGTTCCCAAATCTCCTTCTGCTGTTGACTTAGAATTAATTCCTTTGTGGTCAGAAAACATACTTTCTTGATTTCAGTTCTTTTAAACTGAATGAGACTTGTTTTATGGCCTAGCATATGGTCTAGCCTGGTGAATGTTCCATGATTGATAATATTCTTCAAGTCTTCTTTAACCTACTTATTTTCCTGTTTGGTTGTTCTATCCATTATTTAGAGTGGGGTACTGAAGTTTCCAAATATTATACTTGAATTGTCTATTTCTCCCTTCAATTTTAGCCTTCATACTGTAAGTAGTGGTATATCTAGAGTATTTCTCTCTTGCAAAATCAGTGCTGATGGCAATGTAGACAGCTTTATTGGAAGTAAAGACTGGAACTTGAGAGATACTTCCATGATCCAACAAGAGACAGTGAGAGCCTAGGCAAGGGAAGTGAATTTAGTGATGAATAACAGAGTGATTTGCGAAAGATTTTAGAATTTAAATGTATTTATTAAAACTAATAAAAATGTAAAGTAAATAGAGCATGGTGACTGATTACATGTGAGGTATGAAAAAGTTGAAGAATTTTAGGAAGGGATATCCTAATGAGGAAGTCATCAGTCATAAGCCGATTCCGGAAGAGATTCAGGTTAAAATGTCAGGAGAGTAGTTTCAGTTTTGGACAGGTAGAGTTTGAGATACTTGTAAGACATTGACTTAGAAATATGAATTAAGAGATGGTTGGAAAGGAATACTCTAATAATTCATCTTATTTATCTTTAATGAGGAAGTTAGCAGTCCACAAATTTATCAAAACTTTAGCAATGTGTCAGAGCACTGATGAGATTATTAGTAGACCAAGAGGAAAAGCCAAAAAATAAATAAATGTCTGAGAGGGAGAAAATGTCTGAGAGGGAAAGTCTGCAAGTAAACAAATAAAATAAGGAGGAAAATAGTAGTAAGAGAAAGACAGAAAAGAAGAATTTATCTACAGTGAATTATGACCTACCAAAAATGACAAGTTTAAGATGGGGAATAGTAATAATTCCCCTTAACATCAATCACATCTACCGTACATTAGCATGGCCTCATAATAATGAGACCTACAAGTATCCAAAAAGAACATTTTCCAAAATAATAACCCTCTAGGGAAAAATAGCAAAAACCTGGGATTTATCCCACTGGTTCCACTGATTATATGGCATTGTGGAATGAAGTTGGAATTGGAATTAGCCAGACAGGGATTTGAATCTCAGCTCCGACAACTCTTGGCTGTGCAAGATTGGTCAAATTAACTGCTCTGAATCTTAGTTCCCTTCTGTCAAAAAGAAAATAATATCTACCTTTCATAATTGTTGTAAATTCTTAATATAGGCCTTAGCACATAGTAAACATTTAAAATTAGCTTTATTAGTAGCAATAATAAAAATCAATATACATTCATCTCAACACAATGCCACCTATTTATGCCCTGCTCTGGTCAGAAGAAAGTGAATTTTCCATTGGATTTTTTTTTATTATTGGAAATACATTATTTCCCAGTATTTTTATCTACTTATAAAATGATGTAGATACTTTTTCTTATTCATTATCCAGGTATCTTGAAACTTTGCTGGAATGCCGTGATGATTTTGGTTGTAGAAATGTCAACCATCTCCTTGAGTACTACTTTTCAAGTCAATGAGCTCTTAGGAAATAGCATTAGAAATATTCTTATAAATAGCATTCAGGCTATTCATAAGTCTTCTGTGGGAATAATTAAAACACATTAGGATGAAAAATTAACCAGGCATGGTGGTGTGTGCCTGCAGTCCCAGCTACTCAGGAAGCTGAAGCAGGAGAATCACTTGAACCTCAAGAGGCAGAGGTTGTGGTGAGCTGAGATTGTGCCACTGACCTCCAGCCTGGGCAACAGAGCCAGATTCTGTCTCAAAAATAAATAAATAAAATAAAATACATGAGAATGGATAAGACGTCTTTCTCCAAGGCACTGACCATCTATAAGACCCCTTTTTTTTTAGACGGAGTTTTGCTTGTGTTGCCCAGGCTGGAGTGCAATGGCATGATATTGGCTCACCGCAACCTCTGCCTCCCAGGTTCAAGTGATTCTCCTGCCTCGGCCTCCCAAGTAGCTAGGACTACCAGCGCCTGCCACCTCACCCAGCTAATTTTAGTATTTTTAGTAAAGACAGGGTTTCACCATGTTGACCAGGCTGGTCTCAAACTCCTGACCTCAGGTGATCCACCCGCCTCAACCTCTGAAAGTGCTGGGATTATAGGCGTGAGCCATCGTGCCTGGCCTATAAGGGTCTTTAAAGACCCACTTTAAAAGGCAATATATCCATATAACAATATTGTACCCCTTAAATTTATACAAGTTTTAAAAAGAAAAATACAAAATAAAGTTTAAAAACAAAATTTAAAAGATATTGTTAAAGTTCAGTTAGATTGATCTAAAATTTATTTTATTGATATTGAAGTGAGTAGTAGAAGAAGGACAGAAAGCCTAAACTAAGTGTGGATTGAGTATAGAAGTAGGCATCGGTGTGGCCGGCTCACGCCTGTAATCCCAGCACTTTGGGAGACCGAGGCGGGTGGATCAGGAGGTCACTAGGTCAAGACCATCCTGGCTAACACGGTGAAACCCCGTGTCTACTAAAAATACGAAAAATTAGCCGGGTGTGATGGCGGGCGCCTGTAGTCCCAGGCACTCCCGAGGCTGAGGCAGGAGAATGGCGTGAACCCGGGAGGCGGAGCTTGCAGTGAGTCGAAATGGCCCCTAGGCGCACTCCAGCCTCTGCAACAGAGTCATCAGTAAAAAGAAGGAAAGGAAAGGAAAGGGGAAGGGGAAGGGGAAGGAGAAGGGGAAGGGGAAGGGGAGGGGAGGGGGAGGGAAAGGAGAGGGGAAGGGAGGGGAGGGGAAGGGAAGGGAAGGGAAGGGAAAAGGAAGGGAAAAGAGAAAGGGAGGCATTGGTGGCCGCGCACGGTGGCTCATGCCTGTAATCCCAGCACTTTTGGGAGACTGAGGCAGCTGTATCACGAGGTCAGTAGATCGAGACCAGCCTGGCTAACACGGTGAAACCCCATCTCTACTAAAAACACAAAAATTAGCCAGGCACAGTGGCAGGTGCCTGTAATCCCAGCTACTCGGGAGGCTGAGGCAGGAGAATCTCTTGAACCCAGGAGGTGGAGGTTGCAGTGAGCTAATATCCCGTCACTGCACTCTAGCCTGGGTAACAGAGCAAGACTGCATCTCAAAAAGAGAGAGAAAGAGAGAGAGAGAGAGAGAGACAAAGAAAGAAGGAAATGCATTGTTTTTGGTTGATGGGAAGGATTTTTTGCAGATATATGGACTGTTAATGCTCTAAGGCAAATCTTCCCTACTGGAGCAGTTTCCCTTTTTAAGTTGCTTGACAGTATTATAATGAATAAATTAGAGTTATTCCAGATACTTCTTCAGTGTGTCAGCCCAGCATTCTACTACATGAGGTTAACTATCTTAATAAAATAAAAGTGATATTAGAAGTGTGAAGTAAGCATCCTTTTTATAATCAGAACTTTTTCTTTCCACATTTTCCATTTGGAGTTTTAAAAGGATAAAATTCTAGGCTGGGCGCGGTGGCTCATACCTGTAATCCCAGCACTTTGGGAGGCCAAGGCAGGTGGATCACTTGAGGTCAGGAGTTGGAGACCAGCCTGGCCAACATGGTGAAACCCCATCTCTACCAAAAATATAAAACTAGCTGGGCATGATGGCATGCTCCTGTAATCCCAGTTACTTGTGAGGCTGAGGCAAGAGAATCACTTGAACCCAGGAGGTGGAGGTTGCAGTGAGCCAAGATCACACCACTGCACTCCAGCCTGGGAGACAGAGTGAGACCCTGACACAAAATGAATAAATAAGTATCAAAACAAAAGGATGAAATTCTAGAATAAATCATATAAATTTGCTGAATTTTGTGTTTTCCTTCGATGTATGACTTTTTTTTTTTTTTTTTGAGACAGAGTCTCACTCTGCTCCCCTGGCTGGAGTGCAATGGCATGATCTTGGCTCACTGTAGCCTCCACCTCCTGGGTTCAAGCGATTCTCCTGCTCAGCCTCCTTTATATTTTATACAAATATAAAAATTTTTGTATTTTTAGCAGAGATAGGGTGTCACCATGTTGGCCAGGCTGGTCTCGAACTCCTGACCTCAAATGATTCCTCCACCTTGGCCTCTCATAGTGCTGGAATTACAGGTACACCTGGCCAATGTATGACTGTTACATATTTCTTCTATTCTATTATAGTCTTTATGCATACGATTCTGTCTTGTCTTACAGATGAGGGAAGAGTTAATGTGAATGTGGTGATGGATGAAGGATATCTTTTTACAGGTAGGTTAGATTTTTATTAACTCATTATTAAGTGTGTATCATATTCCAACCTTCCAGGAGCTTATGTAGTTGAGGCAGGAAAAATACATACAAGTAAATGCAATAAAATTTTATAGATTGCAAAGAACCTATAAAAGGTAAAGAAGGGGAAAGATGGTCACTTGCACCTGAGAAGAAGTTGAGAAATAGTTTTGTAGAGTGGGCAACATATGAGCTGATCCTTAAAAAAATGAAACAGTGTTTGTCAGGGAGACAGTGTTTCTGATAGAGGGAAAAAAGCATAATTTTTGTATTTTCAATAGAGATGGGCTTTCACCATGTTGGCCAGGCTGGTCTGGAACTCCTGACCTCGGGTGATCCACCCACCTCGGCCTCCCAAAGTGATGGGATTGCAGGTGTGGGCTACTGTGCCCAGCCAAGAAAAAAAGTCTAAATACACCTATAATAAGAAATTCAGTTACAGATACACCTCAGGTTATTATGCTCTGCTTTATTGCATTTTACAGATACTGTGATTTTTACAAATTGAAGGTTTGCAACAACCCTGCATTAAGCAAGCCTATCAATGTCATTTTTCCAATTGCATGTCCTCATTTCATGTCTCATGTGTCATGCCTTGCAAACTTTTTTGTTATATCTATTATGGTAATCTGTGATCAATGATCTTTGATGTTACTACTGTAATTGTTATGTAGTACCATGAACAGCAACCATACAAGACTGGTAAAAAAAAAAAAAAAATGCATAAAAGGCACCAAGATGAGAAATGAAACAGTATGGAACTTTAAGGAACTAGAAATAATTTGGCATAAACTGGATCATAAAATGCTATCAGGAATTTGGCAAGAAATAAACTTAAAGAGCAAGGAAGGAGATGTGGTAGGCTCCCAAAAATATCCAAGTCCTAATCCTCAGAATCTGTGAATGTTAACTTATATGGGAAAAGTGACTTTGGAGATATGATTAGGAACCCTGAGATGGGGAGATTATCCTTATCTAAGTATACCTTAAATGTAATTACAATTGTCCTTAAGAGGGAGACTTGATGACAGAAAAAGTAGAAGGCAGTGTGACAATGGAAGCAAGATGCTACAATGAGAGCTTTGAGGATGGAAGAAGGGATATGAGCTGAAGAATATAAGTGGCCTCTAGAAGTGGAAGGCAAGGGAACAGATTCTCTGCCAGATCCTCCTGAAGAAACCAGCCCTGCTGACACCTTGACTTTAGCCCAATAAAACTGATTTCAGACTTTCACTCTCCAGAACCATTAAGAGAAAAAAAAATTGTATTGTTTTAAACCACCAAGTTTTTGGTAAATTGTTACAGCAACAACAGGAACTTACACAGGGAACAAATCATAGAGGTTCTTGACTACCAAATAAAGGAGTGTGAATTTTATTCTGTGGAGTATGGAGTCATTCCAGGATTTTAAGCTAGAGACTATGTGATGAGATGTGCAAATTAGAAAGATTTGCCGGGTGCAATGGATCATGCCTGTAATCCACCACTTTGGGAGGTCGAGGCAGGTGGATTGCCTGAGCTCAAGAATTTGAGACCAGCCTGGGCAACATGATGAAACTCCATCTCTACAAAATAATAAAAATAAAAAAAAAAAACAGGTGTGGTGGCACATACCTGTAGTCTTAGTTACTTGGGGGACTGAGGTGGGAGGATGGCTTGAGCCCAGGAGGTTGAGGCTGCAGTGAGCTACAACTGTACCATGTAATCCAGCCTGGATGACAAAGCAACACCCTGTCTCCAAAAAAAAGAAAAGAAAAGGAAGAAAAGAAAGAAAGATTGCTTCGGCAGCAATATAGAGAATGGATGAATGGATGAAGGTGTGTGTACAGGAGAGGAGTCAGGGAGAACAGTTAGGAAGCAAATTGTCACTGTCCAGGCAAAAGACAATAAAAGACAGAGGTAATCATTATCAATGAGACTTGAGAGGAAGGGACACATATAAGAGATATTACAGATATAGTATTACAGGATTTGATTCCTGATCAGTTATGGAGTTTTGAAGAAAGGAAACAGTAAAGGATGACTGCTTTGTTTCTGAGTTCGGTAGTTGGGTGAGTGATAAAAACAGTCACCAAAATAAAGAAATTCAGTAAAAGATTTAGAAGTAGAGTTACCATTTTGGGTCATATTGAATTTTGAGACATCTAAAGAGAATTGAACCATAGGCACTTGAATATATGAGTAAGAATCTGGGCCAGGCGCAGTGGTTCACGCCTGTAATCCCAGAACTTTGGGAGGCTGAGGCGGGTAGATCTCCTGAGGTCAGGAGTTCGAGACCAGCCTGGCCAACATAGTGAAACCCCATCTCTACTAATAATACAAAGAAAAAAATTAGTTGGGCATAGTGGTGGGCACCTGTAATCCTAGCTACTAGGGAGGCTGAGGCGGGAGAATCGCTTGAACCCATGAGGCAGAGGTTGCAGTGAGCCGAGATCGCGCCATTGCACTCCAGCCTGGGCAACAAGAGCAAAACTCTGTCTCAAAAAAAAAAAAAAATCTGAAGCCACCTGTTTTTCCAAGACAAGGAGACTTAAGTCAGGAAGGACAAAGATATAGAGAATCTAGGTAGATGTGGGAGTAAAATTCAAAGGAGTTTACCTAAACGCTTCAATTTTCTTTGTAAAGTAGAAAACAGGATCATCTACTAGCAGGAAGGACACAATGGTGGGGTAGGGAATTTCAAGAAGAGTATTGATGATTTTACATAACTTTTTTTCTTGTTTTTGTTTTTAGTTTTATGTATGTAGGGGATACAGGGGCAGATTTCTTACATGTATATATTGCATCATTGTGAAGTCTGGACTTTTAGTGTACCCATCACTCAAACTGAATATTGTACCCAATAGGTAATTTTTCAACCCTCACCCCTGCACCCTCCCACCTTTTGTAGTCTTTAATGTCCATTATTCCACTCTGTATGTCCATGTGTACAAATTGTTTAGCTCCCAGTTACAAGTGAGATCGTGTGGTACTTAACCCTCTGTTTCAGAGTTATTTTGCTGAGGATAATGGCCTGCAGTTCCATCCATGTTGCTGCAAAAGACATCATATCATTGTTTTGGTGTCTGAATAGTATTCCTTGGTATATACATACTTCATCCTCTCTATCCAGTCCTCCATTGATGGACAGTTAGATTGATTCCACATCTCTGCTATAGTGCTGCAATAAGCGTAAGAGTGCAGATATCTTTTTAATATAATGATTTCTTTCCCGTTGGGTATATACCCAGTAGTGGAACTGCTGGATCAAATGGCAGCTCCATGTTTTAGTTACCTGAGAAATCTCCATACCGTTTTCCATAAAAGCTGTACTAATTTGATTTTGTATAACTTTGATAGAAAATATGAACTAAAGTTAATAAGGAATACATGAAGGCATTGCTGAGAAGTGCTAAGAGGTAACCATAGTTAAATATCATTAAAACATAATAGCAACCTTTCATATGATTATATGATATTCTTCAGTTGGACCAAATTGGGAGATGCTAAGACTCATGTACCAGAAGAATGAAAGCATAGAGACTTAACCGTGTAGTCCAAGAAAATGATTAAGTGTTCTAGTGTGGATGCAGAAAGAAGTGAGGTTGTGAACTTACAGAAAAGTGAGAGAAGGGGAATGAAATTCTCTATAAAGATATAACAGGTGTGGTATGAGAAAGGAAGTAAAATAAATAGAAGAATTACAAGGTATTGGCCAGAAGTCAGCCCGTTAGAATTTAAGGTTTTAGAGGTAAAGCATTTCTAGGTGATGACAAAGTCCAGAATGTGTCCTTGACAGTTAACTGACGTAGAATTTAAGAGATAGTCATTGAGGATAAGAAAGTCAAGAAATTTGGAGGCCAGTCATTGAATGAGTTATCTGAATGAAGGCTGGAATTCCTTATAATGATGCCAGGAGTTTTGGAGGAAGAAGAAGACTATGGGTCATGGGACAAGCTCCTAAAGTGACCAAGAAGCCAGTGGGTGGCAATAAAAATAAGAGATAGTCATTGAGGATAAGAAGGTCAAGAGATTTGGAGGCCAAGTCATTGAATAAGTTATCCATATAAAGGCTGGAATTCCTTATAATGATGCTAGGAGTTTTGGATGCAGGAGAAGACTATGGGTCATAGGACAAGCTCCTGAAGTGACCAAGAAGCCAGTGGGTAGAAATAAAAAGAAAGCCAAATTCCATAAATCTCAAAAGAGAAGAGGTTTGGATTTGGTTGGAAGGCAGCGGTTGCAACGTAGGAGAATGCCAAGCCGTGAGACAATTAGGACATAGAAAAATGAGCAGTCTTGGTGACAGAACAAGACTCCATCTAAGAAGGAAGGAAGGAAGGAAGGAAGGAAGGAAGGAAGGAAGGAAGGAAGGAAGGAAGGAAGGAAGGAAGGAAGGAAGGAAGGAAGGGGGAGGGAGGGAGGGAGGGAAAAATGAGCAGTCTTATCTCAAAAATAAAAGCAAGTAATAGAAAATTATATTAGGAAGAGGCAAAGTTCAGTTAAAAAGGACAGTTAAAAGTCTGTAAAGAGACTAAAGATACAGAGAAATTCATATTAACTGAAATATTAATTTCAGAGTGAACTATGAGAAGGGTTGACAAGAAGCTAGCAACAGAAAGAAAAATGTCAAGGTAATAAAACAATAGACTAGAGAGGACAAAAAATTTGAAGGGGTTTTCATTCCGAAAAATGAGAGCAATATGGATAAAAAATATAGTTAGACCATGCTCCTGAGGCAGAAGCTCCCATGTCTTGTCAAAACCCTGATCAAGTTAGCAGACTGGGAGCTTGCTCTTTTGTGTCTGAAGAGTCATTCCTTTGGCTGGTGACAGGGGGATATTAGAAGCCCCAGTGGTCCAAGTCTTCACAAAAGAGTTCCGAAGCATCTTGGGGAAAACAACCCTTGTGCACATTTCCTCCTAGGCACTTGTGCAGATGACTGGCTAACTCTCAAGACATTCCCCTCTCAGTGGAAAAACTGCATTGTGGTGCCAGAGGACTAAAAGCAAGAATTTTCTTTTGCTGGAATTGGAAAGGATTGGGACATCTGATTTGTCTGCCTTAAGTGCATCTTTAGCTTTTGTTCCCTGCCAAAAGAGCTACTGTAAACATGATGAACATTCATAAAACCCACTGGACTTTCTGTAGGAAGTATGGCAAGTTCCAACCCCATAAAGTGACACAGTCCAAGAAGGGCAAGGATTCTCTGTATGCCCAGGGAAAGCAGTGTTATGACAGGAAGCAGAGTGGCTATGATGGGTAGACTAAGCCGATTTTCCAGAAAAGCCTAAAACCACAAAGAAGATTGTGCTGAGGCAAGAGTGTGTTGAGCCCAACTGCAGATCTCAGCAAATGCTGGCTGTTAAAGAGAACTGAAAGGAGCTAAAACAAGAAAGGGCCAAGTGATTCAGTTCTGAGCTTCATCTTTGGTTTTATTAAGAAAACAGTAAAACCTTGAGGTTATCTTCAAACAATAAATAAAGAAATTGCATCTTCAAGCAGAGAAAAGAGCCATGAAAAGAGCCAGAGAAAAGAGCCATGGTGAAGGAAAATTGTACACAGTCATCCTAAGAGCAGACTGGGAGATGGTTGCAGGGGCAAAGATAACTGATGATTTCCACTCTCATAACCAGGAACTAAAACTAAGTTTGTTACCAAAGAAATTTGTTAGCTTTGTGTCTTATTCATGCTTGTGATAGTTTGGTTTTCACCTGTCTGTTTCCCTCTAGCACTTTACATTAAAGTTCTAAGAATAAAAAATCTCTACATGCTAGTGTTCCTGTGGCACAAAAAAAGAGGTGAGCTTGAGAGGTTGCATCTGACTTCCTAGCCACCCTTAAGGAAGGAAGCACAAGAAATTCACTGTGTATTACAGCTACCAAGAAGAGGAAAGCAGACTCACCAAATCCCTGAGGCATGACAGAGAGCCAGACCAGGTTAAGATAGAAGCCCCTAGAGAAAGGCCCTGTATGATGCCAAAACATGCAATTAAGAAAATTTTGCACAATCGAGATTCCAATGTTTGCACAAAATTCTATTTTAATGCAGTGTTTCCCTTTCTGATACATTCTCTCACTCTATCTATTTACTGGTGAATGTTTTTATCTAATGGCTTACAGCCTAATTTTCACCATCATTGTTTTAGAAAACAGCTCTAAGATTATGTCTGAGCAATAGCTGGCATTATTGCCAGATTTATGTCATTAATGTTTAATCAGCAAATGATGCCACATGAACATTTTTCTTAATATAGAATCATCATTCTTCAAACTTTAAACCACTTTCACTTTTTACTTTTTAAAGGTGAGAAGGTTGATGCTAGGAACCTGGAAAATTTTCTGGAAAATATGGGGATAAATCTCACAGAAGATAAAGGCATGCAACTGCTGAATAATCTTCCAATTGATGGTAAGCATTAAAAATATCACACAACCAGGCGTAGTGGCACATGCTTGTGGTCCCAGCTACTCAGGAGGCTGAGGCGGGAGGATTGCTGGGGCCCAGGAGGTCAAGGCTGCTTTGAGCAGTGATCACGCCACTGCATTCCAGCCTGGATGACAGGGCAAGTCCCTGTCTCAAAAAGTTTAAATTTAAATTTAAAAAATCGTAGTAAAGCCAGATGCAGTGACTCACACCTGTAATCCCAGCACTTTGGGAGGCTGAGGTGAGAGGATCGCTTGAGTTCAAGACTTCAAGACCAACCTGGGAAACATAGTGAGACCCCATCTTTACAAAAAAAAAAAAAAAGTTTAAAAAGTAGCCAGGCACAGCTGCACGTACCTGTAGCCCCAGCTACTTGGAAGGCTGATGTGGGAGAATCACTTGAGCCCAGGAGGTGGAGTCTATAGTGAGCTGAGATCCTGTCACTGCACTCCAGCCTGGGAGACAGAACAAAACCCTGTTTCAACAACAACAAAATCATAGGATTCTTTGAAGAAGGCCGAGCATATGAACTTTTGTGACTAATACTCCCTATGTAAGGAATGTTCCATGTCCCTCCAACAAAATGATTTCATCAAATTGAGAACTGTTTCCATTCCTGAGTTTTATTCTTGAAAATGAAAAAGTATAAATTTCTGGAATAAAATATTTTAAAATGTACATTCTGAAATTATGTATGTTTTGTGCTATTTTTTAAATATCTACATTGCTACCTGAGACTTGAATTTTTCTCTGTCTTACAGCCAAAGGAAAGGTATATGTGAACAGATTGATGAAAGAATTGAGAGGTCTTGAAGGTGAGTGATAAGTAAGATAAAAAGGCAGGTAAAACTGAGGTCCTCAAGCTTTACTGTTGTTTTCAAAAACCCTTCCTATTTCACAATTTTCAGATTATTAATCCTACTGTCCCAACTGTTTATTAATTCATTGTTTATCCTTATGTGCTTTAAGCACACTGCAATCACTAAAATGGTTTAACTACAGTAGACTCAAAAACAGTGGTTCCCAAATAAAGTTGTGCATCAGAATCACCAAGAAAAAAACACTGTTTTAGCATTCAGATCACTAGGCCCTTTTTCTGTCATACTGATCTTGGATTTCTAGAGCTAGTACCTAGAAACACGTTATTAAAAAGTTTTGAGGAGGAGGGACCAAGATGGCCCAATAGGAAGAGCTCTGGTCTACAGGTCCAGCAAGACCATCACAGAAGGTGGGTGATTTCTCCTTTTCCAATTGAGGTACCCAGTTCATCTCATTGGGACTGGTTGGGCAGTGGGTCCAACCCATGGAGGGCAAGCAGAAGCAAGGTAGGGCATTGCTTCACCCAGGAAGTGCAAGGAGCCAGGGACCTCCCTCCCCACATCCAAGGGAAGCCGTGAGGAACTGTGCTACCCCACTGGGTTACTACACTTTTCCCACAGTTTTTGCAATCTGCAGATCAGGAGATTCCTTCATGTGCCTACACCACCAGGGCCCTGGGTTTCAAGCACAAAACTGGGCAGCTATTTGGGCAGACACTGAGCTAGCTGCAGGAGTATTTTTTTGAACCCCAGTAGTGCCTGGAACCCCAGTGAGACAGAACCATTCACTTCTCTGGAAAGTGGGCTGAAGCCAGGGAGCCAAGTGGTCTCGCTCAGCAGGTCCCAGTCCCATGGAACCCAGCAAGCTAAGAACCACTGGCTTGAAATTCTCACTGCCAGCACAGCAGTCTGAAGTCAAACTGGGATGATCAAGCTTGGTAGAGGGGGGAGCGTCTGCCATTATTGAGGCTTTAGTAGGTAGTTTTACCCTGACAGTGCTAAGGAAGCTGGGAGGTCTGGGGTGGGCACAGCAAAGCAGCTGTGGCCAGACTGCTTCTCTAGATTCCTTCTCACTGGGCATGGCATCTCTGAAGGAAAGGTAACAGCCCCAGTCAGGGGCCTACAGACAAAATCCCCATCTCCCTGGGACAGAGCACCTGGGGGAAGGGGTGGCTGTGGGCCACAGCTTCAGCAGATTTAATCATTCCTGCCTGCTGTCTCTGAAGAGAGCAGCTGATCCTGACAAGAGGGATTCTCCTAGCACAGCACACCAGCTCTGCTAATGGACAGACTGCCTCCTCAGGTGGGTCCTTTACCCCTGTGCCTCCTGACTGGGAGAAATTGCCCAACAGGGGTCGACAGACATCTCATACAAGAGAGCTCCAGGCCAGTGCCCCTCTGGGACGAAGCTTCCAGAGGAAGGAGCAGGGAGCAATCTTTGCTGTTCTGCAGTCTCCACTGGTGATACCCAGGCAAACAGGGTCTGGAGTGGACCTCCAACAAACTTCAGCAGACCTGCAGAAGAGGGGCCTGACTTTTAGAAGAAAAACTAACAAACAGAAAGCAACAACATCAACATCAACATAAAGGACCCCCACACAAAAACCCTATCCAAAGGTCATCAGCCTCAAAGATCAAAGGTAGATAAATTCTCAAAGATGAGGAAAAACCAGCACAAAAATACTGAAAATTCCAAAAATCAGAATGCCTCTTCTCCTCCAAATGATCGCAACTCCTCTCCATTAAGGGCACAAAACTGGATGGAGAATGAGATTGACAAATTGACAGAAGTAGGCTTCAGGAGGTGGATAATAGCAAACTCCTCTGAGCTAAAGGAGCATGTTCTAACCCAATGCAAGGAAGCAAAGAACCTTGAAAGTAGGTTACAGGAACTGGTAGCTAGAATAACCAGTTTAGAGAGGAACATAAATTACCTGATGGAACTGGAAAATACAGCCCAAGAACTTCGTGAAGCATACACAAGTATCAATAGCTGAATCGATCAAGTGGACGAAAGCATATCAGAGATTGAAGATCAACTTACTGAAATAAGGTGTGAAGACAAGATTAGAGAAAAAAATAATTAAAAGGAATGAACACACCCTCCAAGAAATATGGGACTATATGAAAAGACCAAACCTATGATTGATTCGTGTACCTGAAAGTGATGGAGAGAATGGAAACAAGCTGGAAAACACACTTCAGGAAATTATCCAGGAGAACTTCCCCAACCTAGCAAGACAGGCCAACATTCAAATTCAGGAAATACAGAGAACACCACTAAGATACTCCTCGAGAAGAGCAACCCAACGACACATAATCATCAGATTCTCCAAGGTTGAAATGAAGGAAAAAATGTTAAGGACAGCCATAGAAAATAGTCAGGTTACCTACAAAGGGAAGCCCATCAGACTAACAGTGGATCTCTCTGCAGAAACTCTACAAGCCAGAAGAGAGTGGGGGCCAATATTCAACATTCTCAAAGAAAAGAATTTTCAACCCAGAATTTCATGTCCAGCCAAACTAAGCTTCATAAAGTGAAGGAGAAATAAAATTCTTTCCACACAAGCAGATGCTGAGGGCTCTGCTTCCTCACCAGGCCTGCCTTACAAGAGCTCCTGAAGAAAGCACTAAATATGGAAAGGAAAAACTGGTACCAACCACTGCAAAAACATACCAAAATATAAAGACTAATGACACTATGAAGAAACTGCATCAACTAATGTGCAAATTGAACAGCTAGCATCATGATGACAGGATCAAATTCAAACATAACAATATTAACCTTAAATGTAAATGGGCTAAATGCCCCAGTGAAAAGACACAGATTGGCAAATTGGATAAAGAGTCAAGACCTGTCAGTGTGCTGTATTCAGGAGACCCATCTCACATGCAAAGACACACATAGGCTCAAAATAAAGGGATGAAGGAATATTTACCAAGCAAATGGAGAGCAAAAAAAAAAAAAAAAAAAGCAACGGTTGCAATGCTAGTCTCTGATAAGACAGACTTTAAACCAACAAAGATCAAAAAGGACAAGGCTATTACATAATGGTAAAGGGATCAGTGCAACAAGAAGAGCTAACTATCCTAAATATATATGCACCCAATACAGGACCACCTAGATTCATAAAATGAGTTCTTAGAGACCTATAAAGAGACTTGGACTCTTACACAATAATTGTGAGAGACTTTAACACCCCACTGTCAATATTAGACAGATCAATGAGACAAAAAATTAACAAGAGTATTCAGGACTTGAACTCAGCTCTAGACCAAGTGAACCTAATAGCCATCTACAGAATACTCCACCCCAAATCAACAGAATATACATTCTTCTCAGTGCCACATAGCACTTATTCTAAAATCAACCACATAATTGAAACTAAAACACTCCTCAGCAAATGCAAATGAACAGAAATCATAACAAACTGTCTCTCAGACCACAGTGCAATCAAATTAGAACTCAGGATTTTAAAACTCACTCAAAACCACACAACTACATGGAAATTGAACAACCTGCTCCTAAATAAAGAAGTTATTTACCCAACTACCCATCAATGATAGACTGGACAAAGAAAATGTAGCACCATGGAATACTGTGCAGCCATAAAAAGGAATGAGTTCATGTCCTTTGCAGGCACATGGATGAAGCTGGAAGCCATCATTCTCAGCAAACTAACAGAAGAACATAAAACCAAACACCCCATGTTCTCCCTCATAGGTGGGAGTTGAACACATGGACACAGGGAGGGGAACATCACATACCAGGGCCTGTCAAGGGGTGAGGGGCAAGGAGAGGGAGAGCATTAGGACAAATACCTAATGCATGTGGGGCTTAAAGCCTAGATGACAGGTTGATAGGCGCAGCAAACCACCATGGCACATGTATACCTGTGTAACAAACCCGCACGTTCTGCACATGTATCCCAGAACTTAAAATAAAAAAGAATAAAATGAACAGAAAAAGTGTCCCGGAAGATACTGGTCAACAGATATAAAGTCATAGGTTGGAGGAATAGGTTCTGGTATTCTATTGCCGAACAAGATGGCTATATTTAATAATAACGTATTGTGTGTTTTAAGCTACAAGAATGCGTTTTGAATATTCTCACCACAAAGAAATGATTAATATTTGAGGTGATAGATATGCTAATTACACTGATTTGATTATTCCACAATGTTTACATGTATCAAAACATCACATCATACCCTTTAAAATATACAATTATTATTTGTCAATTAAAAATATAAAAATTTTAAAAATATTTCCAGAGGACTATGATGGAGTAAACCCATGGACTTTATTTAGTTATTTATTTTTCTCCATTATTTTAGCAAGTTTCAGACCCTATTATGCAGACACATTTATAAAGGCTGATTTTAGTCTTAGTTCTGCTAAAAGCAATAACAGAATCCCACAGCTCAGGGTTTAGAAATTCCTGACTTAGATACTAAAAACCATGTTTACTTGAATAGTTTCATTGTTCTTTGCCCTTCTTTCTACATATAGAATTGATGCCTAGGTGTGAGCTAGAATTACCCGCTCTTTATATCATTACAAATTTTCTTGTGTTCATCCCCTTATTTCTTAAGGAACAAAAGTGTCTTCAGATAAGATGGAAATTTTCATGAAAAGCATGGGAATTGATCTCAAGGAGAAAGAAATCCAGGCACTGAAGGACCACCTACCAGTTGATGGTGAGAGTTTTGAATATCAGTATGCTACCCTTAGTAAACCTTTGAACATGAAACTAGTAGTGGGGCTGGAATAATTGAAGGGGCTAGAATGATTGAAGATAGGATACATATGAAAAGAAATGAAAGAGTAAGACCTTCCCCATAACTACCAAACTGAACCCAATGGCTACCGCTTGGGAAGAATCACCAAGAATACTGCCAACATAAATGGCAAGTGTCAACTCACTATGTAACACCACAGGAAATGCCAAGATTTAACAAGAATACACAGGACATTAATCTTTTAGTCCCTAATGGTAATCCAGTGTTAAATAGCAATGACCAACACTGTGTAGTCCTGACACATGCAAGGCACTCTTCTAAGCACTTTCATTTATCAACTTATTTAATCTTGCAAACAACCCTAAAAGGTAGGTTCTGTTTTTATCCCAATTCTACATATAAGGAAACTAAGGCACGAAAAAGTCAAGTCACTTGCCCAAAGGCAGAGAGCTAGTAAATGATGGAACCAGGAAAAGAACCTAGGCAATCTGGCTCCAGAAACTGTCTCTTAACCACAATGCTATACTTCCATGAGCTAATAGAATTAACGGATTTTAAAAGGTATATAGTAATGTTACAAATGAAATTAATTAAACTTGGCATATTTTAGATGGTCTTATGCTAGTGGAACTGAGAAAAATTCATCAGGAAATTTTGGGGGACTACTGCTCCAGAAAGGAAATCATAAAAATATATGATTAATCCAAGTCAGTGAATACTGTATGTGCTTTTCTAAATCAGTAGTACCTTTCATTCTTCCATTCTATCAACTTTAAAGACTATGATGCATCAGGCACTGTTCTAGGTCCTTGGTACCTTTGCCTTAATAAGTAAGCAGTTTTCAAAACATGACTTTTTCTTTTGTTTTTAAATCCCTTCTATAGCTCTTTCAATCTACCAATGCAATAAATGTAGATACTTGTGTTGCCCTGTTGTCCTAGTATCTTGGAACATCACCAGCACAGTGATTTAAAGTGTGAGGCCCTTAATATAATTCCTATAATATAATATAAATGTAGAATAGCTTGTACATCTGTTTAACCATCTGAGATAGGATAGAATATTGTTTCAGAACCTAATGGGCCTCAGTGGAGCTAATTGGAGACATAGAAAGGGAAGAGTGTGGTGGCATGTTATTTACAGGCAAAGTTTTATCCAAAAAAAGTTCTTCCTTGTCCTATTTAAAAGTTATAATGGTAACCATATTACTACTACTAATAAGGTATTATAAAACTATAAAATAATACCAGTCTAGACACAGTGGCTCACCTCTGTAATCCCAGCACTTTGGGAGACTGAGGCAAGAAGATCTTTTGAGACTAGAAGTTCAAAACCAGCCTGGGCAACATAGCAAAACCTCATCTCTAAAAATTATTTCTTTTAATTATCCGGGAACAGCCAGGTGCAGTGGCTCACACCTGTAATCCCAGCACTTTGGGAGGCCAAGGCAGGTGGATCTCATGAGGCCAGGAGTTCAAGACCAACCTAGGCAACACAGTGAAACCCCGACTCTACTAAAATTACAAAAATTAACTGTGCATGGTGGTACATACCCATAATCCCAGCTACACAGGAGTCTGAGGCAGGAGAATTGCTTGAACCCACGAGGTGGAGGTTGCAGTGAGCCAAGATCATGCCACTGCCCTCCAGCCTGGGCAATGGAGCAAGACTCTATCTAAAATATATATCCAGGGATGGTGGTATGTGCCTATAGTCCTAGCTACTTGGGAGAGTGAGGCAGGTGGATTGTCCAGCCTAGGTGACAGAATGAGTCCCTGTCTCAAAAAAAGGAAAAAAAAATACCGGTAAAAGAATGTCATAATTGCTGGGTGTGGTAGCTCACACCTGTAATCCCAGCACTTTGGGAGGCCGAGGTGGGTGGATCACGAGGTCAGGGGTTCGAGACCAACCTGGCCAACATAGTGAAACCCTGTCTCTACTAAAAATGCAAAAAATTAGCTGGGCATGGTGGCGGGCACCTGTAATCCCAGCTACTCAGGAGGCTGAAGCAGGAGAATCGCTTGAACTTGGAAGGCAGAGGTTGCAGTGAGCCGAGATAATGCCATTGCACTCCAGCCCGGGCAACAGTGCGGAAAAAAAAAAGATTATCATAATTTTAAAAGTATTTTAAAAGAACAAACAAATATAAATTCTGTATCTAAGAATCTGGAATATAATAATTTTAAAGCTAATTCATTATTTATAATATGTTTGCATTTTGCTAGAACTATAATTTAGTAAATGTTTATGGAGCATCAATCTTGTGCAAACCATTACACTAATGCCTAGGTGATACTAAGAACGCAAAGTGATTCTTGGTATCTTGTCCTCAGATAAACTTATAGTCTTAGGAATATTACAAATAATACAACAGTGTAAACATATTTGACCAGTGATGAATTGACACCCTTGACCAAGTCATAAGTAGAAAATGAGTGTGTCCTTCAGCAGCTGTAAAGTTCCAAACTGAATCTTGCCTATGAGAGTAATAACATCTCTTAACTACTAGCTTAACCTGCCAATCCAGTGTCTCTCAAACTTGCAGTCTTACAAACTGCTTAAAATTTATCTGCTGACTTCCAGTGACTTCAGACTTCAATTTGAGAAATACTGATCAAAGAAACTAAGTACATGGTCTGTGAAAATATATTTTAATTGAGAATGGTCATGGCAAAATAAAAGTTTTGTCATCACAAATGGACATATCAACATGTTGACTGGATATATCAACATGACAACCTAAGAGCAACCAGACATTGATACCAACACTCTAATCTTTTAGTGGATAGCTTAGTGCCAAAGTCATCATAAGCCTAAAGGTAAAGTCAGCGTTGACAAAAATGGAAATACCATTTTTAAACAAAATTTTTTAATTCTCAAATTTCCAACCCCTGAATAGATTAACTTACTAGATAATAGATTGTCTTGAAGGAAAGAAGAATGCTTTAAGCTTTACTCCTGCATTGTGAAATGTAGATTTTTATTGTTTATAGGATAAATAGTAGTAGCTATATTAATTCAATTCATGAGCATTGGACTTGGAAAAATGAACTTCTAGGGAAATATTTTGGAATAATTGACTTTTCAGTTTCTATTTCAGAATTTAAGGCCCTTATATCATTTTTCCATAAATCTTTTTGACGCCTTTTTATCTTAAAGATAATGGGAAGACTGATTTGAATACGATGATGGATGAAGTTAAAAATGTTACAGGTGAGTGAGATGTTACAGTAAATACTGCATTGTGTGATCTTAAAGTTTTATATGGAACTATATTTTTAACCCAATAATGTTTCTTCCACTCATTTATTTAACAATTATTTATAGAGTATTTACCACATGCCAGACATTGTTCTAGGCATATAGGCTACATCAGTAAATAGTACGAAGGTCGCTGCCTCCTGGAGCTTAGATTCTAGCGGGGGAAATAAGCAATAAACAATAAACATTAAACATAAGTACATTATATAATATGTTAGAAAGTGATATATGCTCTGGAAATAAGTGAAAAGTAGATAAAGGAGATTGGGAGAGCAGGGTGTGTTGGGGAAAGAGGCAGGTGTGTTTTTAAACAGATAATCAGGCCTTCTTGAGAAGGTGACATTTGAGTAAACACTTGAAAGAGGTGAGGGTTTTGACATGTGGGGATTTCTAGACAAAAAGTGTTTCAGACAAAGGGGACAAGGACAAAGGCAGGAGCATGCCTGGAATATTCAAAGAACAACAAGAAGGTCAGTGTAGCTGAAGCTGAGTAACTAAGTAAAAAAGTAATAGGGAGACTGGACATGGTGGCTCACACCTGTAATCCCAGCACTTTGGGAGGCCAAGGCAGGCAGATCACCTGAAGTCAGGAGTTCAAGACCAGCCTGGCCAACATGGTGAAACCCCATCTCTACTAAAAGTGCAAAAATTAGCCAGGCGTAGTGGTGCATGCCTGTAGTCCCAGCTACTCAGGAGCCTGAGGCAGGAAAACCACTTGAACCCAGGAGGCAGAGGTTGCAGTGAGCTGAGATCAGGCCACTGCACTCCAGCCTGGGTGATAAAGCCAGACCCCATCTCAAAAACAAAGTAATAGGGGATGAGAAGAGAAAAGTAATGGGTGCATTACTTATTTTTGAAAACCCTGCAAGGACTTGGGCTTATTTTCTGAGATAAACAAAAAGCTATTGTAGGGTTTAAAACCAAGGTGTAATACGATCTGACCTATGTCAGGGGAGAGGGGAGGGGAGGGGAGGAGAGACGGTAGGGGAGAGGGAGGGGAAGGGAGGGTAGGAAAGAGGGGAGGGGAGGAGAGGGGAGGGGGAGTGGAGATGGGAGGCGAGAAGGGGGAGGGGGAGGGGAGGAGAGAGAGGAGAGGGAGAGGAGAAGAGGAGAGGGGGAGTGGAGATGGGAGGGGAGGGGGGAAGAGAGGGGAGGGGATGGGAAGGGGAGAGGAGGGAATGGGGGAGGGGAGGGGGAGGGAAGGGGAGGGGAGGGGAGGAGACAGGGGAGAGGGAGGGGAGAAGAGGGGAGGGGAGTGGAGATGGGAGGGGAGGGGGGAGGGAGGAGAGGGGAGGGGAGGAGAAGGGAGGGGAGGGGAGGAAGCAGGGAAACCATTTTGAGGGCCTTTAGAGTAATCAATGTTAGGGATGCTGGTGACATAACCAGAGTAGAAGGCAATGGCTGGATTCTGGACACATTTTTTAAAGAGTCAAAAGAATTTTCTGGAGGATTAGATACAAAGTACTAGATAAAAGAAGAAGTCAAGAATGGTTCTAAAATTTTTGTCTTGAACAACTAACTAAAAGGATAGTCTTGCCATTAACTGAGATGAAAAAAGTTACCAGTAGTACAAGTTTGGGTGGAAGAAAATTAGGAATCCAATTTGGGACATTTTGAGATAACTAATAGACTCCAAATGCAGATGTCAAGTACAAGCTTACTAAACAGATTCAAATTCAAGAAATATATCTTGGGTAAAAATATAAAATTGAAAGTCATAGGCATATAGATGGTATTTAAAGCCATGAGATTGAATGAATTCACTCAAGGAGTGAGTATAAGTGAAGAAGAGAAGAGGACTAAAGAATGAAACCTGGAGTACTTCAATATTAAGAGGTGCTAAAGCAAAGAAGATGAGGAGTAGCCAGTGATGTAGGTGGAAAACCAAGATAATAAGGTACCCTGAAAACCAGATGAGGAAGATTAAGTTGGGTACCCCCAGAAAACAAACCCTGAAATGAGGATTACATATACAGGTAGTTTGCTTGGGAAGTGAGCTCAGGGGAGCAGAGAAGTGAGACATAGATAAAAGCAGCCAATAAAGTGTTTATCAAACAAGTTACCATTGCAGGTAACTGGAGCTTAATCGCACTGGGGAATATCTGGTAAATGACATGGCCTCAAGAGAGGGGTAATAGAGCTAGGTTATTTTCACACCAACTCATATCAGTCATTGGTTAAAAACTGCTTAAGGGGCCAGGTGCGGTGGCTCACGCCTATAATCCCAGCACTTTGGGAGGCCGAGGCAGGCAGATCACGAGGTCAGGAAATCAAGACTATCCTGGCTAACACAGTGAAACCCCATCTCTACTAAAAAAAAAAATACAAAAATATTAGTCGGACGTTGTGGTGGGTGCCTGTAGTCCCAGCTACTCGGGAGGCTGAGGCAGGAGAATGGTGTGAACCTGGGAGGTGGAGCTTGCAGTGAGCCGAGATCGCACCACTACACTCCAGCCTAGGTGACAGAGCAAGACTCTGTCTCCGGAAAAAAAAAAAAAAAAAATGCTTAAGGGAGGGGAAAGCAGTATTATTCTGCTGGCATTTCTACCCATCTAAGCATAGGCAGTGTGGACTCTGGCAGCTGAAGAAATCCCTCAGACAAAGAGATACTAGTAACTGAAAGTGAAAGTGAACAAGCATGCATTGATATGAGGGGATATGAGCAGGGCATCTATAGCATCTGCTACAGTTACCAGACAAGAAGGCAAATCAATAGTCAAATGCTGCTGATAGGTCAAGTAACATGAGAACCGAGAATTGACAATTGCATATAGCCACACGGAGGTCACTGGTGATATCCAAAAGAGAAACTTCAGGTAGTGAGATGGAAAGAAACCTAAGTGGAATGAGTCTGAAAGAATGGGAAGATAGGATTTAGAAACTGTGTGAATATCTAAGGCGTTTCACTGCAAAAGAGAGCAAAGTGGAATAAGGGGATAAGTAAAGTGGTGAAAATGGTGGTAAGAGAAGGCTTCTTTTTTTGATTAAAGAGATGAAGTAGTAATCAAGTGAAAGAAGAGGAAATAGTGGTTTGAAAAGAGGAAGGAAGGTGTGAAGTAGTTGTAAAGAAGAGTAGGAAAATTAAGGAACCAGCAAAGTATAGTATGATTGCTCCAGGGCATTAAAGACCCACTTGAGGTTCACGATCATCAATGTAAAGTGAGGACAGTCAGCATAGTTTGCTTTAGTTCTAGTTAGCTACATGGCTGCAGGCACAGAGTAGTAGAGACTTGCATTTAACCAGCAATGGGGTTTTGTCAAGTGAGTATATTAAAAGCAAGAACAGAGTAACTTAAAGCCAATCTTCTGCAAGATGTAAATACACTTAAAGCTTTCCTTACTCACTGATGCTTTTACCTTCCTAGTCCTTTGTAGGTTCATCCTTCTTAGTGATATCAACAAAAGCCAGTCTTTGTCTAAAAGTTTGTTTATTTTACACTCATCTTTGAATCATAGTTTGACTGAATCTAGACTTGTAGATTGTCATTCTATCTTAGAACTCTAGAAACTAATGATGCTTTTTGTTGTTGTTGTTGTTGTTGTTGAGATGGAGTCTCACTCTGTCACCCAGGCTGGAGTGCAGTGGCGCCATCTCGGCGCTACAATCTTTCTACAAATATTTGAACTTCTATTTATCAAAAAAAAAAACTCTGTTTCCACCTAATAAGATACAACTATTCTTCGTATAAATGAAGATATTCTTCCTCACCCTTTCCACAGAATGAAGAGAAATAAAGTTCCAACAGTCCATCTCAAGGAGATAGTCATACTATCTCTGAGCTGTGTTAATTACTTACAAAATTTAGTTACAGCGCTATCTGAATATTCTGTTACCTAAAGTCTAAATTGTAAAGTTAACCTATGACAAAACTAATATTTTTTTTTTTTTTTTTGAGACGGAGTCTCGCTCTCTCGCCCAGCCTGGAGTACAGTGGCCTGATCTCAGCTCACTGCAAGCTCCGCCTCCCGGGTTCACCCCATTCTCCTGCCTCAGCCTCCCGAGTAGCTGGGACTACAGGCGCTGCCACCACGCCCGGCTAGTTTTTTGTATATTTTAGTAGAGACAGGGTTTCACTGTGTTAGCCAGAATGGTCTCGATCTCCTGACCTCGTGATCCACCTGTCTCAGCCTCCCAAAGTGCTGGGATTACAGGCTTGAGCCACCGCGCCCGGCCCAAAACTAATATTTAAATTAAAAATGGAAAGAAGGAAAAGAAAATATATACCATGTGCACGTGTGCACACACACATATATACACATATAGACACATACATATACACACACTATATATAATGTATTCATATATTGATTGTTTTCTGGACTCTTTTTGCTGTTAAAATAAACTGTCTTAATTGGGTGTGTTTGTTTGTTTGTTTGTTTGTTTTGGAGGAGGACAGAGTCTTGCTGTCTGGAGTACAGTGGTGCAATCTCAGTTGACTACAACCTCCGCCTCCTAGGTTCAAGCAATTCTCCTGCCTCAGCCTCCTGAGTAGCTGGAACTCCACGCACAAGCCACATGCCTGGCTAATTTTTGTATTTTTAGTAGAGATGGGGTTTCACCATGATGGCCAGGCTGGTCTCAAACTTCTGACCTCAAGTGATCCATCCACCTTGGCCTCCCAAAATACTGGGATTACAGGTGTGAGCCACCACACCCAGCCTTAATTATTTATTAATAGCTACTTTTTCTCTTGTAACTTTTAAGATTATCTCTATCTTTGAAGTTTTCATTATAATGTCCCCAAGTATACACTTATTTTCATTTTCATTTTCATTTTCTGCTCAAGACTTGTGATTCCTGAAACTAAAAGTTCAGGCCTTTCATCAATTCTTGAAAATTTTCAGCCTTTATGTTTCAAATATTACCTCTCTTTTTCTTTTACTTTTAGAAACTCCCATTATGTATATGATGGACCTTCTTATTCTGTCTTTCCTATCTTTTTTCCATATTTTCCACTTTTTATATTGTTCTCCTAATTTTTAGAATTTCTCAAATCTCTCTTCCAGTTCACTAATTCTCTCTACAACTCCATCTCACACTGTTTATTGAAAATGCCAATAACAATTTATTTCTAGATATTGTTTTATATCTTTTGCACACTAGCCTGTTCTTTTCCTCAATTTCTTATTCTTATGCTTCTATCTATGCCCTTTCTTTCTCTTTAATGGGTTTAATTTATTTATTTATTTGAGTCAGAGTCTCATTGTGTCACCCAGGCTGGAGTGCAGTGGCATGATCTCAGCTCACTGCAGCCTCCACCTCCTGAATTCAAGCGATTCTTGTGCCTTAGCCACCCAAGTAGCTGGGATTACAGGCATGTGCCACCACACCGAAATAATTTTTTTTGTATTTTTAGTACAGACAGGGTTTCACAGTGTTGGCCAGGCTGGTCTCGAACTCCTGGCTTCAAGTGATCCACCTGACTCAGCCTCCCAACATGCTGGAGATTACAGATGTGAGCCACCGTGCCCAGCCTCTTTAATGGGCTTTAAATATGCAGTATTTCAAATCTGTGTCCCTATCATGTGCCCAAGAATGCTTGGGCCTTAAAACAAAGCTGTTGCCAAATCTGGTCAGATAACCCACTAGGGTTATCTTCACATCAAATTGAGTATATATCTCAGCACCATAGGAAAGGTTAATTTAAAAAAAAAAAGACAAAAAAAATTGAGTACATATCAACCTGACTCTTAAAACCCTCTCTATTTTCTGAAACCAAAAATTTTTCTTTCTTTCCGACAAACTCAGCCATCCATCTACAATTGTTTTGTCATTTTTAAATCCATTTTAGATATTTGTAGCAAGTAGGATGTTCTACTCTATTGTTTTGCTGGAAACAGAAGTTGTGTTCATAATTTCTAAGTAGTTTATGATCTCAGTTTCAACTTATTTAACTCAGCAGTTATTTAAAGTATTTTATTTACAATTTCCAAGTAGAGAGGATTTATTAAAACTGTTTCTGTGATTGATTTTACATTTTTTCTTCTTTTATTTTTACTTTTATTATTATTATTATTATTATTATTTTGAGACGGAGTCTCACTCTGTCACCAGGCTGGACTGCAGAACGATTTTGGCTCACTGCAACCTCCATCTCCCAGGTTCAAGCAATTCTCCTGCCTCAGCCTCCCAAGTAGCTGGGACTATAGGAGCACACCACCACGCCCAGCTAATTTTTGTATTTTTAATACAGACAGAGTTTCACCATGTTGGCCAGGATGGTCTCAATCTGTTGACCTCGTGATCCAGCCGCCTCAGCCTCCCAAAATGCTGGGATTACAGGTGCGAGCCACCACACCCAGCTGACTTTAAATTATAATTAGAATATGACTAATATACTTTTTGCCTTCAAGTAATTTGTTGAGATTTAAATTTTTGTCTTAAAACATGATCAATTTTAGTAAATGTTGCAATAATATTTGCCAAAAAAGTCATAGTCCTGCTTGTTAATTATGATTTTTTTTTTGAGACAGAGTCTCCCTCCATCACACAGGCTGGAGTGCAGTGGCCCGATCTCTGCTCACTGCAACCTCTGCCTCCAGGGTTTAAGTGACTGTCCTGCCTCAGCCTCCTGAGTAGCTGGAATTACAGACACACGCCACCACACCCAGCTAATTTTTGTATTTTTATAGAGCCAGGGTTTTACCATGTTGGCCAGGCTGGTCTCGAACTCCTGACCTCAAGTGATCTGCCCACCTCAGCTTCCCAGAGTGCTAGGATTACACGCATGAGCCACCACACCTGGCCTAATTATGTTTTATATATTGAGCAGTTTCAATGTCAGTTTTACCCCTTCAAAAATTTTGTTTTATTCACATAGTAAACACTCAGTAATGATCAAGTGAATGAACTCTCTGAAGTTTCAATCAGTAATGTATTTTGCTTTGCTGACATTCAAACAATTAATTAACTCATTCTACATTTAGTTGATCATTGGCTATGTGCCAGGCATTATGCTAGATTTTGAGAGAAAGATATGATCCCTGACTTCCCAAGTTTACAACATAATTATATGAATGTAAATTCACTCAAGGTGAAATATATCACAAGGAGTCAGATTTTATTGTCATTTTTAACTTACCCCATAATTAAGGCAAAAGAACAAGAGGGAAGGGGATAGGGAGGACTAAAAAGAAGAAGAAAGAAGAAAAAGAAAATTAAAAGTAGTGGTGTTCTTGTAGTAGTCAAATTATATTAACCATGAAACAGCTCCCAAATTATTGAAAAATTATACAATTTCTATTTTACTTATGATATGATATTGTTTTATCATTGTAAGAGATTTTATTTTACTTAGGTTAAAAGAAAAATTTCTGACTCCCCTCCTTGACTCTAAATAGCTAAACAAGGCCTGGTACAGTGGTTCACACCTGTAACCCTAGCACCTTGGGAGGCCAAGCCATTTGGATCACTTGAGGCCAGGAGTTCAAGACTAGCCTGGGTAACACAGGGAGACCCTATCTCTACAAAAAGTACAAAAAATTAGCCCTGCGTGCTGTTGCACGCCGTAGTCCCAGCTACTCCAAGGGCCTGGGGCGGGAGGATTGCTTAAGCCTAGGAGGTCAAGGCTACAGTGAGCCGTGATTGTGCCACTGCACTCCAGCCAGGATGGCAGAGTGAGACCTTGTCTCAAAATAGTAAATAAATAAATAAATAGCTAAACAAGCTTTTACTGTGCTTTACTCTTCCCCCAGCAGCTGAGGATTAGATATACACACACACACACACATTATATATAATTATATATATACAAACACAGGTACATATATATGATATATAATGTTATATGTAGTTATAATGTTATATGTTAATCATAATTACTTCTGTTATATGTTGATTATAATTACATATAATGTTGTATATAATTTGATATAGTTTGGCTGTGTCCCCACCCAAATCTCAACTTGAATTGTGTCTCTCAGAATTCCCAAATGTTGTGGGAGGGAACCATGGGGAGTTAATTGAATCATGGGGGTCAGTCTTTCCCATGCTATTCTCATGATAGTGAATAAGTCTCATAAGATCTGATGGGTTTATCAGGGGTTTCTGCTTTTGCTTCTTCCTCATTTTCTCTTGCCGCCGCCATGTAAAAAGTGCCTTTCACCTCCCACCATGATTCTGAGGCCTCCCCAGCCAGGTGGAACTGTAAGTCCAATTAAACCTCTTTTTCTTCCCAGTCTTAGGTATGTCTATCAGCAGCATGAAAATGGACTAATACATAATTATAATGTCATAATATAAAATATGACATAATTCTTATATTCTCACCTATGACTATTTCCCTTCCTCTAAAGGAGAGAAGATTCATGCTGGGGATGTGAAAAATGTTCTGGAAAACATGGGAATAGAGATCACAAATAAGGAGCACAAAAAGCTTCTGAAAACTCTGCCAGTTTCTGGTAAGCATTTACATGTATTCTGCTTCACTGATGTCTAAAAATATATTCATTCAACACTTACTGAAGATCATTGTCTATGTGGCACTATCTAAAACCTGAGAGCGCAGGGACCATGTCTGATTCTCCAAGTCCTTACCCTCTTGAAAACTTCAAAGAGGTTGGTTTTAAGGTTTTGTGTTAGAAATTCTAATATTTGAAACAGTTGTGTCAATTAAAAATGTTTTTTAAAAGGCCCAGTCCTAGCATTTCTAAAAATCCTATTATTATTATATTGGTTTAGGAAACATGAACCTCTTCAGTCAGAAGTCCTATCATAAGACAATTTCTTTTGCCCTAGGAAAAAGATAAGACTTAAGGTATAAACTGAAAAAAAAGTAAGAGCAGAAGGGGTAGAAAAGGTGAAGAAAGAAAAGATGAAGGTAAATTAGAGAGGGGAAAGCAAGAAAAGAAAGGCTATGTGTAGTACAGCATTGTAGGGCACTATTAACAATAGTTTGTATTCTATCCAGTGGATAGGTTCACTACACTGAATTTTGCAAATATCTTTCATTTCATTGAGATTGAATTGTAACAAATTTCTAAATTTTCCCTTCCTGTAAGTATATATTTTAATTTTTATGAATCTCTGAAAGCATTATTAATCATGTTTTATCCTACAGCTGATAAAAAGGTGTTTAAGAAAGAATTATTGGATGGTGTGAAATCCTTCAGAGGTAAGTGAGGAAAAGGATAAGGACAATAATATTTAAGATTGTTCTAATTGGTTTTTTCTGATTACATAAATAAGCAGAAAATTATGCATTTTATTCAACAAATACTCAAGTGTCTACTAGATGCTGGGTATTTGAGAATAATCTGGAATATATATAGTAGCATACAGAAAAAAATGTAATTACCCACAATTTCAAGTAATGTTACCTTTTCTGTTACAGATATCTCTGATCTTTTTCCTGTGCATATATATGTATTATTAAACTCTTACTAGAAATGTTATATGTCCTGCATTTAATCCTAAAATTTTAGTGTAATAATTTCACCATGTTATTTAAAACTTCTTTGTAAACATCATTTTAATAATTATATCATCTAGTTGTATTATAATTTACTTAATCATTTTTCTCTTGTTGAACATTTACTTAGTGTTTTTCTCTTATATGTCTCTGATCTTCATACATAAATCTTGATCCAGCTTTAAAGTCATTTTCTTTGGATATATTCTTCCAGCAGGAATTTGCACCTCCATACATAGTATTACCATCATGCCCTAACCACAGTACTTTATTTTTATATTTTTTATTCTTGTTCATTTGATGGATGAAAAACTTGAATTAATTTGATGAAAAAATGAATCTAATTATTGTTCTGATTTTTTTGTTATCAATAAAGTTCAAAATGTTTTTATATTGGTGATATGTAGCTGTGGTCCCAGCTACTCAGGAGCCTGAGGCAGGAGGATCACTTGAGCCCAGGAGTTTGAGGCTGCAGTGAGCCTGGATGGCAAAGCCAGACCCTGTCTCAAAAAACATATTAAAATAAAAACAATTTTTAAATCAGCTTTGTATTTTTATATTAGTCCATTTTCATGCTGCTGATAAAGACATATCTGAGACTGGGCAATTTAGAAAATAAAGAGGTGTAATGGATTTACAGTTCCATGTGGCTGGGGAGGCCTCACAATCATGGTGGAAGGCAAGGAGGAGCAAGTCACACCTTACATGGATGGTGGCAGGCAAAGAGAGAGAGCTTGTTCAGGGAAACTCCCCATTATAAAACCATCAGATCTTGTGAGTCTTATTCACTATCACAAGAGCATGAGAAAGACCTGCCCCCGTGATTCAGTTAACCTCCCACCAGGTCCCTCCCACAACACGTGGGAATTCAAGATGAGATTTGAGTGGGGATACAGCCAAACCGTATCAATTGTTTTATATTTAAATCATGGAATTCTCACAAGGATAGTGGTTGTTTTCTCTTTAATGGAAAAGAAAGCTTAATTTGAGAATTTTTTCATTCATCAAACAGACTGGCATAGTGTTGGGAGTGTGGTGGGGGAGGGGCTACACAAAGCAGAAGATAGTTCTTACTTTATTTATTTATTTATTTATTTATTTATTTATTTATTTTTGAGATGGAGTTTCACTCTTGTTGCCCAGGCTGGAATACAATGGCACAATCTCAGCTCACTGCAACCTCCACCTCCCATGTTCAAGCGATTCTCCTGCCTCAGCCGCCCAAGTAGCTGGGATTACAGGCATGTGCCACCACACCCAGCTGATTTTGTATTTTTAGTAGAGATAGGGTTTCTCCATGTTGGTCAGGCTGGTCTTAAACTCCCAACCTCAGGTGATCCGTCCACCTCAGCCTCCCAAAGTGCTGGGATTACAGGTGTGAGCCACCATGCCCGGCCGATAGTTCTTACTTTCAAAGAGTTTATAATCTACTTAGAGAACAAATTATATACGTAAAATCACTCATAGAAAATTTTGATCAGGACCATAAGACAGGGCAAGAAAAAGATTTAAGCTGGGCGTGGTGGCTCACACCTGTAATCCCAGCACTTTGGGAGGCCATGGCGGATGGATCACGAGGTCAGGAGTTCAAGACCAGCCTGGCCAACAAGGTGAAACCCTGTCTTTACTAAAAATACAAAAATTAGCTGGGCATGGTGGCACACACTTGTAGTCCCAGCTATTCAGGAGACTGAGGCAGGAGAATAGCTTGAACCCAGGAGGCAGAGGTTGCAGTGAGCCAAGATCATGCCACTGCACTCCAACTTGGGTGACAAAGCGAGACTTTGTCTCAAAAAAAAAAAATTAAAAAATTAAAAAAAATTTTTAAAAACATACATAAAAAAGGAAAAAATTTTTTAGAAAAAAAATGTTTTATATCATTATATCTTTTAAACTATTAGAGTCCAAACATTGTTTCTATTAATATAAATGACCTCTTTATAGATTAAACATTAGCACATTGTCATATCTATGGTAAATATTTTCCCAATTCGTCATCTGCATTTTATTTTATTGTATTTTTACAACAGCTTTATTGAGATATAGTTCATATACCATACAATTAACCTACTTAAAATATATAATTCAGTGGGTTTTAGTACACTAACAGAGTTGTACAGTATCACCATAATCAGCTTTAGAATATCTCAGCACTGCAGAAAGAAACTGAATACCCCTTAGTAGTCACTACTTATACCCGCCAACTCTTGCAGACCTAGGCAACTACAAATCCACTTTTTATCCATTATGTTGTATTTTGATATATGGCCACTTTTCATGTTTATGTGTTTAATTTTATCAGTCATTTCTTCTGTGATTGACTTTTAAGTCCTTTACAAGCTAACCAGTATGTGAAGAATCACATATATTTAGTTTTCTTTGTTTTTCTATTATTTCACTTTTTACATTTAATTATTCAATTTATCTGAAATATATATTGACTCTTTTTAAATCCCCATATTTCAGAATGATTTGATTAAAACTACACCAATAGTTTTCAGTAATTTTCCCCCATTGACTAGAGTCCTCCTTTATGTACAATTACACTTGGGAGATAATTTATTATTACTGTAGCAAGTTTCAAATCTTACTTTTTGACAGAATAACATGATTTGGTTGTTATCTCTGTCTAATTCATCAGAAATGCCAAACTCTTTACTTCTCCTCCTCAATATAAACTTCTCCCAGAAGTTTAATTTTGGAAGCATAGTCTGTTCCTGACTCCCACTTGACTTGCTGTAAATAGCTTTTCTGCTTTCATTTCTGAGTAGGGGTTGAGAGTATGTATTTTTCATTTTATGACATCCTTATCTACTTTTTCTTGTTTCTGTGAAGGAGGGCAGGTTAATGTCAATGACCTAACGAGTGTTTTACAAAACACTGGGTTCAGACTCGAAGAAAAAGAAATCAAGGACCTGAAGAGTCACCTGCCAGTGACTGGTGAGCATTTAAGACACCTTTATCCTGTAGATAATGACTAGTCTACTGTGAAAGCAAAGAGTAAGACATATTGGAGAGAGAAAAACTGGGGACAGAGATAAATAATTTAAGAAACTGTTAATAAGGTACAGGTGATAAGGGCCTTATCTGGGAACCACACATATGTGTGGAAGACTGATTTGATGTGGTGGGTGAAAGGGAGGGAGCTACCAAAGTGTAAACCAGAAGTTTATCACTTATATGACTGCCAAAAAACAATTTTTAAAAACAGGGAGAAGGATAGCAGGGGAAGCAGAATGAAGAAAAATCTTTGAAATACAGTTGAATTGAGGTATTTATAGGACACTCAGTATCAGACAATTGAAAATGCATTTCCTAATTATTAGTGTTATTCATCTTTAAACAAGGTACATCAAACCATGAGAATCATCACCAGGGTTAAAATAGTGTCTCAGAGTGTCTCTATGAGGACAAGAATACTAAAAGAATGGAAAGATAGAATAAAGGAATATTTGAGAGATAAAGAATGGAATAAAAGAGTAGGATAAGGAAGAAAGAGATAACAGAAAGAGATGAGGGGAGGGTAAGAGAAAATAAAAAGGATAAGAAGAGATGATGAAAAGATACATCCATCTTTTATAGATATAGACCAATCTCCTTTTTTGAATTATTTTTATATATACTTTTTTATTATTTCAATAGTTTTGGGGGAATGGGTGGTATTTGGTTACATGGATAAGTTATTTAGTGGCAATTTCTGAGATTTTAGTGCACCCATTACCCGAGCAATGTACACTGCACCCAATGTGTAGCCTTATCCCTCACTCCACTTCTAACCTTCCCCTCGAGTCCCCAGAGTCCATTATATCATTCTTATGCCTTTGCATCCTTATAACTTAGCTCCCACTTATAAATGAGAACATACAATGTTCATTTTTCCATTCCTGAGTTATTTCACTTAGAATAATGGTCTCCAACTCCATCCAAGTTGCTGCAAATGCCATTATTTCATCCTTTTTATGGCAGAGTAGTATTCCATGGTATATATATACCACATTGTCTTTATCCATTCATTGGTTGATGGGCATTTAATGTGGTTCCATATTTTTGCAATTGCAAATTGTGCTGCTATAAACATGCATGTTCATATGTCTTTTTCATATAATAACTTCTTTTCCTCTGGGTAGATACCCAGAAGTGGGATTGCTAGATCAAATGGTAGATCTACTTTTAGTTCTTTAAGGAATCTCCATACTGTTTTCCATAATGGTTATACTAGTTTACATTCCCACCAACAGTATAAAAGTGTTCCCTTTTCACCACATCTACACCAACATCTATTATTTTTTGATTTTTAAATTATGGCCATTCTGGTACTAGTACCAAAACAGAGATACAGACTAATGGAACAGAATAGAGCCCTCAGAAATAATACCACACATCTACAACCATCTGATCTTTGACAAACCTGACTAAAACAAGAAATGGGGAAAGGATTCCCTATTTAATAAATGATGCTGGGAAAAAACTGGCTAGCCATATGTAGAAAGCTGAAACTGGATCTCTTCTTTACACCTTATACAAAAATTAATTCAAGATGGATTAAAGACTTAAATGTTAGACCTAAAACCATAAAAACCCTAGAAGAAAACCTAGGCAGTACCATTCAGGACATAGGCATGGGCAAGGACTTCATGACTAAAACACCAAAAGCAATGGCAACAAAAGCCAAAATTGAGAAATGGGATCTAATTAAACTAAAGAGCTTCTGCACAGCAAAAGAAACTACCATCAGAGTGAACAGGCAACCTACAGAATGGGAGAACATTTTTGCAATCTACCCATCTGACAAAGGGCTAATATCCAGAACCTACAAAGAACTCAAACAAATTTACAAGAAAAAAAAAAAAAAAAAAAAAACATCAAAAAGTGGGTGAAGGATATGAACAGACACTTCTCAAAGGAAGACATTTATGCAGCCAACAGATACATGAAAAAATGCTCATCATCACTGGCCATCAGAGAAATGCAAATCAACACCACAATGAGATACCATCTCATGCCAGTTAGAATGGCAGTCATTAAAAAGTCAGGAAACAACAGGTGCTGGAGAGGATGTGGAGAAATAGGAACACTTTTACACTGTTGGTGGGACTGTAAACTAGTTCAACCATTGTGGAAGACAGTGTGGCGATTCCTCAAGGATCTAGAACTAGAAATACCATTTGACCCAGCCATCCCATTACTGGGTATATACCCAAAGGATTATAAATCATGCTGCTATAAAGACACATACACAAGTATGTTTATTGTGGCACTATTCACAATAGCAAAGACTTGGAACCAACCCAAATGTCCATCCATGATAGACTGGATTAAGAAAATGTGGCACATATACACCATGGAATACTATGCTGCCTTAAAAAAGGATGAGTTCTTGTCCTTTGTAGGGACATGGATGAAGCTGGAAACCATCATTCTCAGCAAATTATCACAAGGACAAAAAACCAAACACCGCATATTCTCACTCATAGGTGGGAATTGAACAATGAGAACACTTGGACACAGGAAGGGGAACATCATACACCGGGGCCTGTTGTGCAGTTGGGGGATGGGGGAGGGATAGCATTAGGAGATATACCTAATGTAAATGATGAGTTAATGGGTACAACACACCAACATGGCACATGTATACATATGTAACAAACCTGCACGTTGTCCACATGTACCCTAGAACTTAAAGTAGTATATACATATATGTAAATATGGCCATTCTTGCAGGAATAAGGTGGTATCACCTTGGGGTTTTGATTTGCATTTCCCTGATCATTAGTGATGTTGAGCATTTTTCATATATTTGTTGGCTGTTTGTGTATCTTCTTTTGAAAATTGTCTATACATGTCCTTTACACACTTGTTGATGGGATTGTTTTTTCTTGCTGATTTGAGTTCCTTGTAGATTCTGGATGTTTGTCCTTTGTTGGATGCATAGTTTGCAAAGATTTTCTCCCACTCTGTGAGCTGTCTGTTTACTCTGTTGATTATTTCTCTTGCTGTGCAGAAGCTTTTTAATTAAGTCACATCTATTTATCTTTCTTTTCATTGCATTTGTTTTTGGGTTCTTGGCCATAACATCTTTCCCTAAGCCAATGTCTGGAAGAGTTTTTCCGATATCATCTTCTAGAATTTTTATGGATTCGGGTCTTAGATTTAAGTCTTTGATCCATCTTGAGTTGATTTTTGAATAAGGTGAGAGATAAGGGTCCAGTTTCATTCTCCCACGTGTAGCTTGCCAATTTTCACAGCACCATTTGTTGAATAGGGTGTCCTTTCCCCACTTTGTGTTTTTTTTTTTTTTCGTTCGTTTTGTTCTGTTTGTAGATACGGGGTTTCACTGTGTTGGCCAGGGTCCTGGCCTCAAGTGAGCTGCCTGCCTTGGCCTCCCAAAGTGCTGGGATTACAGGCGTGAGCCACCATGCCTGACCTCTTGATGTTTTTGTTTGCTTTATTGAAGATCTGTTGGCTGTAAGTATTTGGCTTTTTTCTGGGCTCTCTATCCTGTTCCATGCCTATTTTTATACTAGTACCATGCTGTTTTGGTGACTATGGCCTTATAGTATAGTTTGAAATCAGGTAATGTGATTCCTCCAGATTTGTTATTTTTGCTTAGTCTTGCTTTGGCTATGTGGACTCATTTTTGGTTCCATATGAATTTTAGAATTGTTTTTTCTAGTTCTGTGAAGAATGATAGTGGTATTTTGATGGGAATTGTGTTGAATTTGTAGATTGCTTTTGGCAATGTGGTCATTTTCACAATATTGAATATACCCATCCATGAGCATGGGATGTGTTTCCATTTGTTTGTGTTGTCTATGATTTCTTTCAGCAGTGTTTTGTAGTTTTCCTTGTAGAGTTCTTTCACCTCCTTGGTTAGGTATATTCCTAAGCGGGTTTTTTTGTTGTTGTTGTTGTTTTCAGCTATTGTAAAAGAGGTTGAGTTCTTGATTTGATTCTCACCTTGGTTGCTGTTAGTGTGTAGGAGAGTTACTGATTTATGTGCATTAATTTTGTATCCAGAAACTGCTGAATTATTTTATCAGTTCTAGGAGCTTTCTGGAGGAGTCTTCAGGGTTTTCTAGGTGGACAATCATGTCATCAGCAAACAGCAACAGTTTAACTTCCTCCTTATCGATTTGGATGCCCTTTATTTCTTTCTCTTGTCTGATTGCTCTGGCTAGGACTTCCAGTACTATGTTGAAGAGAAGTGGTGCAAGTGGGCATCCTTATCTTGTTTCAGTTATCAGAGGGAATGCTTTCAACTTTTCCCCATTTAGTATTATGTTGGCTGTGGGTCTGTCATAGATGGCTTTTATTGCATTGAGGTATGTCCCTTGTATGCCAATTTTGCTAAGAGTTTTAACCATAAAGGGATGCTGGATTTTGTCAAATGCTTTTTCTGCATCTATTGAGATGAGGATGTGATTTTTGTTTTTAATTCTGTTTATGTGGTGTACCACATTTACTGACTTGCATATTTTAAACCATCACTGCATCCCTGGTATGAAATTCACTTGATCATGGTGGATTATCTTTTTGATATGTTGTTGGATTCGGTTAGCTAGTATAGTATTTTATTAAATATTTTTGCATCAAGGATACTGGTCTGTTGTTTTCTTTTTTGGTTATGTCTTTTCCTGGTTTTTGTATTAGGGTGATACTGGCTTCATAGAATGATTTAGGGAGGAGTCCCCCTTTCTCTATATTTTGGAATTGTGTCAATAGGATTCGTACTAATTCTTCTTTGAATTTCTGATAGAATTCAACTGTGAATCCATCTGGTCCTGGACTCTGATTTTGTTAGCAATTTTTTATTATCATTTCAATCTTGCTGCTTGTTATTGGTCTGTTTAGAGTTTCTGTTTCTTTCTGGCTTAATCTAAGAGGGTTGTGTATTTCCAGAAATTTATCCATATCCTCTAGGTTTTCTAGTTTATTCATATAAAGGTGTTCATAATAGCCTTGAATGATCTTTTGTATTTCTGTAGTATCAGTTGTAATATCTCCTATTGTGCTTCTAATTGAGCTTATTTGGATCTTCTCTCTTCTTTTCTTGGTTAATCTTGCTAATGTCTATCGATTTTATTTATCTTTTCAAAGAATCAACTTTTTGTTTCATAATTATTTTGTATTTTTTTGTTTCGATTTCATTTAGTTCTGCTCTGATCTTGGTTATTTCTTTTCTTCTGCTGGGTTTGGGTTTGGTTTGTTCTTGTTTCTCTAGTTCCTTGAAGTGTGTCCTTAGATTGTCTGTTTGTGCTCCTTCAGACTTTTTGATGTAGGCATTTAAGGCTATGAACTTTCCTGTTAGCACTGCCTTTTCTGTATCCCATCACTATTATCATTTAATTCGAAGAATTTTTTAATTTCCATCTTGATTTCATTGTTAGCCCAATAATCATTCAGGAACAAGTTATTTAATTTCCATGTATTTACATCAAACCCCTTTGAGAGTTTATTTCCAATTTTATTCCACTGTGGTGTGAGAGAGTACTTGGCTATTATTTCAATTTTCTTAAATTTGTTGAGACTTGTTTTATGGCCTATCATATGTTCAACTTGGAGAATGTTCCATATGCTGATGAATAGAATATATATTCTGCAGTTGTTGGGTAGAAAGTTCTGTAAATATCTGTTAAGTCCATTTGTTCTAGGATATAGTTTAAACCCATTGTTTCTTTGTTGACTTTCTGTCTTGATGACCTGTCTAGTGCTGTCAGTGGAGTATTGAAGTCCCCCATTATTACTGTGTTGCTGTCTGTCTCATTTCTTAGGTCTATTAGTAATTGTTTTATAAATTTGGGAACTCCAGTGTTAGGTGCATATATATTTAGGATTGTAATATTTTCCTGGACAAGTCCTTTTATCACTATATAATGCCCTTCTTTGTCTTTTTTAACTGCTGTTGCTTTAAAGTTTGTTTAGTCTGATACAAGCATAGCTAGTCCTGCTCTGTTTTGGTGTCCATTTGCATGGAATATCTTTTTCCACCCCTTACCATAAGTTTATGTGAGTCCTTATGTGTTAAGTGAGTCTCCTGAAGGCCCAGATACTTAGTTGATGAATTCTTATCCATTCTGCCATTCTGTATCTTTTAAGTGGAGCATTTAGGTCATTTACATTCAACATTAGTATTGAGATGTGAGATACTATTCTGTTCATCATGCTGTTTGTTGCCTGAATACCATGTGTGGTTTTGTTTGTTTGTTTGTTTGTTTGTTTTTATTGTGTCATTGTTTTATAGGTCCTGTGAGATTTATGCTTTAAGGAGGGTCTATTTTGATGTATATTTTGGTGTATTTTAAGGATTTGTTTCAAGATTTAGAGCTCCTTTTAACAGTTCTTGTAGTGCTGGCTTGGTAGTGGTGAATTCTCAAAGCATTTGTTTGTCTGAAAAAGACTGCATCTTTACCTTATTTATGGAGCTTAGTTTCACTGGATACAAAATTCTTAGCTGATAGTTGTTTACTTTAAGGAGGCTAAAGATAGGCCCCCAATTCCTCCTAGCTCGTAGGTTTCTGCCGAGAAATCTGCTGTTAATCTGATAGGTTTTCCTTTATAGATCACCTGGTGCTTTTGCCTCTTGGCTCTTAAGATTCTTTCCTTCATCCTAACTTTGGATAACCTGATAACTGTGTGCCTAGGTGATGACCTTTTTGTAATAAATTTCCCAGGTGTTCTTTGAGCTTCTTGTATTTGAATGTCTGGATCTCTAGCAAGTTCAGGGAAGTTTTCCTCAATTATTCCCTCAAATATGTCTTCCACACTTTTAGATCTCAGTGGCAACAGGGCTGAGATCTTGCCCCAGGTTATAAGCCTCCCCACTGAGAAAGCCAGCAGGGGTCTCAGACCTCGCCCTTCCCCACCTGCCCACACCATCAGCTGTGGTTTCTGCACTCCTGTCTGTACTTCCCATTTGCTCCCCTCTGGATTCTGCTCAGGAAAATTCATGCTCAGTTGAAATTACTACAAAGTTCAACTAGGAGCTTCCTTCACCCTGTGGCCCCTCCCCAGTTCCACTGGCTGCCTTCCCCAAGAACGTCTATGAAATAAGGCCAGGAATGGCTTCCTTGGGCTCAAACTGGGGACCAGAAGTGCCTACAGGGCTCTTCCTGCAGCTTCTTCTATTTTTATATTTTGTTTGGCTCCCTAAATCCATTTCAGCTCTAGGTAAGGTAAAATCTTTCTCTGTGATCTGGATTTTCAGGTTCCCCAGAGGGGACGTGTGTTCAGAGGCAGACTTTTCCCCCTCTCACACTTTAGGAACTCACAATTTCTCAGCTTAGACCAATCAAAAAAAAAAAAAAAAAAAAAAAAAAACCAGCATAACTGTGATAGTATTGGGGCTCAGTTGAAAAGACTCTGAAGAGAAGGAGGGAAGAAGTCTATTCTTTCTTCAACTGAGCTTGATAGCTAACATTAGTAAGGATGCAGACCACCAAGAATCTTGATTGGCATGAAACGCTGGCTTCAAGTTTATAACAGCATGGAACACCATAGACTAGAAAGGTTATCTTTTACTAAGGCAGGACGTCATTATTCAAGGATCAAGGTCCTGATTTTTGAATACATTTTTTTCTTTTATTGATTCATTCCACAAATATTTATTGAATGCCAGTAATGTGTCAGCATTGTGATGATACTGCTGTATTTACTTGGCAAATGTTTATACTATATCTGGGTAATGTATTTACTAGAAACTAAGAATCGTTAGGGGTACAAGGGCAGCAGAGATATGGTGTCTGCCCTCAGAGGAGCTTATAGTCTTGGGAAAATACAAGAGAACTAGGAAACATAGGGTATCAGGATCTTCTAGGCTAAATGATAAATATGCACTGAAGTTGGATGAGGAAACAACAAGCAAACTGAGTATTGTCTGTTATTGCATGTACTCTCTAACCTAGGGGTTCTCAAACTTTTTGGTCTCAAAAATTCTTTATGTGGCTGGGCACAGTGACTCATGTCTGTAATCCTCCCACTTTGGGAGGCTGAGGTGGGAGGATTTATTGAGCCTGGGAGTTTCAGACCAGCCTGGGCAACATAGAGAGACACTATTGTTAAAACTCAATCAATCGATCTATCAATAAATTTTTAAGACTTCATGCTGTTCATATGGGTACATATTAATATTATATTAGAAACAAAAACACATTTAATAATACTTATATAATAATTCATTTTAAAATAACAACATGGTTTCAGGGATCTGGCAGGGCCTTTGTCTCCTTGCACCCACAAACTGTGCTTAGCTCCACTCTTCACTGCTCCATGCCCTCCACTCAGGGAGGCCCAGGTGACTGCCACAGCCCCTGTCTTCTGCGACCTTCAGGAATTGGAAGATGCCATAGGCAGGATGCCAGGACACTCAGAAGTAGGAGATGGGCTAATGGGGACTGAGGACCATTAACCTAAAATAATAAAAAAGTCAGAATTAATTCCTCCTCCAAGATGGATGACTAGATGCAGCCTTAATTTTTTGGAATAGTTTCAGTAGGAATTATACCAGCTCTTCTTTGTACATCTGGTAGAATTCAGCTGTGAATTTGTCTGGTCCTGGGCTTTTTTTGGTTGGTAGGCTATTTACTGATTCAGTTTCAGAGCTCAATATTTGTCTGTTCAGGGAATCAGTTTCTTCCTGGTTCAGTTTTGGGAGGTATATGTGTCTAGGAATTTATCCATCTCTTAATAGGTTTTCTAGTTTGTTTGCACAGACATGTTTGTAGTTTCCGATGCTTATTTTTATTTCTGTGGGGTCAGTGGTAACACCCCCTTTGTCATTTCTTATTGTGTTTATTTGGATCCTCTTTCTCTTCTTTGTTAGTCTAGCTAGTGGCCTTTTTAATTTTTTCAAAAAACCAACTCCTGGCTTCGTTGATCTTTTGAATGGTTTTCAGAGTCTCAATTTCCTTCAGTACAGCTCTGATTTTGGTTATTTCTTGTCTTCTGCTAGGTTTGGGGTTGGTTTACTAGTCTTGCTTCTCTAATTCTTTCAGTTGTGATGTTAGGTTGTTAATTTAAGATCATCCTAACTTTTTGATGTGGGTGTTTAGTGCTATGAATTTCCCTTTTAACACTGCCTTAGCTGTATTCTAGAGATTCTGGTATGTTGTATCTTTGTTCTCATTAGTTTCAAAGAACTTATTGATTTCTGCCTCAATTTCATTATTTATGCAAAAGTCATTCAGGAGCATTGTTTAATTTCCGTGCAATTGCATGGTTTGAATGATTTTCTTATTTCTGACCTCCTTTTTATTGCACTGTGGTCTGAAAGTGTGTTTGGTATTTTTGTTCTTTTTTATTTCCTGAAAATTGTTTTATGTCCAATTATGTGGTCAATTTTAGAGTATGTGCCATGTGGCAATGAGAAGAATGTATATTCTGTTGTTTTGGGGTAGAGAGTTCTGTAGAGGTCTGTAAGATCAATTTGGTCCAATGTTGAGTTCAGGTCCTGAATATCTTTGGTAATTTTCTGCCTCAGTGATCAAATACTGTCAGTGGAGTGTTGAAGTCTCCCACTGTTATCATATGGGAATCTAAGTCTCTTCGTAGGTCTCTAAGAATTTGCTTTATGAATCTGAACAGTCCTGTGTTGGGTACATATATATTTAGAATAGTTATGTCTTCTTGTTGAATTGAACCCTTTACCATTATGTAATGTCCTTCTTTGTCTTTTTTAATCTTTGTTGATTTAAAGTCTATTTTGTCTGAAATTAGGATTGCAACCCCTGCTTTTTCCTGATTTCCATTTGCTTGGTAGATTTTTCTCCATCCCTTTATTTTGAGCCTATGGGTGTCATTACATGTGAGATGGGTCTCTTGAATACAGCATACCATTGGATCTTGCTTTTTTTTATTCATCTTGCCACTCTGTGCCTTTTAAGTGGGTCATTTACCCCATTTACATTCAAGATTATTACTGATATGTGTGGATTTGATACTGTCATTGTGTTGTTAGCTGGTTGTTATGCTGATTTGTTTAAAAAACCACATTTATTAATATCACCATCATTCTTATTAAAATAATATTTAAGTATTGGGAAACTATCAAGTCATAGTACAGATAATAAGGTTTCCAAAATTCAAATTGCTCTTCAAAAGCTTGAACTTAACCATTAAAACATCTGTTGTTAGGTTTTTTTCTTAAAATGATGGAATTACTTTGTTCATTTTCAAGAAGGTGTCTGGCAGATATCCAACTCTGAAAAACTATATTTTATCCATTAGTCATTTTTCTCCAGTGAAAATGGTATCCCATGAAAAAGCAACTAGTTTTCTTGCAACTCAAACAATCATACAAGTTCTTTTCCTCAAGAAATCATCATAGTTCAGATTGCAGCCAAAGTGTTTCATGCACTGAAGGGTTAATATCTAATAAAAATTAATAACTTTTGCTGCTTTGCCAAGGACATCTTACTACAAGTATGTACAGTGAAGGATGCAGTGACTGCTAGTACAGTTAGTTGTCACTGCCTTCATTCATGCAAATACGCAGCAGTTTTGTCCAACATTGCTTTTGCACCATCAGTACAAATGTCAACACAGTGAAAATGGCCAAGGGTATTGGGTGAATATAGAGGTCCATGACCCACACATTGAGAACACTTGCTCTAACACATCTCAGCCTTGCACTTAATGCAAGAGAACTAGATCTGAAAGGGAGAGGACTGACCTGTAGGATGGTGCTAACTTCAAACAAACAAAACTTCACTCACCATAATGCTCTGAATATTTTTAACAGCTAACAGTTTGTAAAATAAAAGCAAGCATTCAATTAAGTTGAATGAATATATACTTAAAGCTTGAATCTTTTTTCTTCTAGTATGTGCTCCTTTGGATTGAAAAAATAATAAAAATTCTAGAATAATACATTAAAAATTACTGTAATTCTGTTCACTAAATTTCAATTTAAGAATTTTATATAATTTTTTAAGTCTCAGTAGCTTCAACTCTGAATCTAAATTCTGAGTTTTCTTACAGAAAATGAAAAGGTTGACCTGGATGTCTTGATGGATGCAGCAAAAGCTTTTACAGGTGAGTGGGAATTTATATAAGACATAATAAAATTGAGATCTTAATGCTTTGTAGATAACTACCTTTTAAAGCAGTATTTTACCTCCTCCAGAAATCACTGATAAATTCATTCTGCTTTTTCACCATTTATTGATAATTTTGACTTGTTGACAACATTTTGGAATATTAAAAATTTAGGAAAAGTGTGGGGACTCTCGAAAAGAGGTATTAACTTGTCTAATGTGTAGGCCAATAATGTGTTCATTTCACTAGTGTTTAAAGAACCAAAATATTGGTGAACACAGTGAATCTCAGTGTGAAGTTTTCACAGAAGGAAATGTGATCACTATGAACAATTAGTCCCATAATTCAGGCCATGAAGCAGAAACAGAAGTATTACTTGCAGGTAGAATTACATAGATTCTATATACCATCTGTCTTAGTCCATTCATGCTGCTATAACAAAATATCACAAACTAGGTGATTCAAAAACAATAGAAATTTCTTTCTCAAAGTTCTAGGGTCTGAAAAGTCCAAGATCAAGGCACATTTGAGGTCTGATGAGGGTTGCTTTATGCTTCAAGATGGTGCCTTAAACATTGTGCCCTCACATGGGGAAGGGCAGACAGGCAAAAGAAAAGGGGGCTGATTGTTGTATGAGACCTCTGTTATATGGGCCTTAGTCCAATTCACAAGCGAGGAACCCCTATAACCTAACCACCCCTAAAGGCCCTACCTGTTAATACTGTTGCATTGGGGGTTAACTTTCAACATGAATTTTGGAAGGGACACAAACATTCAAGCCATAGCGCATCATAAGTCACTGAGCAGTTATGCCACCCCCCTGTTACTCCATGCTATCCCAGCTCGTACCCAGAACAGAAGTGTCATCTGTTTATTTGGATTAAAGAATGCTTTCAGGTACTGAACCTCAAAATAACTCTATGTAAGTGAAGTCAACTCATGTATTTATACCTCATTGTGCAGTTAGAAATAGTGCTATACTGGATTATATTTTTTATAACTAGGAATAATTAAATCTCTTAATATTGTCTTCTGAAACAATTCCCATCTATTCAAAGGAGAAAAGGTTGAAGCTGATAACCTTAAAAATGTGCTGAGAAACATGGGGATCGAGCTAACAGAAAAAGAACACTCGATGCTGTTAAAAACTCTGCCAGTCTGTGGTGAGTATTTAGCATACCATCATGGCATGGAGCTGTGGTATCGTAGGCTCCTGGACAAGAACTGTGAGAAACCCGCTGTGTTAGTCAGGGTTCTCTAGAGGGACAGAACTAGTGGGGGAGAGAGAGAGACAGAGAGAGAGAGACAGAGAGGAATTTATTAAGGAGTATTAACTCACACAATCACAAGGACCCACAATAGGCCGTCTGCAAGCTGAGGAGCAAGGAGAGCCAGTCCAAGTCCCCAAACTGAAGAACTTGAAGTCCAATGTACAAGGGCAGGAAGCATCCAGCATGGGAGAAAGATGTAGGCTGGGAGGCTACGCCAGTCTTGTCTTTTCACATTTTTCTGCCTGTTTCATATTCTAGCCACACTGGCAGCTGATTCGCTTGTGCCCACCCAGATTAAGGGTGGGTCTGCCTTTCCCAGCCCACTGACTCAAATGTTAATCTGCTTTGTCAATACCCTCACAGACACACCCAGGATTAATACTTTGCATCCTTCGATCCAATCAAGTTGACACTCAGTATTAACCATTACACCCCCTAAGGAATGAAATTCTGGCATAAGAAACCCAGTTCTTGGCCAGGCGTGTTGGCTTACACCCACAATCCCAACACTTTGGGAGGCCGAGGTGAGCAGATCAGCTGAGGTCAGAAATTTGAGACCAGCCTGGCCAACATGGTGAAACCCTGTCTCTACTAAAAATACAAAAAAATTAACTGGGCATGGTGACAGTTGCCTGTAGTCCCCTACTCAGGAGGCTGAGGCATGAGAATCACTTGAACTCGGGAGGCAGAGGTTGCAATGAGCCAAGATACTGGGCAATACAGTGAGATGCCATCTCAAAAAAAAAAAAGAAAGAAAGAAACCCTATTCTTGTCACTTGTGTTTTAATTTGGAAATGAGAAAGTTCTCTCTTTTGCATTCAGCCAGTAGACCTCTGCTAAATATTTTAATAGCTACACAGCTAAATTTTTCTGTAGCCCCCTGATGCATCCAACATTCTCAGTCCCTCCCCTGTTAGCCCTCCTACCTCCCCACAATCCATCAATTAAAACAGAAAAACACCTGAGAGCAGGGGCCTCCAGGACTGTGTGCTTGTACTGTCAGTATCCAACCTGGTCAGCAGCACAAACAGCCCCTCAAAAGTTCCACCTCCAGGGCACTCGCGCAGAACTACCCATAAAGACCCCAGAGGTCAGCCTGTGCTTCAGAACTGTGCCTCCTGCCCAGTCCTAGAGACCCTGTGTAGATATCCTTTCCTTCCATCGCTCTTTTCCCCAATTTTCCCCAGGCAAGAGTAAGGCTAAACATTGCCAAGGGGGATAGTGCCCTTGAGGCAGAAGTAGCACCCTGGGCAGCAAATGCTCAGTACCCATTTGAATTCATCCCCATATTCTTTTTTTTTTTTTTTTTTTTTCTGACGGAATCTCACTCTGTCGCCCAGGCTGGATATATAACTTGGAATAATTAAATCTCCAGCCCAGGCTGGAGTGTAGTGGCACAATCTCGGCTCACTGCAACCTCCATCTCCTGGGTTCAAGCGATTCTCCTGCCTCAGCCTCCCGAGTAATGGATTACAGGCACCCGCCACCATGCATGGCTAATTTTTGTATTTTTAGTAAAGATGGGGTTTCACCATGTTGGCCAGGCTGGTCTTGAACTCCCAACCTCAAGTGACCCGCCCGACTTGGCCTCCCAAAGTGCTGGGATTACAGGCGTGAGCCACCATGCCTGGCCCACCCCATATATTCTTAAAGCTGTGGTTACTCATTTTGTCTAGCATTTCCTTCAGATTGTTCTCTCAAAGGGTCAGTTATGAGAATTGCAGCCTTCTTAGGAGTTTGGTTCTGAGAGAGCAGGAAGGAGAATGCAGATGGACTCTATCGGAGACTACTACAGACACATGCCAGGCATTGAGGGGTTTTTCAGTACTACATATTCTCCTGCCATAGGATGGAGCCTGAGGTGGGGTGGTGCATAAGCCCTCTGTTCTCTATTCTAATTGAATTTCACCTCTGTTTATGGAAAGAGTTTGTTCAGAAAACAACAGTTTTTAATTTTTTATTAAATATTGTTTTTATTACTGTTCAAGTTGATAACTATTTTTCATATCATCCCTTTAGGATCCTCCATTAGGAATAAAGATAGGAACACTTCATGGACCTAGAGCATAGTCAGGGAAAGGAGAGAAAGGCAAAGTGCAAGAAAGAAGAACAAGAAGGAAGAAAGAAAGAAAGAAAAAAAAAAAGCAGCAGCACCACCAGCTGGCCACAGTGGCTCACGCCTGTAATCCCAACACTTTGGGAGGCCAAGGCGGGTGGATCACTTGAGGCCAGAAGTTTGAGACCAACCTGGCCAACATGGTGAAACCCTGTCTCTACTAAACATACAAAAATTAGCCAGGCATGGTGGTACACACCTGTAATCCCAGCTGCTCAGGAGGCTGAGGCAGGAGAATCACTTGAATCGGGAGATGGAGGTTACCGTGAGCCAAGATAGCACCATCATACTCCAGCCTGGGTGACAGAGCAAGACTCTGTCTCAAAAAAAAAAAAAAAAGCAGAAGCAGCATATGTGTGTGTGTGTGTGTGTGTGTGTGTGTGTGTGTGTGTGTGTGTGTAGGGCACATCAACTACTGGCATGTGTTTCAACTAGGGGACAGAATGGCCACAATGAGAGCAGTTCATATCTTTTGTTATTATTTGAGGGTGAAATAGAATAAATTTCTAGGTGAATCATGTCTTATAAAAATAGTTTCTTATCCTCTTTTTGACTTGAATTTTACCATATCTTATAGATGGAAAGGTGTACAAGAAAAAATTACTGGATAGTGTGAAGCCTCTCAAAGGTAAGAATATGAAAACAGCAGCTAAAATGTACTGGGCTTTACATTTGCTTTTTTGAATTTCTCACTGATTGAAATCTTGCTATTCCACTGTTTACTGATTCTGAATTTATGCTTCATAACCTACCATTCTTCCTTTGGTATAATTGTATTTGAACAAATCACTGTTAGTAATATGTCACTGTAGCAAGTTTGAAATTCTGCTTTCAGCATGTATGATGGCTCACACCTGTAATCTGAGCACTTTAAGAGGCCAAGGCAGGAGGATCACTTGAACCCTGGAGTTCAAGAGCAGCCTGAGCAACTTAGGAAGACCCCATCTCTTCAAAAAATAAGGAAATTAGCTGGCCTGCTGGCATGCACTTGTGGCCCCAGCAACTTGGGAGGCTGAGGTGGGAGGAACACTTGAGGCTGGGAGGTCGAGGCTGCGGGGAGCCAGGATCATGCCACTGCACGCCAGCATGTGCGACAGAAAAAAATCCTATCTTAAAAAAAGAGGGAGTCCGGGCGCGGTGGTTCAAGCCTGTAATCCCAGCACTTTGGGAGGCCGAGACGGGCAGATCACGAGGTCAGGAGATCGAGACCATCCTGGCTAACGCAGTGAAACCCCGTCTCTACTAAAAAAAAATACAAAAAACTAGCCGGGCGAGGTGGCGGGCGCCTGTAGTCCCAGCTACTCGGGAGGCTGAGGCAGGAGAATGGTGCAAACCCGGGAGGTGGAGCTTGCAGTGAGCTGAGATCCAGCCACTGCACTCCAGCCTGGGCGACAGAGCGAGACTCCATCTGAAAAAAGAAAAAAGAGAGAGAGAGAAAGAAACTCTGGGCCAGATGCTGTGGCTCACGCCTATAATCCCAGCACTTTGGGAGGCCAAGGTGGGCAGATCACCTGAGGTAAGGAATTCAAGGCCAGCCTGACCAACCTGGAGAAACCCCATCTCTACTAAAAACACAAAAATTAGGTGGGCGTGGTGGCTCATGCCTGTAATCCCAGCTACTCGGGAGGCTGAGGCAGGAGAAATCATTTGAACCCGGGAGGCAGAGGTTGTGGTGAACCGAGATTGCGCCATTGCACTCCAATCTGGGCAACAAGAGCGAAACTCCATCTCAAAAAAAAAAAAAAGAGAGAGAGAGAAAAGAAAAGAAAAAGAAATTCTGCTTTCATTTAGGTTTGTTATCTTTATCACAATTTATCAAATCTGTCTAATTCTTTTTCATCCATGATTACTTCAATTGAAAATTATAGCTCAATGTTGAGGGAGCATTTTCTCTTCTCAACTCTGACACTGAGTGGCCAATATATTATTTCACTCTCCACTTAACATAAATGCATATTTAAAGCTAACATCTTCTGGGCCGGGCACGGTGGCTCACGCCTGTAATCCCAACACTTTGGGAGGCTGAGGTGGGCAGATCACTTGAGGTCAGGAGTTTGAGACCAGCCTGGCCAACATGGTAAAACCCCATCTCTACTAAAAATACAGAAATTAGCTGAGCATGGTGGCACAAACCGGTAATCCCAGCTACTTGGGAGGCTGAGGCAGGAGAATCACTTGAACCTGGGAGGCAGAGGTTGCAGTGAGCCGAGATCACGCCATTCCAGCCTGGGCAACAAGAATGAAACTCCATCTCAAAAATAATAATAATAATAATAATAAAGTTGGCATCTTCTACTTCAAATTATTTGTATTTCTTTTCCATCCTCTTAATTCCTAAGGAAAAAAAGTCAGTGTCAGTAATCTGGAAACTCTTCTAAATAATATGGAAATCGAAGTTGGGAAAGAGGAATATGAGGACCTACTGAACCATCTGCCAGTTGATGGTAAGTGTTTCAGATACCACTGTACCTAGGAGAAACGTAGGGCTTCTGTAGGAAGGCTTCTGAAAGTAAACCTATTTTTAACCTCTTTGAAAAGCTTATGAAATATTTCAAACACACCTAAAAACAGAGAACAATACAACAAACATTGTGTGCCCACTGACCAGAGTTAACAAATGTTACTATTTTGCCATACTTGCTTCATACATTCTCCTGCCTCCCTCCCTTCTCCTTCCCTCCCTCCCTCCCTTACTTCCTTCCCAAGTAAACCTTTTTATAATAAGACAAAGTTTTCTTAATAACTCAATAAGACCGTTTTAACTAGACAAAACTGTCGGAGACAAAGCTAGAATAATTCATTAGGAAGAAATTGCTAAGGAATGAGCCCCTGGCTAAGATTTCCTTATTAGATGGCTCTTCCCCTTGAAAAACAAGCTTCCATCTGAGAGCCAGACAGCACATCTTTCAGTAGAGCCAGCATATGCCAACCGAAAATAAGTAGTTTTTCTCCTCTAATTCAGGGTTTCTGTTCTCAACTAGCAATAGGCAGGTGTAACTAAAGTAGGCCACTGCTATCAGCAAACATCTTCCATGCTACCTTCACCTGTAGCTGGCCCTACCATAGAAAACAGTTTTGGCCTAATTTGTAGTTTTTTGTTTTGTTTTGTTGAGACTGAGTCTTGCTCTGTCACCCAGGCTGGAGTGCAGTGGCACAGTCTCAGCTCACTGCAACCTCCACCTCCCAGGTTCAAGCGAGTCTCATGCCTCAATCTCCCAAGTAGCCGGGATTATGGGCATGCACTACCACACCCAGCTAATTTTTGTGGGTTCATTTTTTTTGTTTTTTGTTTGTTTGTTTGTTTTTTGAGATGGAGTCTCCCTCTGTCGCCTAGGCTGGAGTGCAGTGGTGCAATCTCAGCTGACTGCAACCTCCACCTCCCAGGTTCAAGTAATTCTCCTGCCTCGGCCTCCCGAGTGGCTGGGATTACAGGCACCCGCCACCACGCACAGCTCATTTTTTGTATTTAAAAATACAAATAATTATTTGTATTGTTTATAATAATTACAATACAATATAATAATAATTGTATTGTTTCACCTTGTTGGCCAGGCTGGTCTCCAACTCCTGACCTCAAGTGATCCATCTGCCTTGGCCTCCCAAAGTGCTGGGATTACAGGCATGAGCCACCGCACCCGACCTAATTTTTGTATTTTTAATAGAAGCAAGGTTTCGCCATGTTGGCCGGGCCAGTCTCAAACTCCTGTTCTGCATGTCTTACCCTCCCAAAGAGCTGGGATTACAGGCATGAGCCACCCTGCCCAGCCGTAATTTGTCGTTTAAAACCTTACACACCCTGGGCTTAACATTAATAATTATCCATAATTTTGTCTGGCCCTTCCTCCTATCATGAAAAAGTCACCATAAATTACTTTTTAATTGTAACATTGTCCCCACATGTTTAGCTAGGAGTCCTCAAAAATGCTTCCTGCTGGAAAATATTGTTACCGATGAGGTATTTTTTAGAATTCTTTGTTTCTTTAATGACAACTTTTTTTTCTCATCCAACAGTGTGACTATTTCTATACCACTGAATTTTTTCATTTGTTTAGCTAGCATATACTATATGCAAAACAATGAACTAGAGAGTAGACAATTTAAACCCAGTAGTGTAATAAAATTAAGGCATAATTTCTGCACTCAAGTAGATTACAGTCTTGAAGGGTAGAGGTGAGAACATAAGCAAAATTTGTAGATTAAGAAGATAGCATTCCTTCAAGGTTTAAAGGTTCACTGTTTATGTACATAAGTGACTTCTAGGTTTCAAATTCAATCATGTCTATTAAAACACGCTCCCCTTATGGGTCTGAAGGAAGAGAAAGGCCTATAGAAGGAATTACTATTAAGCTTGCTTCATCTCAATGTTGAGTCATTTGATACTTTATGGAAAGTGGTATTAATTAAGTAGATGTTTACTTTAAACTTACAGCTTGATCTTTTTCTATCCTCTGTTTCTTCTTCACTTTGAGTTAAAAAGTTACTAGAGAAAATTAGGAGAAATAGCTGAATTCCAGTCCTTTATATTACAACTTAAATTTTCATGTCAGTTGTCTAAGATTTGGTCTCTATGTCTGACTTGTCTTTTCTTATAGAAAATGAAATGGTTGATGTGAATGTGGTGATGGATGAAGCAAAAGCTTTTACAGGTGAGTCAGAAGTCATGGTGAAAAGGGCATTCATTTTTAACTAAGACCTTAATGCTCTATAGAGAAAAAATTTGAATGTTTTTAAACAGTAGATAGATTTTGGCTGGGCATGTGGGCTCACAGCTGTAACCCCGGCACTTTGAGAGGCTGAGGCAGGAGGATCACTTGAGGCCAGGAGTTCAAGACCAGCCTGGGCAACAAAGCAATACCATGTCTCTACAAAAAAAAAAAAATTAGCTGGGCATGGTGGCACGTGCCTGTATTCCCAGCTACTTGGGAGGCTGAGGCAGCTGAGCCCAGGGGTTTGAGGCTTCAGTGAGCTTTGATTACCACTGCACTCCTGCCTGGGAGACAGAGCAAAAACCTGTCTCATAAAAAATATATTTAAATAGTAGTTTTCTCTTCAGACTATTACTAACATGCTAAATTGACACCCTTACAAATTTAACAGTTAAATGTTTGTTTCGTAATGTTACTCTTTGATTTGGGATTTTTCCTGTAGACACTTATGTTATGTAGAGGTTTTGTTTGTTTTGTTGTTGTTGTTGTTGTTTGTTTGTTTGTTTGTTTTCTGAAATGGAGTCTCGCTCTTGTTGCCTGGGCTGGAGTGCAGTGGCGTGATCTCGGCTCACTGCAACCTCCACCTCCCAGGTTCGAGTGGTTCTCCTGCCTCACCCTCCCAAGTAGCTGGAATTACAGGTGCCCACTACCACACCTGGCTAATTTTTGTGTTTTTAGTAGAGACGGGGTTTCACCATGTTGGCCAGGCTGGTCTTGAACTCCTGACCTCAGGTGATCCACCCACTTCGGCCTCCCAGAGTGCTGGGATTACAGGCGTGAGCCACTGTACCTGGCTGGTAATTTTTTTCATAATTTGAAATCATTATTCTCTTCCTAAAATTCCTATATGTTAACAATTCCCATCTTTCCAAAGGAGAAAAAGTTAATGTCAGTAATCTGGGGAATGAGCTGAGGAAAATGGGGCTCGTACTCACTGATGAGGAGCACAAGAAGCTGCTGAAAACTCTGCCAATTTGCAGTGGTGAGTATTTACCACATCCTTTGAAGCTTGGATTAGGGGCTTGTGTGTGAAAACTTCTTAAATTATGCATGTATATGCCCAGTAAACCTCATTTAGAAAACACGGTCATCACACGAAAAGAAATCTTGGCCAGATGTGGTGGCTCATGCCTGTAATCCCAGCACTTTGGGAGGCTGAGGTGGGCAGATCGAAAGGTCAGGAGTTTGAGAACAGCCTGGCCAACATGGTGAAACCCTGTCTCTACTAAAAATACAAAAATTAGCCAGGCGTGGTGGCACATGCCTGTAATCCCAGCTACATGGGAGGCTGAGGCAGGAGAATTGCTTGAACCTGGGAGGTGGAGGTTGCAGTGAGCCAAGATTGTGCCACTGCACTCCAGCCTGGGTGACAGAGCAAGACTCCATCTCTAAAAAAAAAAAAAGAGTCTGGTTGCCTGCTTTTGTTGCTTATATTTTAATACTGAAAGCTAGCAACATCTTTCACTGGGGTTGTCCCACCATCCAGGCTAAATTATCCTGTCGCCCTGGGAGCACTGCCTAATCTCATCATGACCAATGAGAAGGAAACCAGGGAAGAAAGAAAAGGAAGGAAAAAGACAGAAACAGGGAAATACTGTATTTTATTCAATCAATGGATAGATTTATAACAGGGAAAGTGTTCTTTATTGTTGGGTTCATTCTTAACTGTAACAGAGAAGAAACTTCCAAGCAAATTGGAAGAGGTTTTTTTCCCTGAAATTATGGATGTTGTGTTGTCTTTGTGCTGATTTTGTTAGTCTTCCCATCGTTTAACCCGTATTCTGAATTGTGTCTTATCTTACAGCTAATGGAAAGGTATATAAGAATAGATTGCTCAAAGGTGTGAAGGCCCTCAATGGTAAGTAGGAAGCATGGTGAAAAAGCAAGTTAAAAAATGCTTATGTTTGGTATTTTCTTTTAAATGTTCCAACTTCGCTTCCTGCCAATTTACTGATTCATTGTTAAGACATAACTTATCATTCTTCTTTGGATGCGTTGGCCTTTTGGGATATAAGTTAAAGCAAGTTAAAGCATCATATCACTATAGGAAGTAAGTTAGTTGTTGTTTCAACCGTAAGTCATTATACTTGCCTACTCCTCTCTATTGACCTCTCAGAGAAAACCAAAGCAGAGCCCACTGGATCAGTATTAAGAGAAATACCCTATCTTTCCATACTAACTCTGTGTAAGTAATTATTATTTCAATTGTGAATTAGAAAAAGATGTTTTAGAACACTAAAATAATACAAGAAAACTATGCAACTCTAACCACTTAAAAAAAAACTGATACAGTCTGGCGCAGTGGCTCATGCCTGTAATCTCAGCATTTTGGGACACCAAGGCAGGCAGATCACTTGAGGCCAGGAGTTTAACACCAGACTGTACAACATAGTGAGACCCCATCTCTACAAAAAATTTTAAAATTAGCTGGGCATGGTGACACATACCTATAGTCCTACCTACTTAGGAGGCTGAGGCAGAAGGATTGCTTGAGCCCAGGAGTTCAAGGCTGCAGTTCCATCCTGGGCTGCAGAGCAAAACCCTGTTTTTAAAAGAAAAAAAGAGGCCGGGCGCGGTGGCTCAAGCCTGTAATCCCAGCACTTTGGGAGGCCGAGACGGGCGGATCACGAGGTCAGGAGATCGAGACCATCCTGGTTAACACGGTGAAACCCCGTCTCTACTAAAAAATACAAAAAACTAGCCAGGCGAGGTGGCGGGCGCCTGTAGTCCCAGCTACTCGGGAGGCTGAGGCAGGAGAATGGCGTGAACCCGGGAGGCGGAGCTTGCAGTGAGCTGAGATCCGGCCACTGCACTCCAGCCTGGGTGACAGAGCGAGACTCCGTCTCAAAAAAAAAAAAAAAAAGAAAAAAAGAAATGTAAGTTCACCTGTCTTCCACAAATCCCCTCCCCATAAAGGTAAATACTGTTAACAATTCAGCAGTTATCTTTGTCAATTCTTTCCAACTTTTAACTGACATATCTAAATCTAGGGAGATATACACACAAACACACACACACGTTAATAGTTTCTTTGTATTGTTGTATTTTACCGTCTAGTTGGGGTTTCTGATGCATGACCATGATTAATATTTTTTACCCTTAAACAATAACACTCATATTCTTATTCCATGCCCTTCTTTCTTAAGGGCCAAGGGTCAAAATCAAAAAAGTGGAGACATTTTTGGAAAACATGGGAACTAAAATCAAGGATGAGGAACTTGAGGAACTCATGACCCAACTACCAACTGAGGGTGAGTATTACAAATATCTCTATGCTCTTCAGAGAAACATTAAGCCCTTCCATTAGAACTGCTGAAATTAGCCTTTCTAGCATCATAATGAAGTAAATGTAAAAACTTAGTTCTGAGTCATGATGAAACACCATCTTCAAAAATGCTTTTGAAAAGATATGTCAGGGATGCCACTTGAAGCCTCAGTCATGCCTGGGAATGCCACACACTTAAGGACCTGAAAGAAAAAGGAATTGAAGAGAACATTTAAGAGAAAAATCAAGAAAGTCAAAAGTCAAATGATAAATTAGAAATGAATAGTTGCAAGCCAAAGAGCTAATATCCCTAAGGTAGCAAAAGCCCTTGTACATTGATAAGAAACATACTGATAATAGAAAAAATAGGCAGATATACAAATAGATAATTCATACAAGAGGTAATACAATGCAAATCCCCAAATAGCATATGAAAATATGTTTAACCTCACCAATAATCATGAAAATGCAAAATAAAACACAATGCAACACTATCTTCATTCATTGGACTGGCAAAACTTAACAAGATGGATAATATTTAGTTCTTATGAAAATATGAGGAAAGGGACTAACTGATAAATTTGGGGTGGGAGTTGCCATTGCTATATATACTTTTTGAAAAGTCACCTGACAGTGTCTAAGGGGGAAAAGTCTTCTCTTTTCCCTGGTGAATCTAGCATACGTTCCTCATGCAGTATACATTATTTCCTTGTGCTGGGTCCTGGTCCCTGTTTTGCCACAGACTTGCTGACAAATGATTTAACCCTACTTAATCTTAGTTCCTTCATATGTAAAATGGGGAGTTGAACTAAATGACGCTCTATGATTACTTTACTTCTTGCTCTGAAATTAGTATATATAATGCATGTAATGCAGTCTAGAATAGTCAGTAAATGTTAGTGATGATGGATGGTGGTGTTGTGGTGATGATGAGGAAGATAGAAAAGTTGTTAACGAGCAGAACAAAAGGAGAGGCACTCCAAGATGGCTGAATAAGAAAAGCTCCAGTCTGTGCTCCCAGTGTGATCAATGCAGAAGATGGGTGATTTCTGCATTTCCACCTGAGGTACCTGTTTCATCTCATTGGGACTGGTTGGACAGTGGGTGCAGCCCACAGAGGGTGAGCTGAAGCAGGGCAGGGCATCACCTCACCTGGGAAGTGCAAGGGGTCAGGGGATTTCCCTTTCCTAGCCAAGGGAAGCTTTGACAGACTACCTGAAAAAACAGGACACTCCTGCCCAAATACTGCGCTTTTCCCAAGGTCTTAGCAACTGGCAAAGATATTCTCTCCCATGCCTGGCTCAGCAGGTCCCATGCCCACGGAGCCTTGCTCACTGCTAGCGCATCAGTCTGAGATCAAACTGCAAGGCAGCAGCCTGGATGGGGGAGGGGCGTCCACCATTGCTGAGACTTGAGTAGGCAGGGAAACTGTAACTGGGCAGAGCCCACCACAGCTCAACAAGGCCTACTGCCTCTAGACTCCACCTCTGTGGGCAGGGCATAGCTGAACAAAATGCAGCAGACAACTTCTGCAGACTTAAACGTCCCTGTCTGACAGCTCTGAAGAGAGCAGTGGTTCTCCCAGCATGGCGTTTGAGCTCTGAGAATGGACAGACTGCCTCCTCAAATGGGTCCCTGACCCCTGTGTAGCCTAACTGGGAGACACCTCCCAGTAGCACCCAACAGACACCTCATATAGGCGGGTGCTCCTCTGGGATGAAGCTTCCAGAGGAAGGATCAGGCAGCAATATTTGCTGTTCTGCAATATTGGTTGTTCTGCAGCCTCCGCTGGTGATACCCAGGCAAACAGGTTCTGGAGTGGACCTCCGGCAAATTCCAACAGACCTGCAGCTGAGGGGCCTGACTGATAGATGGAAAACTAACAAACAGAAAAGAATAGCATCAACATCAACAAAAAGGTCACCTACACCAAAACCCCATCTGTAGGTCCCCAACATCAAAGACCAAAGGTAGATAAAACCAAAAAGATGGGGAGAAGCCAGAGCAGAAAAGCTGAAAATTCTAAAAACCAGAGCATCTCTTTTCCTCCAAAGGATCGCAGCTCCTCGCCAGCAATGGAACAAACCTAGAAAGAGAATGACTTTGACAAATTGACAGAAGTAGACTTCAGAAGATCGGTAATAACCAATTTCTCTGAGCTAAAGGAGCATGTATGAACCCATCTCAAGGAAGCTAAAAGCCTTGAAAAAAGGTTAGACAAATGGCTAACTAGAATAAACAGTGTAGAGAAGACCTTAAATGACCTGATGGAGCTGAAAACCATGGCACAAGAACTTCGTGACTCATGTGCAAGCTTCAATAGGTGATTTGATCGAGTGGAAGAAAAGGTATCACTGATTCAAGATCAAATTAATGAAATAAAGTGAGAAGACAAGGTTAGAGAACAAAGAGTAAAAAGAAATGAACAAAGCCTCCAAAAATATGGGACTATGTGAGTAGACCAAATCTACATTTGATTGGTGTATCTGAAAGTGACGGGGAGAATGGAAACAAGTTGGAAAACATCCTTGAAGATATTATCCAGAACTTCCCCAACCTAGCAAGGCAGGCCAACATTCAAATTCAAGAAATACAGAGAACACCACAAAGATGCTCCTCGAGAAGAGCAACCCTAAGACACATAATTGTCAGATTCATCAAGGTGGAAATGAAAGAAAAAAATGCTAAGGGAAGCCAGGTAGAAAGGTCGAGTTACCCACCAAGGGAAGCCCATCAGACTAACAGTAGATCTCTCTGCAGAAACCCTACAAGCCAGAAGAGAGTGGGAGCCAATATTCAACATTTTTAAGGAAAAGAATTTTCAACCCAGAATTTCATATCCAGACAAACTAAGCTTCATAGGTGAAGGAGAAATAAAAGCCTTTACAGAAAAACAAATGCTGAGAGATTTTGTCACCACCAGGCCTGCCTTACAAGAGCTCCTGAAGGAAGCACTAAACATGGAAAGGAACAACCAGTACCAGCCACTGCAAAAACATGCCAAATTGTAAAGACCATTGATGCTAGGAAGAAACTGCATCAATTAACAGGCAAAATAACCAGCAAACATCATAATGACAGGATAAATTCACACATAACAATACTAACCTTAAATGTAAATGGGTTAAATGCTCCAATTAAAAGACACAGACTGGCAAATTGGATAAAGAGTCAAAACCCATCATGGTGCTATATTCACGACACCCATCTCATGTGCAAAGACACACATAGGCTCAAAATAAAGGGATGGAGGAAGATCTACCAAGCAAATGTAAAGCAAAAAAAGCAGGGGTTGCAATCCTACTCTCTGATAAAACAGACTTTAAAAATCAAAAGAGACAAAGAAGGCCATTACATAATGGTAAAGGGATCAATTCAACAAGAAGAGCTAACTATCCTAAATATATATGCACCCAATACAGGAGCACCCAGATTCATAAAACAAGTCCTTAGAGACCTACAAAGACACTTAGACTCCCACACAATAATAATGGGAGACTGTAACACCTCACTGTCAATATTAGATCAGCGAGACAGAAGATTAACAAGGATATCCAGGACTTGAACTCAGCTCTGCACCAAACAGAACTAATAGACATCTACAGAACTCTCCACCCCAAATCAACAGAATATACATTCTTCTCAGCAACACATCACACTTGTTCTAAAACTGACCACATAATTGGAAGTAAAGCACTCCTCAGCAAATGTTAAAAAAAAAAAAAAAAAAAAAAAAAAAAAAAAACAGAAATCACAACAAACTGTCTCTCAGATGATAGTGCAATCAAATTTGAACTCAGGATTCAGAAACTCACTTAAAACCGCACAACTACATGGAAACTGTACAACCTGCTCCTGAATGACTACTAGGTAAATAATGAAATGAAGACAGAAATAAAGATGTTCTTTCCAGCCAATGAAACAAAGACACAACATACTAGAATCTCTGGGATGCATTTAAAGCAGTGTGTAGAGGGAAATGGATAGCACTAAATGCCCACAAGAGAAAGCAGGAAAGATCTGAAGTCGACACCCTAACATCACAATTAAAAGAACTAGAGAAGCAAGAGCAAACAATGCAAAAGCTAGCAGAGGCAAGAAATAACTAAGATCAGAGCAGAACTGAAAGAGATAGAGATGCAAAAAAACCTTCAAAAAATCAATGAATCCAGGAGCTGGGTTTTTGAAAAGATCAACAAAATTGATAGACCGCTAGCAAGACTAATAAAAAAGAAAAGAGAGAAGTATCAAATAGATGCAATAAAAAATGATAAAGGGGATATCACCACCAATCTCACAAAAATACAAACTACCATCAGAGAATACTATAAACACCTCTATGCAAATAAACTAGAAAATCTAGAAGAAATGGAGAAATTCCTGGACACATACACCCTCCCAAGACTAAACCAGGAAGAAGTTGAATCCCTGAATAGACCAATAACAGGCTCTGAAATTGAAGCAATAATTAAGAGCCTACCAACCCAAAAAAGCCCAAGACCAGATGGATTCACAGCCGAATTCTACCAGATGTACAAAGAGGAACCGGTACCATTCTTCTGAAACTATTCCAATCAATAGAAAAAGAGGGAATCCTCCCTAACTCACTTTATTAGGCCAACATCATCCTGATACCAAAGCCTGGCAGACACACAACAAAAAAAGAGCATTTTAGACCAATATCTCTGATGAACATCAATGCGAAAATCTTCAATAAAATACTGGCAAACTGAATTTAGCAGCACATCAAAAAGTTTATCCAACACGATCAAGTTGGCTTCATCCCTGGGATGGAAGGACGGTTCAACATATGCAAATGAATAAACGTAATCCATCACATAAACAGAACCAAAGACAAAAACCACATGTTTTCTCAATAGATAATTTTGCCTTTGACAAAATTCAACAGCCCTTTGTGCTAAAATTCTCAATAAACTAGATATTGATAGAACATATCTCAAAATAATAAGAGCTATTTATGACAAACCCACAGTCAATATCATACTGAAGGGGCAAAAACTGGAAGCATTCCTTTGAAAACCAGCACAAGACAAGGATGCCCTCTCTCACCGCTCCTATTCAACACAGTGTTGGAAGTTCTGGCCAGGGCAATCAGGCAAGAGAAAGAAATAAAGGCTATTCAATTAGGAAATGAGGGAGTCAAATTGTCCCTGTTTGCAGATGACATGATTGTATATTTAGAAAACCCCATCGTCTCAGCCCAAAATCTCCTTAAGCTTATAAACAACTTCAGCAAAGTCTCAGGATACAAAATCAATGTGCAAAAATCACAAGCATTCTTATACACCAATAAGAGACTAACAGAGAGCCAAATCATGAGTGAACTCCCATTCACAATTGCTTCAAAGAGAATGAAATACCTAGGAATCCAACTTGCAAGGGATGTGAAGGACCTCTTCAAGGAGAACTACAAACTACTGCTCCTCGAAATAAAAGAGGACACAAACAAATGGAAGAACTTTCCATGCTCATGGATAGGAAGAATCAGTATCATGAAAATGGTCATACTGCCCAAAGTAATTTATAGATTCAATGCCATCCCCATTAAGCTTCCAATAACTTTCATCACAGAACTGGAAAAAGTTCATGTGGAACCAAAAAAGATCCCACATTGCCAAGATAATCCTAAGCCAAAAGAACAAAGCTGGAGGCATGATGCTACCTGACTTCAAACTATACTACAAGGCTACAGTAGCCAAAACAGCATGGTTATGGTACAAAAACAGATATGTAGACCAATGGAACAGAACAGAGGCCTCAGAAATAACACCATATATCTACAACCATCTGATCTTTGACAAACCTGACAAAAATAAGAAATGGGTAAAGGATTCCCTATTTAATAAATGGTGCTGAGAAAACTGGCTAGCCATATGTAGAAAGCTGGAACTGGATCCCTTCCTTACACCTTATACAAAAATTAATTCAAGATGGATTAGAGACTTAAATGTGAGACCGAAAACCATAAAAACCCTAGAAGAAAACCTAGCCAATACCATTCAGGACATAGGCATGGGCAAGGACTTCATAACTGAAACACCAAAAGCAATGGCAACAAAAGCCAAAATAGACAAATGGGATCTTATTAAACTAAAGAGCTTCTGTACAGCAAAAGAAACTACCATCAGAGTGAACAGGCAACCTACAGAATGGGAGAACATTTTTGCAATCTACCCATCTGACAAAGGGCTAATAAGAATCTACAAAGAACTTAAACAAATTTACAAGAAAAAAACAAACAACCCCATCAAAAAGTGAGCAAAGGATATGAACAGACACTTCTCAAAAGAAGACATCTATGCAGCCAACAGACACATGAAAAAATGCTCATCATCACTGGTCATCAGAGAAATGCAAATCAAAACCTCATGAGATACCATCTCATGCCAGTTAGAATGGCAATCATTAAAAAGTCAGGAAACAACAGGTGCTGGAAAGGATGGGGAGAAATAGGAAGGCTCTTACATTGTTGGTGGGAGTGTAAATTAGTTCAACCATTGTGGAAGACAGTGTGGCGATTCCTTAAAGATCTAGAACTAGAAATACCATTTGACCCAGCAATCCCATTACTGGGTATATACCCAAAGGATTATAAATAATGCTACTATAAAGACACACGCACACATGTATTTATTGTGGCACTATTCACGATAGCAAAGACTTGGAACCAAGCCAAATGTCCATTATTGATAGACTGGATTAAGAAAATGTGGCACATATACACCATAGAATACTCTGCAGCCATAAAAAAGGATGACTTCATGTTCTTTGCAGGGACATGGATGAAGTTGGAAACTGTCATTCTCAGCAAACTGTCACAAGGACAGAAAAATAAACACCGCATGTTCTCACTCATAGGTGGAAATAAAACAATGAGAACATTTGGACACAGGGCAGGGAACATCACACACCAGGGCCTGTCAGGGGGTGGAGGGCTGGGGGAGGGATAGGATTTGGAGAAATACCTAATACAAATGATGAGTGGATGGGTACAGCAAACCAACATGGCACGTGTATACCTAGATATCAAACCTGAATATTGTGCACATGTACCCTAGAGCTTAAATTATAATAATAAGAAGAAAAGAACAGAATGAAGAAAGGAAACTCCATAATCTGTTAATCAGTTTTTCCTGTTATGAAAATATTTCCTAACAGAAAACATATTTGTTTATTAATTATTCCTTTTATATAAATAAATAAGACAATATGCAATTTAAAACATCCTATAAGAAATAGCACTGGGCTCACTGTCTTCCTTCTCTCCTACTCCTGCCCTTGTTCTTCAATATCTTTCATATAGATCAACGGCTTTTGACTTTGTGCCATGGACCCCTTTGAAAATCTGATGAATGGACCACTTCTGAGTATAATGTTTTAAAATGTATAAAATATAATAATAGGATTACAAAGAAGCTAATTATATTAAAATATAATTTATCACAACATTAAAATATAAATTATTAGTATTTATTAAAACATTTAACACTTTCCAGTAGCGGTTCAATTTTTTTTTTTTTTTTTTTTTTAAGATAGAGTCTTGCCCTGTCACCCAGGCTGGAGTGCAATGGCACAATCTTGACTCAGGGCAATCACCACCTCCCGGGTTCAAAGGATTCTCCTGCCTCAGCCCCCCAGTATCTGGGATTACAGGTGCACGCCACCATGCCCGGCTAATTTTGTATTTTTAGTAGAGATGGGATTTCACCATGTTGTCCAAGCTGGCCTTGAACTCCTGACCTCAGGTGATGCACCCGCCTCGGCCTCCCAAAGTGATGGGATTACAGATAGTTAAAATTATTTTTATGGCCGGGCGCGGTGGCTCAAGCCTGTAATCCCAGCACTTTGGGAGGCCGAGACGGGCGGATCACGAGGTCAGGAGATCGAGACCATCCTGGCTAACACAGTGAAACCCCGTCTCTACTAAAAATACAAAAACTTAGCCGGGCAAGGTGGCAGGCGCCTGTAGTCCCAGCTACTCGGGAGGCTGAGGCAGGAGAATGGCGTGAACCCGGGAGGCGGAGCTTGCAGTGAGCTGAGATCCGGCCAATGCACTCCAGCCTGGGTGACAGAGCGAGACTCCGTCTCAAAAAAAAAAATTATTTTTATAATATTAAAGTAATGATGAGGGCCAGGTGTAGTGGCTCACACCTGTAATCCTAGCACTTTGGGAGGCTGAGGAGGGCAGATCATTTGAGGACAGGAGTTTGAGACCAGCTTGGCCAACATGGTGAAACACCGTCTCTACCAAAAATACAAAAAAAAATTAGCTGGGCGTGGTGGTGCATACCTGTAATCCCAGCTACTAGGGAGGCTGAGGCAGGAGAATTGTCTGAACCCAGGAGACAGAGGTTGCAGTGAGCCAAAATCACACCACTGCACTCCAGCTCAAAAAAATAAAATAAATAAAAAATTAATAATGAGCATAAGCAACATTTCAACATATTTGGAACAAGTATATTATGATTTGAAAATGTCAGTGATTTCTATTAGTGACAAAGTCACAACTTTTGCAACTATTCTGACGGTTTATTGCCTACATTAATAATTGAAGAAAATAGTAAATTTAAATTAATGGTTAGTGAAAAGAAAGACACACTTTTGGCCAAGCATTGTGGCTCACACCTGTAATCCCAACACTTTGGGAGGCCAAGGTGGGAGGATCGCTTGAGGCCAAGAGTTCAAGATCAGCCCAGGCAACATAGCAAGACCCTATCTCTATTTTGGAACATAAAATAAAATTAAATTAAATGTTAAAAAGGCCAGCGCAGTGGCTCATGCCTGTAATCCCAGCACTTTGGGAGGCCGAGGCGGGCAGATCACGAGGTCAGGAGATCAAGACCATCCTGGCTAACACAGTGAAACCCCGTCTCTACTAAAAGAATACAAAAAATCAGCCAGGCGTGGTGGTAGACACCTGTAGTCCCAGCTACTCGGGAGGCTGAGGCAGGAGAATGGCGTGAACCTGGGAGGCAGAGCTTGCAGTGAGCTGAGATTGCGCCACTGCACTCCAGCCTGGGTGACAGAGCAAGACTTCATCTCAAAAAAGAAAAGAAAAAAGAAAGTATTTTTTTCCCATTCCAGCTCAAGACCTCCCTGAATTCTGGCAATACAGAGTCAATAGACCCAGGTTAAAAACTCCTGATGCAGGTCATCCATCCAATACTCTGACCTCTTGTTCCTTTATATCTTTAACTTCAGTCATTTTTTCCTCCCTTCCATCCTGATTACCACTCACATAGTAATGACCTGGAACTTGTCCTTCCCTAATACTTCATCACGTCCAAAATCTGTTTCATAGACGCACTCTCTAACCTTTTTCCTTCCAGTTCATTTACTGTGGAGACATTTTTGCCATAACACCACATAGGAATTCCTGAAAAACCTCCTGTTCTGTAAAATTACCCACTAAAGTAATGGAGCTTATGGAGAAAATTCTGGAAGCACACTCAAAATCTATGCCAGCTTGTAACCAGAACACTACCAAAAGCACAAGGAAACTTGTACCGCCCAGGCAAATAGCACAGAACAGCTATAAGATATTTTAAAATGGGCCAGGCACAGTGGCTTATGCCTACAATCCCAGCACTTAGGGAGGCCAAAGTGGGTGGATCACAAGATCAGGAGTTCAAGACCAGCCTGGCCAAGATGGTGAAACCCTGTCTTTACTAAAAATACAACAAATTAGCCTGGCGTGGTGGCAGGGACCTATACCCTTAGCTATTCAGGAGGCTGAGGTAAGAGAATCGCTTGAACCCAGGAGGCAGTGAGAGGTTGCAGTGAGTCAAGATCACACGACTGCACTCCAGCCTGGGCAACAGAGCAGGACTCCATCTCAAAAAAAAAAAAAAATTAAAAATGCATACACACACACACACACACATCCCAAAAAAGGAGTTAAAGAGCTGGCTTGCCATTCTGAAATAGTGTTGGTGGAAGTAGAGCTCTCAGTCAGTGAAGCTGGTTCCCTGTCCTGCATCATAGGTACTAATTTTTTAATTTTATTAAAATATGGAACAGAAAGGGCTCCAGCTGTAGCCCCAACCTAAGATTTTTTTCTTGCTTGCTGAAGAAAAGGATTCCTTTCTTATTTAGGAAAAATTACATATGAACCAACACACTGTTCACATTACTGTAACATTATTCCATTTACCAATTGAATATGATGAAACAGTGCTACTGAATCATGTGTTGTACCAGAACAGAGTATAGAACTCCAACTCCAGCTATTCCAGCCATGTGGAGACCTTCATGCCTTCGACCCTACTTTTCTTTTATTATTCAACAACCCCACCACCACCATCTCTTAATTTTCTTCCTTCCTTAAATTAGATTCACTGCCTCAACATCATATAAGCTTACAAACTCTCTGAACTTCAAATTTCCTTGGCAAAATCTTGGCCATTTTTTACTCCATGATTACCCCTGAACAGCTTAACATTGCTGAAGATCACAAAGCCATACTAATAGAACTCATTTCACGTAATGGGCAGAAACTTCAAGTTAGCCCTTAACACTGCCAAAAAAGTTCCCACTATGTTTTCCAAGTAACTTCACTTTCTCACTCTCAGAGACAATTTCACACCTTCTCTGTCCAAATTTCCAGTATCTCCTCACTTCAACTCTCAGCTAATGATCTCACTTCAAACTTCATAGAGACAATAGATGCAGTTAGAGAAGAAATACCTCATTTCCTACCTCCATTTCTATGAACCTACGTATACCTATGTCCACATGCCCTGCCTTTTGTCTTGCTATAAAGGGGAAAGAATGCTCCTTTCATGGGCCAGCCTTTCTACTTGCACCCTGGATCCTGTTTCCTCTTGCCTTCTCAAAAACTTACCTCCTGCAATATTTCCCCTTTCCTGCATCATCAGTTTCTCCCTCTCTGAAGTATCTCTATCTATATTTCTCTTGACATGCAGCTATGCTTTTCTCTCACACTTGCTCCCTACTAGCTACCACATCATCTCTTGGTTCCTCTGCACAGCAGAGTTGCCTCAAAAAGTTGTCGTTACTCATTGTTTCCATATCCTCACCTCCCATTCACACTTCAGCATTCTCCAGTTAGGTATTTATCTCCACGATGGCACCAAATGAGCTCTCAACAAGACTGTCAATAATCTACTTCTTGCCAAGGCTCACAGTCAATTCTTTGTTCTTATTTTACTTAACATCTTAGCAGCATTTGACATAAGTGGCCACCCCCTTTTTATTAAAATACATTTTTCGACCAGGCACGGTGGCTCATTCCTGCAATCCCAGCGCTTTGGGAGGCTGAGTCAGGTGGATCGCTTGAGCCCAGGAGTTTGAGACGAGCCTAAGCAACATGGTGAAATCCTGTCTCTACAAAAAAATAAAATAACTATCCAGCTGTGGTGGCACGTGCCTGTAGTCCCAGCTACTCGGGAGGCTGAGGCAGGGGGATCACTTGAGCCCGGGAGATGGAGGCTGCAACGCACTGTGATTGTGTGCCACTTCACTCCAGCCTGGGTGACAAAGCAAGACCCTGTCTGAAAAAAAAGAAAAAGAAATGTGTTTTTCTCTAGGCTTTTAAAGCCCCATACTCACCTGGTTTTCTTCTTCGCTCACTGACATTTTCTTCTCAGTTTTCTTTTTGACTGTTCCTCCCCTCTTGCAAGATTGCAAGATCTCTAAATAATGAAGTTACCCAGGGTTAGACCCTTGGCTGTCTTTTTATCTACACTCTCCTCTTAGGAGATTGCATTCAGTCTCATTGGGTCAGATACCTTCTCTAAGCTGGTAGAGGAAATTTATATCTCTAGCTCAATTTCTCTAAGTCAGCAATAGCGTATTGAATGAGTTATTTGATATCTCCACTTGGATTTCTAAAAGTCATCACCAATTTAATGGAATTATTGGTTAATTCTCCTAAAATTTCTTAAGTCCTCCCCAACTCAGTAAAGGCATCCCATCCACCCTGTTGATTGGGGAAGGTAGACTAGGTTTCATCTTTGATTTCTCCTTCCTTCATATCCCACATTTAAATCTAGGTTCATCAACACCTGTGAAAAGAAGGGAAAACAAAATTTTGAAAAAGAAACTAGGTTAAAATGAAAAATACGTCCTGAATCCATCACTTGTCACCATCTCCACTACTGCAACCACAGCCCAAGCCACTGTCATCTCTTTACTGGGCCACTGAAACAGGCTCCTGTCTGGTCTCCATTCCTCCAGTTTCCTTATCCTATCCACACCAGCCAGAGTGATCTTTTGAAAGCTGAAATCAGGTCAAGTTACTCCAGTTTTCCAAGGCCTCCAATGACATTCCATTGCAACCAAAGTAAAATCCAGATTTTATCATCATGCCCTACAAGGCCCTGCATGGTTTGGCCCCTGTCACACTGACCTTCTGTCTCTTGATCATGGCAAATTCATTCCCACCTTAGGACTATTGCACACACTGCTCTTCCACTCGGAATGCTCTTCCCTCAATTCTTCACGTTTCTCATCATTCAGGCTTCAACCCAAATAGACCCTCCTCTGAGAGGCCTTCCCTGACCTCCCTGTCTAAATCAATTCCATCCTCTATAACTCCTTATTATGTTGCCCTATTTTATTTTTGATAGCATCTTAACAGTACATCAAATTATCCTTTTTGTTTATATGTTTATTATCTGTCTCTCTCACTACATTGTACACTCCTTAAGAGCCAGAACTCTGTCACCTTGCCTACTTTTGTATCCCCAAAGCCTATTCAAGTGCCTGGCACCTAGAAGTTGATACATAAATAGCTGTTGATTAATTGACTGAATAAAAGTACATAGGGTCAGAGTTGTTTATCCTCTCCCTATGCTTAACTGTAACCAATCACTTCTTAATTTAGACCACTCTGGTGGTCTTTAAAGCAAAGAAAAACCAAAAATTCGATAGATTTGTTACAATTAAAGCTTTATTTGTTTCTAAGGTAACACTGTTATCTCTGAGAATAAGTCCATAAAATTCTACGGAAAAATTTAAAGATTAGTAAATTCTGGCTGGGCATGGTAGCTCATACCTGTAATCCTAGCACTTTGGGAAGCCAAAGCAGGTGGATCACTTGAGGTCATGAGTTCAAGACCAGCCTGCCATCATGGTGAAACCCCATCTCTACTAAAAATACAAAAAATTAGTTGGGCATTGTGGCATGCACCTATAATCCCAGCTACTTGGGAGGCTAAGGCAGGAGAATCACTTGAACCCGGGAGGCAGAGATTGCAGTGAGCCAGGATCATACCACTGTACTCTAGCCTAGGCAACAGAGTGAGACTCCACCTCAAAAAAATAAAAAAGAAAAAGATTACTGAATTGTTTTGATCTTCCTAACTTCAGAACTTCGTACAGCATAAATGTTGAGGGTCTCAGTAACATCAGTTCATCTGACTCTGAGGTATACTTCCCTTGCCTTACAGGTGAGACAGCAGTTGACCTGAATGACTTAATGGATGCTGTCAGTTACATCAAGGGTGAGTTGCAAGCTATAATGGAAAGATGTTATAAGTAACATCTTAATATTTGCAATTAATGTTGGAGAAGAATATTTTCCATTCACACGTGTTCAGATTTTTTCATATAACATATGCTCCATTTTTGTGGATGCTGCTGAAGTTGAGTAAACAATAACTAATCTGTATTTATATATCAGTGCCCATACTAGTCTCCAAAATTTTCCCCAAAAGAGTTCTTCAAAGTAGTAATAGATATCAAGAGCCACAGAACTATTCATACCCTTTTCCCCACTAACCCCACTCTTAGATATTTATCCTTTAGAAATAGTGTCTTATTGCCGGGCACGGTGGCTCAAGCTTGTAATCCCAGCACTTTGGGAGGCCGAGACAGGTGGATCACAAGGTCAGGAGATCAAGACCATCCTGACTAACATGGTGAAACCCCGTCTCTACTAAAAAATACAAAAAACTAGCTGGGCGAGGTGGCAGGCGCCTGTAGTCCCAGCTACTCGGGAGGCTGAGCCAGGAGAATGGTGTGAACCCGGGAGGCAGAGCTTGCAGTGAGCTGAGATCCGGTCACTGCACTCCAGCCTGGGTGACAGAGCGAGACTCCATCTCAAAAAAAAAAGAAAAGAAAAGAAATAGTGTTTTGTTGAATAAAATGAAAAAATTTCTGCCTAAGGACTTTCATTCGTATAATATGGAGAAAATTGAAACTGATTAGAAATAACTAACCATATGAGAATTACTACATAAACCATGGTATGTCAGTTTAATGGGATAACATGTTAAAATGCTAACTGTAAAGATTATATGGCAACTTGGAAACATGTTTATGAAGGAGTAATTTTAGGTTGGAAAAGCAAAATATGGAATTGTACATATATTAGATTTCCACATTGTAAAAGTACAGTCTTATTGCCAAGACCAAAATGAAATATCAAAAACTAAAAATGGTTCCTGTGTTAGAGTGATGGAATTCTATCTTTCCCCTGTTACATTAATCTGTAATGTTGTTACATAAAACTAAGTCCCTATATGTATTTTAATTTGTTGTGGATTTTGCAACAACCCACCAGTCAATTCCTAACCCCTGGTTACTTTCTTCTTTGTAGCCACTTTCTGATTCTTTCAATCAGAATTAAAGATTTTTGTTTCTGACTCTTGTATTCTGAATGATAATGTATATAAGCACAGATAGTGTTCTTTGTCCTTTGCAAATAATTCTGTAATATTTCTGCAATTCATTTCTCACCCTTTCTAAGGTGAGGTGATTGATGTCCAGAACTTAGACAACTTTCTAGTAAGCGAAGGGATTGAGCTCACGGAAGAAGAAATGAAGGAGTTGATGCCTCATTTGAAATTTAATGGTGAGGTGTTTGTTTTATAATTACGTTGCCTTTTTAGAAGTGTATTTTTGGGCTGGACATGATGACTCACACCTGTCATCCCAGCACTTTGAGAAGCCGAGGCAGGTGGATCACCTCAGGTCAGGAGTTTGAGACCAGCCTGACCAATACAGTGAAACCTCATCTCTACTAAAAATACAAAAAATTAACTGGGTGTGGTGGCAGGCATCTGTAATCCCAGCTACTCAGGAGGTTGAGGCAAGAGAATTGCTTGAACCCAGGATGGGGAGGTTGCAGTCAGCTGAGATTGTGCCATTGCACTCCAGCCTGAGCAACAAGAGCAAAACTCCATCTCAAAAAAAAAAGAAAAAGAAGTGTATTTTTGTTGTCCTGTACATAACATCCTCAGAAATTATCCTTATCTTTGTAACACCTAGAACATAGCTTCCCAAACTTAAATGTGCATATGAATCACTTGGTCATCTTGTTAAAATGCAGATTTGGGGGCCAGACATGGTGGCTCACACCTATACTTTCAGTGCTTTGGAAGGCTGAGGCAGGAGGATCTCTTGAGGCCAAAAGCTCAATATCAGTCTGGGCAACAGACTGAAACCCTGTTTCTACAAAAAAAAATTTAAAATTAGCCAGGTGTGATGGCACATGCCTATAGTCCTAGCTAATTGGGAGGCTGAGGCAGAACAATCACTTGAGCCCAGGAGTTCGAGATTGCAATGAGCTATGATTGAATCACTGCATTCCAGCCTGGGCAACAGGGCAAGACCCTGTCTCCTTAAAAAAAGAAAAAAAGAAGAAGAAAAGCAGATTTCCGTTCAAGAATAGGGTAGAGCCTGAGATTCTGCATTTCTAACAAACTCTCAGATGATGCCAACGATGCTGGTGCACAAGCTACCTTTTGCCTATCAAAGACCTATCCTGGACTCAAGTGATCGTCACGCCATGAAGAAAAGACATGATATGTTAAGATTGTGCCTGACTTGCTGGGCGTGGTGGCTTACACCTGTAATCCCAGCACTTTGGGAGGCTGAGGCGGGTAGATCACCTGAGGTCAGGAGTTCGAGACCAGCCTGACCAACATGGTGAAACCCCGTCTCTACTAAAAATTAAAAAATTAGCCGGGCATGGTGGCACATGCCTGTAATCCCAGCTACTCAGGAGGCTGAGGCAGGAGACTCTCTTGAACCCGGGAGGCAGAGGTTGCAGTGAGCCAAGATCGCACCTGTGCACTCCAGCCTAGTGACAGAGTGAGACTCCGTCTCCAAAAAAAAAAGATTGTGCCTGACTTTCATTTCTTAAATCACAAATACAACCAATATGCTAAGTTGTGCCTGAGGGTATGATTCCATTCTGAAAAATAAGGAAAAATATTACAGCAAGTAAAACTAGAAAACAAAAATGAGTATTAGGAAGAGATACACAGGGGAAGGAAGGGGAATTTGGGGTTGGTTGATTTGTTTATTGAAATTTTATTATTGCTTATTGAGTCTATTTACATGGCTTACTCACTGGCCCTTGCACTATATAAATACTTTTTTATTTCTACCACTTCTTTTTTGTCCTGATACCCCAAAAAAAGATGTTCTAAGTGCATCAGAGGATAGCATTTCTCACTATAATGCTTCAGTGATGTTGTCAGAGAGTTTCTATTCAGCTCTGGCCTTGAATTTAAAAGAGTATATTGATTTGTTCAACCAGCAAATACTTATTGGTCACTGAATATGTCAGGCCCTATACGAGGTACTAGGAATACAAGGATGAAGAAAGGAGACATACTTCGTTTTCTCTATGAAGCCCATCTGAAAGTAGGAGATGAGACACTGAATTATTAGGTTTCTCAAATCATGGTTTTATAGCAATAAATTTGAACCTATCCATTGCAAACATATCTGCATGTTCTGTTCTCTCTAGGTTTTCATTTCTTCCTTTTCGCCTATGTTTTCTTCCTCTCCTCTTTTCAGTTGAAGAGATTTTGTTTTTTGTTTTTGGGACAGGGTCTGGCTCTATCACCCAGGCTGAAGTGCAGTGGCATGATATCAACTCCTGGGCTCAACCTTGCAACCTCTGTCTCCTGGGTTCAAGCTGTCTTCCTACCTCAGCCTCCCAAGAAGCTGAGACTACAGGCACACAACACCACGCCCAGCTAATTTTTGTATTTTTTGTAGAGACGGGGTACCACCACGTTGCCCAGGCTGGTCTCCAACTCCTGGGCTCAAGTGATACACCTGCCTCAGCCTCCCAAAGTGCTGGAATTACAGACATGAGCTACCGCACCCGGCCAGTTGAAGAGATTCTTTACAACCCTTCTAAATCCACTACTCTTGACCTCATCTAGTCTCTCTTCAAAAATTACTCCTTAAATAATTCCTTGCCGACATATTCAGTTTCATTTATCTCTCTGTATCCTGCCTCTAAAAAGGCAGATTGCCTTCAGATCAATCTTTACATAACAGTGATCAAAAGCCTTCATGACTCCTTGCTATGTTCCCAAAAAAGTCCAAACAAAACCCACTGCAACATAGCCCCCATGTACTTCTCAGCTTTCTCCTCTACTACTTCCAACATGTCATGCTCCAAACCAACTGAACTACCCACAGTTCCCTCAAAATACCTTGTTCCTTCTTACTTTTGTCCCTTTGATTAATACAATTTTCTAAAGCACAGAAAAGATGAACTGCTTTTTAAAAAGTAGAGATAGGGCCAGGCACAGTGGCTCAACTGTATCCCAGAACTTTGGGAGGCTGAAGTGGGTGGATTGCTTGAGACCAGGAGTTTGAGACCAGCCTGGCCAACGTGGCAAAACCCCATCTCACTAAAAATAAAAAAATTAGCTGGGCATGATGGCACATGCCTGTGATCCCAGCTACTTGGGAGTCTGAGGCATGAGAATCACTTTAACCCAGGAGGCAGAGGTTGCACTGAGCCAAGATCGTGCCACTGCACTCCAGCCTGGGTGACAGAGTGAGACCCTGCCTCAAAAAAAAAAAAAAGTAGAAATAGATGTCTCTTTCAAAGACTCATCCTTGCCAGGCACGGTGGCTCACACCTGTTATCCCAACACTTTGGGAGGCCAAGGTGTGACGATCACTTGAGTCCAGGAGTTCAAGACCAGCCTGGGCAACATAGGGAGACCCCCATCTCTACAAAAAAAAAAAAAAAAAAAAAGGTTTAATGAGCTGGGTGTGGTGGCACACACCTGCAGTCCCAGCTGCTCGGGAGGCTGAGGTGGGAGGATCGCTTGAGCCAGGGAGGTCAAGGTTGCAATGAGCCATAATCACGCCACTGCACTCCAGCCTGAAGGACAGAGCCAAACAGAGCCAAAACATAAGTTCATCTTTTTTTTCCATCATATTCACCTGACAGAAAAATGAATCCAAATTCCAAAGCAAACCAATGTCTCTAGTTCTTCTAACTCATGGGAGAATTTCAGCCTACTATGTTGTTTTTAATAATTTCACAACTTTTATGAATTTTTATGTGACTGCCTCTGTATCTAAACCAAAATGTTTTACAGGAAATGGAAAGATTAATGTTAAGTCAATAATGGAGGGCCTGAAGAAGTTTAAACGTAAGTGAAAATTTATGATACGATATAAAATTGTAATCTGATGCTATATGTGTATTTTTATCTGTGTTTTCTTGGTTATAAAAGTAATATGTGTTCATTATAGAAAATTTCTATATTTAGCAAATGACAAGATGAAAAAAGGAAATTTTAATAATTCTTAATTCTGTCCTCCAATGATAATCCATACTTTTATCACCACAAATTTTTTCCTTATGCGTACATAATTTCTGTGCATTTTTATCCATGTCCAATATATTTACATTCCATTTTCTTACTCATATTAAAATCTTACTTGTTTATAAATATAGCTAAGCCGGGCACGGTGGCTCATGCTTGTAATCCCAGCACTTTGGGAGGCCAAGGCAGGCAGGTCATCTGAGGTCAGGAGTTCGAGACCAGCCTGACTAACATGGTGAAACCTCATTTCTACTAAAAATACAAAAATTAACCGGGTATCATGTTGTGCGCCTGTAGTCCCAACTACTTGGGAGGCTGAGGCAGGAGAATCGCTTGAACCTGGAAGGCGGAGGTTGCAGTGAGCCGAGATTATGCCATTACACTCCAGCCTGGGTGACAGAGAGAGACTCTATCTCAAAAAATAAATAAATAAATATAGCTAATAATCTAAAGTTCCTTTCTGGATGCCTCTGAAATTTAATACATAATCTCAGTACTTTTTGCTTGTAGGCCCCTTATATTTAATTATTTCTAAAATAATTTTCTTATTGTGAAAATGTCATGTTCCATGCTTACACAGAAAAGAATGAATGGGAGATTTGAACATTATGCTGTGAAATTGATCAACAGAGGCAAGGTAAAACTTGTCTCTGCCCTCTTCCCACACATGTACAACCTCAATTTTGAATTCATTTTTAAGTAATTTTGGTTTGTTCTCTGCATCTGCATTCCTAACAAGTATGACAAAAAAGAAATTTGCTGTGTCTCTGCAAGCCTGACTGTGTTTCAAAAAAGGAGGATGTTGCAGGGCATGGTGGCTCACTTCTATAATCCCAGCACTTTGGGAGGCCAAGACAGGCAGATTGCTTGAGGCCAGGAGTTGGAGAGCAGCCTGGACAACATGGCAAAACCCCATCTCTACACAAAATTACAAAAATTAGCCATGTGTGGTGGCATACACCTGTAGTTCCAGCTACTCGGGAGGGTGACGTGGGAGAAATGCTTGAGCCCAGGAGGTCAAAGCTGCAGTGACCTGTGATTGCCCCACTGCACTCCAGCCTGGATGATAGAGTGAGACCTTGTCTGTAAACAGAAAAAAAAAAGGAGGATGTAAGAATAAGGTATGTTGGCCGGGCGCGGTGGCTCAAGCCTGTAATCCCAGCACTTTGGGAGGCCGAGACGGGCGGATCACGAGGTCAGGAGATCGAGACCATCCTGGCTAACACGGTGAAACCCCGTCTCTACTAAAAAATACAAAAAACTAGCCGGGCGAGGTGGCGGGCGCCTGTAGTCCCAGCTACTCCAGAGGCTGAGGCAGGAGAATGGCGTGAACCCGGGAGGCGGAGCTTGCAGTGAGCCGAGATCCGGCCACTGCACTCCAGCCTGGGAGACAGAGCAAGACTCCGTCTCAAAAAAAAAAAAAAGAATAAGGTATGTTATGCAAGTATCCACAAAATGAATTTTAATAAAAAAATAAATTTAAATTCTAGGTACCCATGCCTAACATTTCCAAATTAGTCCTGTTGTATTTTATTTGTAAAAGAAAAATATATATACCTTTTAATAAGTCCAGTCTATCCCATCTATTGCTGCTTTTGTTGCTAGTACTGGAAATTTTTCAGGAATGTTCATCTGGTAGTTTTTATCCCCAGCATTTAAAATCATGTTACCAGTTGGAGATACTGGAAACCATCTCCCATGGCCATGTATAAGTTCTGTGTTCACCAATAAGTATTTTTTGAGCACCCAGACACTGTTCAAGAAAGTTTAGCAGTGAACAAAAGATAAAGCAAGGTTCCCGCTCTCACAAAAGCTTAGTTTTTGAGTACATAGTATATGCTCAATAAATACTTGTTGGTTACCTGATAGAGGTTCTAGTCTCCCGCTTTCAGATAATTGAAGATGCACTAACCAAAACGGCTGTATCAACATCATTCTTAAGATAATCCCTCCTATCTGGGCAACTCAGAACAAACAGTTCTGTAAAACTAACAACCCCAGGTAACACAGGCGAGTCACCCATATCAGAATTAGCTGTTAACCATTTATAAAGCCAGAAAGGCACAACACTACACATCTCTTTGCTTACTTTTCTATCATTCTTCTTTCTCCTCTTCCACTTTTTCTTTTTTTCTCTTTTATTATCTTCTCCATATCTCTAAAAATATATTTTTTTCTTTTGCTCCAGCTTCCCCTTGTTTTTCTAGTGTTATTCTTTCTTTTTCTTCCAGTCTCTTTATCAAACATATACATTTCACATGCCTACTCAGCTCGCCCACGTGCTTTCTTGACTTCATAAGCCCCAATCCACTTGCTGCCACTGAAATATATTTTATTCTGTGAAGTCTGCAGTGCCTTAGAGAAAATTTAGATGTTTAAAATATGTTTCATATTTTTAGAAATTTCAAATACTGGTTTCTATTTCAAAGATTCACTCAATAATACTCCATTTTCACTTATAAAGTTTTCTTTGGCTGGGCATGGTGGCTCACGCCTGTAATCTCAGCACTTTGGGAGGCCGAGGCAGGTGGATCACTTGAGGTCAGGGGTTAGAGACCAATCTGGCCAACATAGTGAAACCCTGGATCTACAAAAATACAAAAATTAGCCAGACTTGGTGGCACACTCCCAGCTACTTGGGAGGCTGAGACAGGAGAATCGCTTGAACCTGGGAGGCAGAGGCTCCAGTGAGCCAAGATTGCACCACTGCACTCAAGCGTGGGTGACAGAGTGAGACTCTTGTCTAAAAAAAAAAAAAAATTCTTCATATGAGTATTAAGGGACAAATTTTATTTCTTTTTTTTTTTTTTTTTTTGAGACGGAGTCTCGCTCTGTCGCCCAGGCTGGAGTGCAGTGGCTGGATCTCAGCTCACTGCAAGCTCCGCCTCCTGGATTTACACCATTCTCCTGCCTCAGCCTCCCGAGTAGCTGGGATTACAGGCGCCCGCCACCTCGCCTGGCTAGTTTTTTGTATTTTTTAGTAGAGACGGGGTTTCACCGGGTTAGCCAGGATGGTCTCGATCCCCTGACCTCGTGATCCGCCCGTCTTGGCCTCCCAAAGTGCTGGGATTACAGGCTTGAGCCACCGCGCCCGGCTAAATTTTATTTCTTAATGCCATATTGACACATTTGCCTTCAAATGTACTACTGTGATTTAAGTCTTCACACTCAAATTCAGATGACAGACATAGGCATAATGGCAATGGCACTTTTCACACTTAAATAACTTTTTCTCCCATTTCCATTTCACCATTTCTACTTTCTAAAGAATAAAGGTGAATTTCAGCTACGTAAGCATGATAACATGGAAATAACATTTATATATGAACAACTTCAAGATCTGCTAAAATTTTTATTATTTGGTGGTGAACATTCAGAGCTTCACTCTGGCCTTCAGAGGCACTTGGGTTGTAAGGTTCCACATGAGAATTTCTAAAACTGTACTTACTAGGGACACAGAGAAAGTCTAATATACATTTAGAAAAAAAAGTCGCCATATAAAAATAAAGTCTGCTTCTTGTCATCTTCTAAGTCACATTCTCAACCAGAATATTGCTGCATGCGGTGTCTAAGAATGGCATAGGGTGCCTCTAGCAAACTAATATTTAGAAAGGGCGAAGAGCCAAGCAATAGGGAGAGAGAGAATGACAGATCAGAGGCAGGGAAAGAAAACATGCTTTATAGATGTAGGTTTTTCTGAATTCTACAGATTATGTGTTTTATATTAGAATTAATCCTTTCCCCATATGAAAGATATTTCTTCTTTATATGTATTGCTTTCTGCATTATATATTACCTTATATGATCTCTATAACCTAAAGGGATCACCAAACATTTTCCATGTTTCCATGTTTTCATCATCTGCCATGGACCTTTTTTGATATTAAAATAATACATTGTTGGTTTATCTGGCCAGGCCAAACCAAACCAAATACAGGAAACTGAGTTATTATAGCCACACTTTTCTCCTGAGTATTAATCTCCTCACACTTAGAAAACAAAACCACCCCACATTTTTAGAGGAAAGAAAAGAAAAAGAGTTAAATCTGTACTATTAAGGTTTTGGTTGGTTGGTTGTTCTGCCCATAGAAAGGGGTGGGGTGAAGGAAGATTTTGCAGTTAGTTAATTATACCCACATATTTCATAGGATAATTCACTAGAAAGAAATATCTATCTCATTAAAAGGTATCTAATTAGTCAATACCTTCCTAAACAAAGCATTCATGAAAATGAAGTGGGCAATAGATCATCATCTTGCTCCTGAATCAACAGATTTTCAAAGTCATTTCACTTCTTTACATCCTAAAAGATGATAAATGAACAGTCTTGATTTCAATGCTGACACTACAGTGCTTTTCAGTTTTTGCTTTCAGAGTGCAATACATTAAGGCACCAAAAGAAACAATATGAATGAGGATGGATATCCCATATAACCTTGACATTTTCTTAATTTTTTCACTCATCTGGGGAAAAAAAATAAGATAAATTATGCACTCCTAGTCTACTTTCCATAACTTCAGAAATTTATGTAATTTTGATTCTTAATCTTGTCTTTAAGCAAAAGGAATGGCGACTCTGCATAAGCTGAAAACTGCAAATGATATTAAAGGTGAGTGTGAAAGCTGATGTGAAGCCATTGTAAAGATGGGGCTTAACACTTTGACTTACATTTTTTAATACCATAGTTACTTTCCCTAATTGTCTTGTCAGTTTCTATCCTCCATCTACTTGTCCATAAGGTCAATGAACACCATTATCTCTCCAACTGTCTTTCTAAGTTCCTTGTGCCTTTATGGTCCACACCACACTGAATCATATGTGATTATCATGTATTTTATATTCTTTTCTAATGCTCCATTTGTGATTTTTTTAATCTCTAAGAACACTGTAGCCTATTTGGTATCGCAGCACAATTTACAAAGCAGGTGTTCCTGACTCTGCCATTAAAGAAATTAATTCAGGGGCCGGGCGCGGTGGCTCAAGCCTGTAATCCCAGCACTTTGGGAGGCCGAGACGGGCGGATCACGAGGTCAGGAGATCGAGACCATCCTGGGTAACACAGTGAAACCCCGTCTCTACTAAAAATACAAAAACTTAGCCGGGCGAGGTGGCGGGCGCCTGTAGTCCCAGCTACTCGGGAGGCTGAGGCAGGAGAATGGCGTGAACCCGGGAGGCGGAGCTTGCAGTGAGCTGAGATCCGGCCCCTGCACTCCAGCCTGGGTGACAGAGCGAGACTCCGTCTCAAAAAAAAAAAAAGAAATTAATTCAGTTCATTGGGCTTTAGTGTCCTTAGCAGTAAAATAAAATGAGTGAGGACCTGGAGCACTGGATCACACCTGTAATCCTAGAGCCTTGGGAGGCCAAGGCAGGAAGATCACTTGAAGCCAGGAGTATGAGTCCAGCCTGGGCAACTCAGCGAGACCCCTCTCTATAAAAAATTTTAAAATTAATCAGATATGGTGGTACTTGCCTACTGTAGTCCTAGCTACTCAGGAGGCTGAGTGGAAGGATCACTTGAGCCCAAGAATTGGAGGCTGCATTGAGCCATCACTGCACCACCGTACTTCAGCCTCGGCTAACAGAGAAAGAACTTGTCTCTATAAAAGAAAAATGAAGCGGGCATGGACACAGGAAGGGGAACATCACACACCAGGGCCTGTCAGGGGATTGGGGGGCTAGGGGAGAGATAGCATTAGGAAAAATACCTCATGTAGATTATGGGTTGATGGGTACAGCAAACCACGATGGCACGTGTATACCTATGTAACAATCCTGCACATTCTGCACATGTATCCCAGAACTTAAAGTATAATTTTTAAAATGTAATGGGTTGGGGCAGAATTAGGTTGATGATCTACTAGTTATCTTTCAGCTTTAAAATTCTAGGACTAATTTCTGTGACTGAAAGGACATTATCAATAAAGTAAAAAGACAACCCACAGAATAGGGAAAAATACTTGTAAATTTTGTAATTGATAAGGATCTAGTCTCCAAAATATATAAAGAATGCCGTAACACAACAATAAAGCTTGGCGTGGTAGCTCACACCTGTAATCCCAGCACTTCGGGAGGCCAAGGAGATCACTGGGGGCCAGGATTTCAAGACCAGCCTGGGCAACATAGTGAAACCCCATTTCTACCAAAAATACAAAAAAATTAGCTGGGCATGGTGACCTGCACCTTGTAGTCCCAGCTACTGGGGAGGCTGAGGTGGAAGACTCACTTGAGCCTGGAAGGTCGAGGTTGCAGTAAACCATGATCCTGCTACTGCACTCAACCCTGGGCAACATAGTGAGACCTCACCAAAAAAAAAAAAAAAAAAAAAAAAAACATAAAAAATAAGTAGTGTTTAATATAGTAAGCTCTTGGTGAATAATTGTTGAATTAATTTATAAATGAAGCCTTCCCTTTCTTTCCTTGTTTGTTCCTGTCCAGAATGGGAGGCAGTGTACCAAGTTTTAAAAGACTAGGTTAAAGTCAAATTATGCTCATAATGAACAAGTTCCCCTAAGCAGGAATAGGAAACCTCTAGAATTGCTGCAAGTGAAATGTGAAGCACTTTTGGGGGCCCAACTACGTAACTAGCTAAGCCTTGGGTGCCAGAGATATCTGTCCTTAGCCATGATAGACTAAAGACACCCCTAACTCTTGCACTAGAGGGTTTACAATGCCATGAGACATGTCAGATCATGAATACCTTGGTTTCTACTTAAAACAATCTTTTCTGTATTTACTCTTTTGAAATCACTTTTCCCAATAATACTAAAGACTATAAGCCTATGAGAGTTTTTTTGCCCCTCTTCCTAGGCTTAAACAATTAATGAAATGTTTCTTAATCACCATTCAGTGAAGGCAGCTGAGTAAAATGTTTTACCTGAACAACTTTCAACTGACTGAAGACTTTTTTTTTTTTTTTTTTTTTTTTTTTTTGAGACTAGAGTCTCTCTCTGTCACCCAGGCTAGAGTGCAGGGGCGTGATCTCAGTTCACCACAACCTCTGCCTGCTGAGTTCAAGCGATTCTTCTGCCTCAGCCTCCTGAGTAGCTGGGATTACAGGTGTGTGCCACCACACCCAGCTAATTTTTGTATTTTTAATAGAGATGGGGGTTTCATCATTTGGCCAGGCTGGTTTCGAACTCCTGACCTCAGGTGATCCGCCCTCCTCAGCCCCCCAAAGTGCTGGGATCACAGGCATGAGCCACCAGGCCCAGCCTGATGAAGACATTAACATGAAAATATATTAACATAGAACTTGAAACAAAAATTCTCCCCCTTCCCTGAAATCCCAACAGTGTCAAAATGTTCAGATTTTATAAATCACACCCTCATATACACCAAGGGTGCTGAATGAACCACATTGAAAACACACTTGCTGTAAGGTTGGAAGGAGCTCCTTGGGTCATTCTCTCCCTCAGCTTGAGCCTGAGCAGTGAATGAGGTCACAGTTGTGTGATGGAACAAACCCTTTATTGGATTCCTGATCTGATTGAAGCCCAGAAGTGGTAGGTAGCACGGCTTAAAAGTAGGTAAATATCACAATTTTGTAGCATTCTATGCTAAGTCCTTTTTTAAAAATCTATAATCTATGAGAATTGAAGGTATTTTTTTAAAGTAATGATTATTTTGAGGCATGGGGATGATTTCACAGCACCTTTCAAGTGCCTGAATTGTTGAGCCATTCCGGAGTTCCCAGCTCTGTGGTAGGTTTTCAGATTTTGAGGACTTGTAATTGATTTGTTTAGAAACAACTGCTTTCTGGGCTCTGAGGTGAAGACCTGGGAAAATGGATCAAATTCTAACCAAACATTCAGAGACCTTTTTTCCTCATGGTTGAATAGTATTCAATTGTCCATTATTCCTAAGTCAGCAACCTAGTTTTCTTATCAGTGAGCTATCAAATACACTCTACATTTTGAAAAGATAGTTGGAAAGGAAAGAACAACAAAGGGGGAAGTCCTACCAACCCAGCTTCTGGTCCATAAGCCCTGTTTCTCAAACTATGCCAAGTGGAAAGGCGACGGTAATTCACGAGTTCCTTCCGCGGTCTAGGGTAGCAGAACTGCATTGTATTCCACCCCCATTCCTACTGTTAACCAAGACCAGTTGGGTTTTTCCTCCCTGACTCCGCCGAGGTTGCATGCATGGAGGCCTCGCCGCCGCCGCTACCGTAGACGCCGGCCCAGGTGCGCTAGGTCGCCTCCCACCTACTAGCTGCCCTCGGGGGCAACCCCTCCCTCAGCGCCAAAGACATCAAGAGGATCCTGGGCAGCGTAGGCATCGAGGCGGACGACGACCAGCTCAACAAGGTTATCAGTGAGCTGAATGAAAAAAGCATTGAAGACGTCATTGCCCAGGATATTGGCAAGGTTGCCAGTGTACCTGCCGGTGGGGCTGTGGCTGTCTCTGCTGCCCCAGGCACTGCAGCTCCTGCTGCTGGTTCCACCCCTGCTGCAGCAGAGGAGAAGAGGAGGAGGAGGAGGAGGTGTCCAAAGAGTCAGACAATGACATGGGATTTGGTCTCTTTTATTAAATTCCTGCTCCCCTGCAAATAAAGCCTTTTTACACGTCTAAAAACAAAAACAAACCAAAAACAGTTGGTTCCCAAGAAGTGACAGGGCAGGGATGAGTCTCCCAAAAAGACACCCTGGGAAAAACTACTTACTACTAGGCAGGTATCTAAGATGTAAACAAGTAGGCAAATACATTTTATTCTTTGTCAATTATGACTTGAAATGCTCTACTGATTTCATAATTAAATAGCATCTTTAAATAACTTTTTCCAAATATTTCCAGAATGCTCATTATCTGTGTCACATGGCACCATTTGTATTATTTAAAGTGTGCAACTAGATGATTTGGTATATGTATACATTGTTAAATAATCACCACAATCTGTCTAAGTAACATATTCATCACTTCACATAGCTACTATTGTGTGTGTGTGTGTGTGTGTGTGTGTGTGTGTGTGTGTGTGTGTGTAGTGAGAACACTTAGGATCTAATCTCTTAGCAAGTTTCAGGTATACAGTACGGTATTATTACCTATAGTCACCATGTTGTTCATTAGATGTTCAGAATTTATTCATCTTCAAACTTTGTATCACTGACCGACATCTCCCCATATCTCCTTCCTCAACCACCATTCTACTCTCTGCTTCTATGAGTTTGACTATTTTAGATTGCACATATTAGTTAGATCATATAGCAGTCTTTCTGTATCTGGTTTATTTCACTTGGCATTTATTTTTACATAGGATCAGAATGACACTAATTGAAGAGGGAGCAGCGACAAGCAACTTTGCTTGGAAATCTGGGAACAATGAAGGGGTGTTTCCATATGGCCTTCCAACTTTATGCATACCTCTAACTTGAGTTTGCATCTATTACCATTCCTTGAGGCCCTAGACTTTTCAAACTCCAGGCTTTGAGCAGAAAAAGTTGCAAAAGAATATCAAGAATTAATCTGTAAACTGATTTCTTAATTGTATATTCTGAATTCCAGACAGAGTCACTGGCCACATGGCAGTTTCAGAAATTAAACCAAAATTTAAGCTGAATCCTCTAACAAAGGTACCCATCTCCCACAGTAAAAGGTAAGTAATGAATGTATTAAGGGTGATAAATGTATTATGATAAAGAATTATTAGTGCTACAGCTCTTTCAGAATTTTGTCTAGCAGGTTTTCCAATCTTTACCAGGAAGCCCCTTTAAAAAAGGAAATTATTAAGATTATTGGCCGGGTGCAGTGGCCCACACCTGTAATCCCAGCACTTTGGGAGGCCGAGGTGGGCGGATCACGAAATCAAGAGATCGAGACCATCCTGGTCAACATGGTGAAACCCTGTCTGTACTAAAAATACAAAAATTAGGTGTGGTGTCATGTGCCTGTGGTCCCAGCTACTCAAGAGGCTGAGGCAGGAGAATTGCTTGAACTTGGGGTACAGAGGTTGCAGTGAGCTGAGATCATGCCACTGCACTCTAGCCTGGTGACAGAGCGAGACTCCATCTCAGAAAAAAAAAATTATTAATATATTAAATACTCATAAAGATTATGATGAAACAATTAAAATACTCTTCAAATATTTATTATATGGTAAGTTTAGTTATAAAACAAAACATTGGAATTGAAGAGAAAGATTTTTTATGAAAAGAAAAAGATATACATCTTTTTTGATAGGAAGAGCAGAATTCTCCCTCCTGTCCTCCCAAAGAAGAAGCTGTTTTTATGTTAGTATACAAAATACTCTAGGGGGCTCAAGGAGTTATAAGTTATACCTTGAGATATTTTGAGTGCCAGTTTAAAGAAGAAAAAATTTAGAAGATCATAAAGAAGACTTAAACCCATAACCAAGTCAAAGTGTAGAAAAAGGGTCTATATTTCAAATATAGCTGGTAAACAAAAGCTGGTAAATCAGCCATGGTCTATATTTCAAATATAGCTGGTAAACAAAAGCTGGTAAATCAGCCATGATTGACCCTGGGCTAAAATTGGGAAGGGAGATTTGCCTGTGACATTAACAATAGCTTTTTCTCAGTCACCTAACAACAAATTTAAATAAGCAGCCACTAATGACCAAAACTGAGAGCCTGATCTATATTTTATCAGATCATAAGAAGAATATTTCTTTCCTCTTTCACAATTATCCATTTACTTTCTATTTTGAGTGTATCTTTTCTAGTGTCCTTGACTCTGCAAGCTATCTTTTGAGGTAGTGAGTTCCTTGTCACTGAAAGTAGTTAAGCAAAAACCAGACAACACTACATGTAAAGGGAATTCCTACATTAGATGAGAGGCTGGATTAGGTTCATTCCAAATGTAAGGTTCTTCAGTCATTTGAAACTTTGTAAAATAAAGTCTTTCTCCAATGTTTGATCCAAGGTAAGGTTTGAAATTGTGCCATGAGTGTCTTTTTAAAGACAGGTAATAAGAACTTTACATTGCCTGGCCAGGCATGGTGGCTCACATCTGTAATCCCAGCACTTTGAGAGGCTGAAGTGGGTGGATCACTTGAGCCCAGGAATTTGAGACCAGCCTCTACCAAAAAAAGATACGAAAATTAGCTGGGTGTGGTGGTGCACACCTGTAGTCCCAGCTACTCCAGGGGCTGAGGTGAGAGGATTGCTTGAGCCCAGGAGGCAGAGGATAGGGTGAGCTAAGATTGCACCACCGCATTTCAGCCTGGGCAATAGAGCAAGACCCTGTCTCAAAAGGAAAAAAAAAAGATCTTTACACTGCCTTGAATTCTGCTTTCTTCCTGCTTCTTGAGAACCTAGTATCTCCCTATCTACTGCATCTTTTACATCATGCAAAAGAAATTTGTTTATATTTAGAAATACAGATGGTCCCCAACTTAACAATGGTTCAACTTACCATTTTTTGACTTTATAGTGGTACAAAAGCAATACTCATCCAGTAGAAACTCAACTTCAAATACTCATACAACCATTCTGTTTTTCACTTTTAGTACAGGAGTCAATAAATTACATGAGGCATTCAACACTTTATTACAAAATAGGCTTTGTGCTGGATGATTTTGCCCACATGTAGGCTAATGTAAGTGTTCTGAGCACATTTAAGGTAGGCTCGGCTAAGCTATGTAGGTTAGGTGAATTAAATGCATTTTCAATTTACAATATTTTCAACTTATGATGGGTTTATAAGGATGTAACCCCATCGTGAATCAAGGAACATCAGTAAAATAAATATAAAATAACCTATCTGAGTAAGGACAAACCCGAGCTTCAGAAATTACAGGTTGGGCACAGTGGCACACACTTGCCATCCCAACACTTTGGGAAGTAGACGAGGGAGGAACACTTGAGCCCAGGAGTTCAAGACCAGCCTGAGCAACATAAGGAGATCTCTTCTCTACAAAAAATAAAAAATTAGCTGGGTATGGTGGCATGCACCTATGGTTCCAATTACGCGGGAGGCTGAGGTGGAAGGATTCTTGAGCCTGGGTGGTCAAGGCTGCAGTGAGCCACGATCACACCACTGCACTCCAGCCTGGACCACAGAGGGAGACTCTGTCTTGAAAAAATGAGAGAAAGAGAAGAAATGCAAGTAAGTAATAAAGAGGAAGCACCAGAAGAAGAATTCAATGTTAGTAAAAACTGAGAAAATAAGACAAGTTAGATAAAATTCCACTTTCAAAAGTTAAGAACAGTTCTGAGACTATTACCTCCTTTTCTCCCAGGCCCCTCTTTGAAAATGAGTTGAATCTAATAAATACTTTAGGGGATACTAAATTAATAAACCATAATAATTTTTTGTTTAACTACAATGTTTAGTATTTCTTCTAGTTTTACTTTTTTGAGACAGAGTCTCGCTCTGTCACCCAGGCTGGATTGCAGCAACGTGATCTCCACTCCCAAGTAGCTGGGACTACAGGCGCCCGCCACCATGCCTAGCTAATTTTTTTTTTTTTTAATTTTTAGTAGAGACGAGGTTTCACTGTGTTAGCCAGGATGGTCTTGATCTCCTGACCTCGTGATCCACCCGCCTCGGCCTCCCGAAGTGCTGGGATTATAGGCGTGGGCCACTGTGCCCGGCCTAGTTTTACTTTTTAAACTGCTTCTTATAAAGCCACAAAACTATGAGATTTCATATTTTTTAAACTTTTAGTTCTACAAGTATCAAAACTAAAGACACTTTAAATAAATTTATAAAATTGATTATAATTAAATGTTTGAGTTAAGTCACATTTACTTAAATGTAATTAAATTTTACTTATCATATTATAAGCAAACCCAGTTTTATATGATGTATTTTTGTGTTCTTAAACTAATAAATTACTTCAGATCTGTACAAAGTATCTTGAAAGTATTAATATGTTCCTGCCTTTCCCAGATTTTACTTTCCTGAATAAAGGAAAGGTCACCCAGGGTTTCAGATTTTCAGAAGCGTTCTCTATCTTTGTTTCTCTCTCTTACACACACATACATATGCTGTTAAAAATGCAATTTGACAATTGTAAAATAGTTGTAAAAGTTTTTTAAAAAAGAAAGTTGTAAAATAGTCATAGATGCAAAGGTTTCTCTGTAAGGGTATTCACCACAACAATGTTTATACTTTTTTAAAATTTGAAACTCAAGGCTGAGAGTTGGAGCCAGAAAAAAAAGAAAATTGAAACAACTTCTATTTCTAACAACAGGAATAGTGTAAAGCATTATGGCCTTGATTTTTGGAGTCAGACAAATCTAGGTTTGAATCTAAGGTCTTCCGTTTACTATCTGTATAGCCTGAGACAAATAATTTAATTACTCTGAGCTTCTGTTTCCTATTGTATAAAATGGGGGAAATCATAACTGGTTTTTTGATTGTTTGTTTTTGAGATAGGATCTCACTGTCACCCAGGCTGAAGCAAAGTGGTACAATCTTGACTCACTGCTGCCTTGACCTCCCAAGCATAAGCATTCCTCCCACCTCAGCCTCCTGAGTGGCTAAGACTACAGGCCCTTGCCAGCACATCTGGCTAATTTTTTTTGGTTTTTGTAGAGACAGGGTGTTGCTATGTTGCCCAAGCTGGTCTTGAGCTCCTGGGCTCAAGCGATTCTCTTGCCTTGACCTCCCAAAGGGCTAGGATTATAGCCACCATGGCGGGCCTGAAATTATAATTTTTTAAGGGAGGGGTGTTGGGCATCCCTGGCCTGAAATTACAATTTTTTAAGGGAGGGGTGATGGGCAAGTTTAGGGTAGAGGTGGATCTCAGTGGCCAACATTTTCTCACTGTTCATCCTATAGCTATTGACTATCCTAAATAGAAGATCCCTTAGGATAGTAGACTGGATACATTGAGATGCTACAGTCATTCCAGTAGCAGAAACTGATGAATAGGACTAATGTCTGCTGGTTTCACATATGTAGTAAATCTAAATATTTTCATATCTTTCCTCAGGGATAGAGACTTACCAGGATCTCTTCAATGCCAATTACAACACAAAGAAAAGAAGCTAAGTGCTTCACAAATGGCAGGTAATGAGAATCATCCTCAAAATTGAAGCATAGATAACAGCTCCTTAATATGTCTGATCCTTTCTTCTCTAAGAAAGATCTGAGATTTCACAGGTTGTCTACACCACCATCATTTGAGAGAAAGGGAAAAAAAACTTATGTTTTTGTGAGACAGGAGGGAAATTGCTTTTAAATGGACATCTCCCTAGAATTTAGTCAGTGCTGGTCAAATAATTGTATTCAAAGAAGAACTTGTGGGTGTGGAAAAGAACAAATGCAAAAATAACAAAAATAACAAAAGAACAAGTATAAATCAAGTAATAAAGAATACAAACACAGCTACAGTCCTAGGATTTCTCAAAGAAAAAAATATAATGATAAAATGAGCTACACTGGTTAAAGTTTATTCATCCAAACAACAAATATTTATTTAATGCCAAAAATGTACTAGGCGTGGGAAACATAACAAAACAAGTTAGACATGGTAGGACCTGATAGGAAGTCTAACAGGGAAGACAGTCTGTTAAACCATGAACTTGCTGGGCACAGTGGCTCACACCTGTAATCCCAGCACTTTGGAAGCCTGAGGCAGGCCAGGCCGATCACCTGAGGTCAGGAGTTCAAGACCAGCTTGGCCAATATGGTGAAACCCTGTCTCTACTAAAAATACAAAACTTAGCTGGGCGTGGTGGTGGACACCTGTAATCCCAGCTATTTGGGAGGCTGAGGCAGGGAGAATTGCTTGAACCTGGGAAGTGGAGGTTGCAGTGAGCAGAGATCACACCACTGCACTCAAGCCTGGCCGACAAAGCGAGACTCCATCTCAGAAAAAAAGCCACGAACTTGCTGAATAAATCATTTAAATTACAATATAACAAAAGTTATGATAGGAAAAGTATAGAGTGTTATAGGAGCTTAAAGGAAAGCTTCCTAAATTTAGTCTTGTGAGGGAAGAAGGGGAGTCCCAGAGAAGGCTGAATGGCGACTAGGAGTAAATCAGGCAAATAGTGCTGAGAGGAGTGTTCTAGGCAAAAAGAACAGAATCTACAAAGGCCAGAGAAAAGGGAAAACATCATGCACTAGAAAAATTCAAAGAAGTCAAGTGTGGCTATGTTTGGTTGCGTCTGGTTTCTGGAGAGGCTGATGCTTTACTCCACTAAATTTAGAACCAATTTAGAAATTGACCCAGGAGACAGAAATGAATCAAAGAATCAATCGACTTTGACCAGCCCTGAGAGGGGCAGTCCCTCCAGGGCCAGCAAGGCCCCAGATAACAAAACATCAAATATGGAAACTAGAAAATGTGTTCCTTACAGTGCTTAATCCTCACAGCTTTCCTATGAGAGGTTAATTTGTTCATTCTATAAATATTTATTGAATACTTCAAGATCCCTAGCATCTCCCATCCTCACTGTCAATAGGTCTCCTTTCTTTCATGAAGAAAACTGAAGCAATCAGAGTAGAATGTCCATAGACTCTCACTTCCATGTCTGCCTCCTTACCAGCATCTGTATCCATATACTCTGTCTTCCAACAACTTTTTCTATTTGAGCAGTAAAAATTAATAATACAGAATTGATTATAACCCAAAGTATAAAATAAACATCCATGAATCCACACTGATAGAAATAAATGACTAATTTTTTTCTTTTTTTTGAGATGGAGTCTCGCTCTGTCACCCAGACCGGAGTGCAGTGGCGCGATCTTGGCTCACTGCAAGCTCTACCTCCCGGTTCACACCATTCTCCTGCCTCAGCCTCCCGAGTAGCTGGGACTACAGGTGCCCGCCACCACACCCGGCTAATTTTTCGTATTTTTTAGTAGAGATGGGGTTTCACCGTGATAGCCAGGATGGTCTTGATCTCCTGACCTGGTGATCCGCCCGCCTTGGCCTCCCAAAGTGCTGGGATTACAGGCAGGAGCCACCGCTCCCAGCCATAAATGACTAAATTTTTAATAGGAAGAAGAGACAAATGGCAGAGGTAGCAATAGCTGGAGGGGGAAATGGGGTCACAATGTACTTTTTAAGGGAGAAATAGCAAAAGTTTATACAACAATAGGATTGATATAATAGAAAATGAAAAAATGATATTTCCCTTACCTAAGGGGGGACCCTTTCTTAGGTAAATTCTTTGAATATGAGAGAGGGGATGAGTTCCAATCCACAAGGGAGGGATTGGCTCTGGATAAGAGCATACAGTTCATTTGCAGCGCAGAGAGAAAGGAAGGTCATGCAGGTACAGGTGCTAGTCAGGAAACAGACACAAAGGTGGGAGTGTGTAGGAATTCCATTTCTCTTCTTCTTTCTAATCATCCACCCAGAATTACTTTTTCTTTTTTCCATGGTATGTATCACCTTCTAAAATGGCATCTAATTTATCTATTTATTACATTTATATGAAGGCACAGGTCTTTGTCTATGTAGTGCGCTAATATATCCTAAGCACTTGGAGCAATGCCTGGTCCATGGAAAGCATGCAATCAATATTTGTTGACTGCCTACTAACATGCAAGAGATAATGGGAAAAACAGAAACAAGTCAGAGATAGTTTGGTTCCAGCCCTAGAGAAGCCTACCTTTTATCAAGGAGAAAGATATTACCTTTTTACATTACACACTTACAGAGCAGGTATCATTATCTCTGTAGGAGATTAATCATTCTTATACATAGAGATGCTGAGACTTGAACATGATATGAAGTAAGTTTTATTTTGGTGTCATTTGGAATATATTTTGTTCCCGGTTTATTTCCTCATTCACTAATTTCAGAAAATACTTATCTAATTTTGGCTCCAGTTAGTGCCTTGACTATTTCTTTGAAAAACTTTGGATCCATATAAAACACACACACATATATATAATTTGGGTCCAATTTGACAAATTAGTTTTCTATTGCTGCTGTAACAAATTGCCACACACATAACAGCTTAAAACAACACAAATTTATTATCTCACAGTTCTATAAGTCAGAAGTGCAGGTGGGCACAGCTGGTTTCTTTTCTCTGTGTCTTATAGGACTGAAATTAAGGTGTTGGCCAGCCTGGCCTCTTATTTAGGGGCTCTGGAGGAGAATCTGCTTCCAGTCTCATTCAGATTTTTGGCAGAATTCTGTTCTTTTCTCTTGTAGGGCTGACATTCCAGTTTCCCTGCTGTTTATCAGCCAGGAGCTTCTCAGCCTCTTTAGCAGGCAGAGAAGTTCCTGGCTGATAAACCAGCAATGGTGGGTGAGGTCTTTCTCATGCTCTAAATCTCTCTGATTTCTGCCACATCTCTCTGGCTTCTAGCTATATAAGGGATCATGTAATTAGATCAAGCCCAGAAGAATCTATCTTAATTATATGTACAAAGTCCCTTTTGCCATGTAAGATAGCATATTCACAGGTTAAGGGATTACAGTGTGGATATCTTTGGAAGGCCATCTTACTTACCAACACTTGGTTTTGCAACAGTTAGTTCATTCCAGTTCAAGTTCCATGGAAGGATACTGTATAAGAAATGTCTATTAAGCACTCATTTTTTTCACAATCCTTTTTTTAGAACATGATCTCCAGTCAACTATATTGTCTGTACTAGTCCTATTAGTGTATATACTTCTTCTTGAATAACTGTCCTGAATAACTTAATCCTATTTCCCCAGCTTTCCAAGATGCCTACAACTTCTTCAACAAGGACAAAACTGGCTGTATTGATTTCCATGGACTGATGTGCACTGTAGCTAAGCTGGGAATGAATCTAACCAAGCATGATGTCTATAATGAATTGAAATGTGCTGATATTGATCGTGAGTCATTTGGCTTCTCATTGCTTTTCCCATAAAAGATTTTTGTGAATATATAGTTTTCTTTTAATGACTGTATAAACATGAGAAACAAACCTTATTTACTTGCCCCCATATATATATATATATTTGTATATTTGCATATTTGTATATGTTTGTAGACTATATATTTGAATACTATATACAAATATGCATATATGTATATATCCATATATCTATGTATACACACACATATGTATCCTTAAAGAGACACACACATATGTGTGTGTGTCTGTGTGTGTATGGTATATGTCCCTTTAAGGAGATCAGTGAGGTATGTGTACAAGTTGTGAAATCAAATTAATCCTAGAAAATGGACTATTTGAAAAATGCTGTGTAGAAGCCAAGAGTGATTGTCTGATTTCAATATCAAATTCAGGTTACCTGTCCTGATGTACATGGAAGCTGTACATGGAGGGTGCCCTGAAATAACAGATACAAAAGCAGTAACAATGTTAATAATGACTCATTACCAAGAGAATTCAAGCCTTTTGTTTCTGTTTGAATCAAAATAGAACAAATATTTCTTTTTCCATCAAGTCCTACCTACATTGAATTTTAAATGCCCTAGCACTTTTGTTGGTATTTTTAAAGCATACAGGTAATGCTTTTAGTGAATATACTGACCAAATTATTAGTAGCCCAAACTGATATGCTGTGTGAAAAATATATTCAGCATATTATCTCCTCTCACCTCTCTCCACCCAACTGTCAGTGCCCCATTCAATCAACATCAGTTCCACCTGTCATTCAATGTCACTTAAGGTGTCACTTGCTTCTACTAACAGTGTCAAATTTTTCTATTATTTCATGGAAACACACACATACCCCTATAATAATATTCATCATCCTTCAGTTTTAGAGGAAATGGAATACAGCTTGGGGATGTTAAAAGTAGGAATAATAGGGGCGGTTATAGCATGGGAAGACAGGGCAGATTCCTTGCAAACATGGCCAGGCTCTGAGAAAAGAGCAGGCGGACAGACTGCAATGGCTGGGTGCTCCTGGCTGGATGTTTACAACCTCTGTTGCTTCTATGGGCTGTGGAGGACTCACGTAATGGTGCTAAGACCACTTCAAGAAGACCAGGGCTCACCTGAGCATATTTCCAATGCTCTTTCTTTGCTCAATTCAAATGCTCTTTTTTTAATATTAAATCATCCAGAGTGTTTTAATTTTTACATTTAATATATACTCTGATAATTAAAATACATCTTATCATTGTCCTGAGTCTCAGATTTTTGTTGCAGGAGATGGGAAGGTGAACTTCTCAGACTTTATCAAGGTGCTAACAGATAAGAATCTCTTCCTCAAGGCAGTGGGTGAGTAGAGACGTTATGAACAGAAGGCAGTTGGGCAGCTACAACTCACTGCACAGTAAACATCATTCACAGGCTTCCAGTTGGGAGACAGGTCAGAAAGGTGTAGTCTGGGATGTGAGTTACTTTTGAACTGCTTCTCCAGAACAGTATTTGCTAAACAAATTGGTATAGTGTTAACTACATCAGGCAGGCACTTGCACTGTCCAGATGCCTCCTGCAGGAGACACTGCCCTTTGGTCTCCAGTGAGAACACTGAGTGAGTGACTGGTGTAGAAAAATTTGGCTGCCTTCTACAATGTCTGAATCCTTTTTTTTTTTTTTTTTTTTTTTTTTTTTTTTTTGAGACGGAGTCTTGCTCTGTCGTCCAGGCTGGAGTGCAGTGGTGCGATCTCGGTGCACTGCAAGCTCTGCCTCCCGGGTTCATGCCATTCTCCTGCCTCAGCCTCCCAGTAGCTGGCACTACAGGTGCCCGCCACCACACTCGGCTAATTTTTTGTATTTTTAGTAGAGATGGGGTTTCACAGCATTAGCCAGGATGGTCTCGATCTCCTGACCTCGTGATCCACCCACCTCGGCCTCCCAAAGTGCTGGGATTACAGGCGTGAGTCACTGCGCCTGGCCTATAATGTCTGAATTATTTACCAAGTGTATGCACTACTTTGAGAGGCATTGCTTTTATTTTTAAAAAAATTTTTTTTTCATAAAAAGAAAAATGCACTCTCTCATGTAAATCTAGAGTGTCGATAATTTACTGTTCTTGAAAAAATAGCTTCCTCACACTGATGAAGCCTCTACCCTCAGTGCTAGGGCTGGAGAGTCTGCTGCAGGTTAGAAAGCATTAGTTAAGGTGTCACATGCTTCCACTAAGTAATAGAAAATAATTTTTCTGTTATTTCTCCCCCAAGGTTATAAATGATGTGTAGGTGTCGTTGAAATATTGTCATTAATCCCCTCATGGTTTGTTTATAAGTTTAACAGGCTGCCTTGGAAAAGCTAATCATTATTCATGTTTTCTAGGATAAACATTCCAAATTCCAAATACTGTATACAGTTTTGAAAATATATTCATTCATAAGCTATGAACTGTTCTTAGGATAAAGAGAAGTTATTTCTTACAAGTAGTACTATAGTAATGGGAGTTTGCCTAGAACCAGGAAATAATCATTAACACAAAATTCATGTTTGTGTTAAAAATATTACTACATTTGCTTAGACGTTATTGAACTAAAAGTATTTTTTAACATTCCATTTTATTCTGTCTGCTCAGTAACCAAAATGGCCTTTCTACCAAACAGAACAGACTTTTAATGTTTTACTGTACCTCTAGTTCCTGACTTGATATTATTATTATAAATAATCAGTAAAGACGTGGTCGATTTCTAATTTCAGAAGGTATTTAAAAATCTATCTTTTGTTTTCCCTCCATAGTTCCAGAAAAGGAGACCTGTTTAGATTTAGCTGGCAACCCCGGAATCCTATTGTTTGAAATCCTATCAAAGCTTCTAGAGACTTCAGCCCTACCCAAAAAGTCTATACTAGAAATAGTAAGGTAAGTGAGAAGGAAAGGAGCAAAAATAGCCTTCTCAGAAGCATTATGAAGATATTAACATGGCAGTCACCTCTCACTAACATCCAACTCCACAGGGTCTGGTCCAAAACTAAGGAGAAGAAGGTATCTGGGCAAATGCCCTTGTGCTACATCGTGAGACCTTATTCCCTCATCTCCACAATCCTGCCCAGTTCTAAAACTGCAAGGCTGACCTCAAACCACCTCAGGGCCCCACTGAGGACCTAAGACAACCAAGAAATTTTAGCCTCCTCTATCTCAGGCCAAAGAATCCCAGCAGAACAAGACTTTTCCAGGAATAATTTTGGGTGGGCTTAGAAATCTAGTTTGGAATATAAGATGCTCTTGTTCATGCTGAAACTACCAGGGGATCTTGAGATGAGGTACAGCAAATTCATACCTCTGAAAGTAGCCTTTGGACTAGAGCAGAGCCAGAATTAGACTTGAGACTAAAGGATGAGGAAACATTCTCATCCTTTAAACCTTTAATTCTTACCCTTTAAATAAATAACACACACCAACTGTGTTATTTATTCCAGCAAGTAGTGCTGAAAGTAAATCACTTCAATCTATTTTTATCATTGTCTTATAGAAATTAAACAAATGTTGCTATTATCAGTCTTTTTCAACTCATACTCCTTCAAAGCATTCCAGTCTCCACCTAGAGAGACTTAAAAGTATAGAATACCACCAACAATGTAAAAATCTCCTTCTGCCCCTCAATAGGTAGTCTCTTTATACTCTCCTATCTCTCTGTCAGATGTAGAATAGAGGATGCACAAAATTCTACTTTTCATTCCAACTCAAAGACACTTAGTAAAGCCTAATGTTAGTACACAAATTCGATACTTGGTTTAACTTCTCGATCTCAGTTTCCTCATCTATAAAAAGGGAATGATAATACCTACCTTATAGGACAATTGTGGGACTGATGTGTGACAATACATGTGAAGTGCTTAGCATATTGTAAGAGCTCAATAAATGTTAGCTATTATTATTGTGTGGAAGTAACTAGACTAAGCACACACATATTATCTTGAAAATTGAAGCTTCAGCTGGGCGGTGACTCACGCCTGTAATCCCAGCACTTTGGGAGGCTGAGGCAGGCGAATCACAAGGTCCGGAGTTTGAGACCAGCCTGGCCAACATGATGAAACCCTGTCTCTACTAAAAATACAAAAATTAGCCGGGCGTAGTGGTGGGCACCTGTAATCTCAGCTACTCGGGAGACCAAGGCAGGAAAATAGCTCGAACCTGGGATGCGGAGGTTGCAGTGAGCCGAGATCACTCCAATGCACTCCAGCCTGGGCAACAGAGTGAGACTCTATCTCAAAAAAAAAGAAAAAAGAAAAAAAAAGAAAATTGAAGCTTCATTTAAAAAAAATTATAGCCAAGCACCATGGCGCGTACCTGTAATCTCAGCCACTCAGGGGGTGGAGATGGGAGGATGACTTAAGACCAGAAGCTCCATACTAGCCTGGGCAACATAGCAAGACCCCCAACTCTACAAAATTTAAAAAATTAACTAGGTATGGTGGCGAATACCTGTAGTCCAAGCTATTGAAGAAGTTCATTTGAGCCCAGGAATTTGAGGTCACAGTGAGCTATGATTGTGCCACTGCACTCCAACCTGGGCAACAGAGTGAGACCTTCCTCTAAAAAAAAATAAAAATAAATTTTTTTAAAAAGAATATACATATTATCTAATTTAATCCTCACCTCCCTAATGAGTATATACTATGATCACTCCCACTTTACAGATGAAAAAGCTGCAGCACAGGTCAGTTAAATAACTTGCCCAAGAGGGAGTTGTACCTATATTTTAGCACAGTCTGATTCCAGAACTCATGCTCTTATTTATCTCCCTATACTGCCTCTCACACCCAGTAAGTGCTTAGGAAATGTTAGCTGATGTTGGCGTTTTCACTGTTATTGTGGCGTGGCTATTACTTATCTGGTTATCTTATCTGGTTATTATTTATCTGGTCATCTTGCTATTGCCTGATAACTAAGGAGATTAAAAATGTTTAAGACATAGTATTTAACGTATAAATGGAGACATTTTGAGAGGCTAAGGTGCATGGATCACTTGAGCCCATGAGTTTGAGACCAGCCTGGGCAACCTGGTGAAACCCCGTGTCTACAAAAAGTAGCTCTTTCTTTTTTTTTTTTTTTTAATTAGCTCTTTCACTCAGGCCTGTGGTGACAACAGGATGGGCAAGTATCATGGACTTCATGCTGCTAGGAAGCCCTATAGTCACTGACGAGACCAGAAGTGGCATGATAAACAGTACAAGAAAGCCCATTTGGGCACAGCCCTGAAGGCCAGCCCTTTTGAGGGTTGCATGAGAGGTGCTTCTCATGCAAAAGGAATTGTGCTGGAAAAAGTAGAGGTTGAAGCCAAACAGCCAAATTCTGCCATCAGGAAGTGTGCCAGCATCCAGCTGATCAAGAATAGCGAGAAAATCACAGCCTTTGTACCCAATGGTGGTTGCTTGAACTTTATTGAGAAAAACGGTAAAGTTCTTGTTGCTGGATTTGGTTAAAAAGGTCATGCTGGGCTGGGCACAGTGGCTCACGCTTGTAATCCCAGCACTTTGGGAGGCCAAGGCAGGTGGATCATGAGGTCAGGAGTTCAAGACCAGCCTGGCCAACATGGTGAAACCCCATCTCTACTAAAAATTTTTAAAAATTAGCTAGGCATGGTGGCAGGCGCCTGTAATCCCAGCTACTCAGGAGGCTGAGGCAGGAGAATCGCTTGAACCTGGGAGGCAGAGGTTGCGTTGAGCCGAGATCATGCCACTACACTTCAGCCTGGGCAATGAGAGCAAGACTCCATCTCAAAAAAAAAAAAAAAAAAAAGATGATATTCCTGGAGTCTGCTTTAAGGTTGTCAAAGTACCCAATGTCTCTCTTTTGGCCCTATACAGAGGCACAAAGGAAAGACCAAGATCATAAACTTGAATGGTGAAAACACTGTAGTGATGGGCTAGGTGTGGTGGCTCACGTCTGTAATTCCAGCACTTTGGGAGGCCAAGGCAGGTGGATTGCTTGAGGCCAGGAGTTCAAGACCAGCCTGGGCAACATGGTGAAACCCCGTCTCTACTGAAAATAAAAAAATTTGCTGGGTGTGGTACTGTGCGCTTATAATCCCAGCTACTCAGGAGGCCAAGGCACAAGCATCGCTTGAATCTGGGAGGTAGAGGTTGCAGTGAGTCGAGATCGCACCACTGCACTCCAGCCTGGATGACAGAGTGAGACTTAGTCTCAAAAATAAAGGGAAAAAAACCGTAGCGGTAAATTTTTGTATGCAAAAAACAACAAAAAATTAGCCACCATGGTGGCACACACCTGTTGTCTCAGCTACTTAAAGGGCTAAAGCAGGAGGATTGCTTGAGCCTGGGGGTCAAGGCTACAGTGAGCCATGTTCACCCCACTGCACTCCAGCCTGGGTGACAAAATGAGACCCTGTCTCAAAAGAAAGAAAGAAAGAAAATAATAATTATATGTGTATACACACACACACAGACACACACATATATGGAGAGAAAAGTCAGAAATATGTGGATATTTAAATAAATATACAGAAGTAAATTAATTCAAAATATGTTAAATAAATGTCAAATAACTGGCAAAGATAATTCATTTAATTTCCTGAGAAAGCAAGTCTTGATTTGGTTAATGGTAGAATTTGATAGGTATTCACATAGTTGATACCATTTATTGAACATATATTAAATACAAAGCTCTGAGCAAGCACTTTACATACATTAATTTTTCCCTGGCTAATAACTGGTCTCCCTGCTTGCACCTTTGACTGCTGCTCCCCTGCTCTGCCTGCTGAACAGCCTACTCACAACACTCCCTGTGCCTAGCTGACTCCTTGACTCCTACAGCACCAAATGAGTCTTCCAAACACTGCAGATCATATCACTCCTCCACTCAAAACCTTCAAAACCCTCCTATTTCCCTCAGAGTAAAAGCCAAAGTCTTTTTTTCTTTTTTGAGACAGGGTCTTGCAGTGGCACCATGATGGTTCACTGAAGCCTCAACCTCCCAGGTTTAAGTGATCCTCCCATCTCAGCCTCCCAAATAGCTGGGATTACAGGTGTGCACCATCACACCTGGCTAATTTTTCTATTTTTTGTGGAGATAGGTGTTCACTATGTTGCCCAGGCTGGTCTCAAACTCCTGGGTTCAAGAGATCTGCTCACCTCAGCCTCCCAAAGTGCTAGGATTATAGGAGTGAGTCACCGCCTGGCCCCAAGCCAAAGCCTTTACAATGACATATTGGCCCTCTATGTGCACTGCATTCCCCTTTGACCTCTTTGACTTTGTCTCTGTTACTCTGCTCTAGCCATGCTGGCCTCCTTACTCTTCCTCATATACATCAAACACGCTCCCACCTCAAGGCCTTTGTTGCACTTGCTTTTCCCTCTATCTGGATACTTTTCCTCTGGGTAGACCATGACTCACTCAACTCACTCTCACTACCTTTGGGTCTTTGTTCAAATGTCATCTCAGCAAAGCCTTCTCTAACCACCCTGTTTAAAACTGCAACCCTCCTACCACTCCCTGTCCCCACTTCTCTGCTTTATTTTTCTTCATACTATTTATCACCTTTTAATATGCAATACAATTTACTTAATCATTTTATTAACTGTACTCTCATGCTATAATGTAAGTTCCTTGAGAACAGGAATTATTTTTTGTGTATTTTATTCACTGCTATCTTCTCAGTGTCTATTATAGGAAAATGCTTGATATACACCAAGAGCTCAGTAATTATTTGCTGAATGACCTCCATTTAATAGCCTAATCAAACCAGTGAGGTAGGTCCTGATACCTCCGTTTGCATACAGGCAAGGAGAAAGAGGCACAGAGAAGATCTCACTGGGATCTCCAGCCCAGATCTTCCCTCTAGGGTTTCCATCTGCCTACTGGGCATCTCCATTTGTAAGCCCCACAGCCACTTCAAACCAAAAAGGTAAAAACTTAATTTATCTATTTGTCCATACATACTTCTTTTTTTTCTTATTTTTTTAAATTATACTTTAAGTTCTAGGGTACATGTGCACAACGTGCAGGTTTGTTACATATGTATACGTGTGCCATGTTGGTGTGCTGCACCCATTAACTCATCATTTACATTAGGTATATCTCCTAATGCTATCCCTCCCCCTTCCCCCCACCCCACAACAGGCCCCAGTGTGTGATGTTCCCCACCCTGTGTCCAAGTCTTCCCATTGTTCAATTCCCACCGATGAGTGAGAACATGCAGTGTTTGGTTTTCTGTCCTTGCGATAGTTTGCTCAGAATGATGGTTTCCAGCTTCATCCATGTCCCTACAAAGGACATGAACTCATCCTTTTTTATGGCTGCATAGTATTCCATGGTTTATATGTGCCACATTTTCTTAATCCAGTCTATCATTGATGGACATTTGGGTTGGTTCCAAGTCTTGGCTATTGTGAATAGTGCCACAATAAACATACTTGTGCATGTGTCTTTATAGCAGCATGATTTATAATCCCTTGGGTATATACACAGTAATGGGATGTCTGGGTCAAATGGTATTTCTAGTTCTAGATCCTTGAGGAATTGCCACACTGTCTTCCACAATGGTTGAACTGGTTTACAGTCCCACCAACAGTGTAAAAGTGTTCCTATTTCTCCACATCCTCTCCAGCACCTGTTGTTTCCTGACTTTTTAATGATCGCCATTCTAACTGGCATGAAATGGTATCTCATTGTGGTTTTCATTTGCATTTCTCTGATGACCAGTGATGATGAGCATTTTTTCATGTGTCTATTGGCTGCATAAATGTCTTCTTTTGAGAAGTGTCTGTTCATATCCTTCATCCACTTTTTGATGGGGTTGTTTGATTTCTTTCTTGTAAATTTGTTTCTTTGTAGATTCTGGATATTAGCCCTTTGTCAGATGGGTAGATTGCAAAAATGTTCTCCCATTCTGTAGGAGGCCTGTTCACTCCGTTGGTAGTTTCTTTTACTGTGCACAAGCTCTTTAGTTTAATTATATCCCATTTCTCAATTTTGGCTTTTGTTGCCGTTGCTTTTGGTGTTTTAGACATGGAGTCCTTGCCCATGCCTATGTCCTGAATGGTATTGCCTAGGTTTTCTTCAAGGGTTTTTATGGTTTTAGGTCTGACATTTAAGTCTTTAATCCATCTTGAATTAATTTTTGTATAAGGTGTAAGGAAGGAATCCAGTTTCAGCTTTCTATATATGTCTAGCCAGTTTTCCCAGCACCATTTATTAAATAGGGAATCCTTTACCCATTTCTTATTTTTGTCAGGTTTGTCAAAGATCAGATGGTTGTAGATGTGTGGTATTATTTCTGAGAGCTCTGTTCTGTTCCATTGGTCTATATCTCTGTTTTGGTACCAGTGCCGTGCTGTTTTGGTTACTGTAGCCTTGTAGTGTAGTTTGAAGTCAGGTAGCATGATGCCTCCAGCTTTGTTCTTTTGGTTTAGGATTGTCTTGGCAATGTGGGCTTTTTTTTGGTTCTATACTTTGAAGTAGTTTTTTCCAATTCTGTGAAGAAAGTCATTGGTAGCTTGATGGGGATGGCATTGAATCTATAAATTACCTTGGGCAGTATGGCCATTTTCATGATATTGATTCTTCCTTTCCAGGAGCATGGAATGTTCTTCCATTTGTTTGTGTCTTCTTTTATTTCGTTTAGCAGTGGTTTGTAATTCTCCTTCAAGAGGTCCTTCACATCCCTTGTAAGTTGGATTCCTAGGTATTTTATTCTCTTTGAAGCAATCGTGAATGAGAGTTCAGTCATGATTTGGCTCTCTGTTTGTCTGTTATTGGTGTATAGGAATGCTTGTGATTTTTGCACATTAATTTTGTATCCTGAGACTTTGCTGAAGTTGCTTATCAGCTTAAGGAGATTTTGGGCTGCGATGATGGGGTTTTCTAAATATACAATCATGTCATCTGCAAACAGGGACAATTTGACATCCTTTTTTCCTAATTGAATACCCTTTATTTCTTTCTCCTGCCTAATTGCCCTGGCCAGAACTTCCAACACTATGTTGAATAGGAATGGTGAGAGAGGGCATCCCTGTCTTGTGCTAGTTTTCAAAGGGAATGCTTCCAGTTTTTACTCATTCGGTATGATATTGGCTGTGGGTTTATCATAAATAGCTCTTATTATTTTGAGATACGTCCCATCAATACCTAATTTCTTGAGAGTTTTTACCATGAAGGGCAGTTGAATTTTGTCAAAGGCCTTTTCTGCATCTGTTGAGATAATCATGTGGTTTTTATCTTTGGTTCTGTTTATATGATGGATTACATTTATTGATTTGCGTATGTTGAACCAGCCTTGCATCCCAGGGATGAAGCCCACTTGATCATGGTGGATAAGCTTTTTGATGTGCTGCTGGATTCGGTTTGCCAGTATTTTATTGAGGATTTTTGCATCGATATTCATCAGGGATATTGGTCTAAAATTCTCTTTTTTTGTTATGTCTCTGCCAGGCTTTGGTATCAGGATGATGCTGGCCTCATAAAATGAGTGAGGAAGGATTCCCTCTTTTTCTGTTGGTTGGAATAGTTTCAGAAGGAATGGTACCAGTTCCTCCTTGTACCTCTAGTAGAATTCGGCTGTGAATCCGTCTGGTCCTAGACTTTTTTGGTTGGTAGGCTCTTAATTATTGCCTCAATTTCAGAGTCTATTATTGGTCTATTCAGGGATTCAACTTCTTCCTGGTTTAGTCTTGGGAGGGTGTATGTGTCCAGGAATTTATCCATTTCTTCTAAATTTTCTAGTTTATTTGCATAGAGGTGTTTATAGTATTCTCTGATGGTAGTTTGTATCTCTGTGTCCACGCATACTTCTATAGTTCTTCCACTTGAGTTTCAGATCTCAGTGCGTGGCTTTGCCATCTCAGTGTGTTTACCCAACTGTCAGAGCCAAAGGCGTGGCATAATCCTCAGTTGTCACTGCTCTCTCACTCCCTACATCCAATCAATCACTAAGCCCTGTCTATCTTACCTCCTCAACATGAAAGCCATGCACTTCTCTCTATCCCACAGAAACTACCCTAGCGTAAGTAAGTCACTATCTTCTTGGATTTAACTGCAGTATCCTGCCTTGTCACTCTACTTCCATTTTTGCCATCTCCATCCACTTTCCACACTGAAGCCAGATCATAACTTAACCTATTAGAAAATATTTAAGTGGCCTACAATGCCAAGCACAAATCTAATCATATCATCACATCACTTACCTTCTAAAAAGCCTACAGTGAACTCTCATGTTTCCTATAAAAAAGTTCTGACTTAACGTGACATTTTAAAGGTCCTTTATAATATATCCTCTGCTTAACCTCCAGTCTCATATATCTGTCTCTGTCTCTCAACAGAGTCTTGCTCTTATCTCCCAGGAGTGCTGGAGTGTAGCGGTGCGATCAAGGCTCATTGCAGCCTCTACCTCCCAGACTCAAGCAATCCTCTCACTTCAGCTTCCCCAAGTAGCTGGGACTACAAGCGTGCATTACCATGCCTGGCTAATCTTTGTATTTTTTTTGTAAAGACAGGGTTTCACCACGTTGCTCAAGCTGGTCTTGAACTCCTGACTTCAAGTTATCTACCCCCATCAACCTCCCAAAGTGCTGGGATTATAGGCGAGAGCAGATGTGCCCAGCCCTCGTCTCTTGTAACTTCCCCTCTCACACCCTAGATTACATTTAACTCAGATCCTAAAATACTGCATGCTCTCTCACCTCCTGGTATTTGCCTAAAATAGTTTTCCCCTTTGTGAGTCAGTTTCCTAGGGCTGTCATAAAAAATTACCATAGCCAGGAATGGTGGTGCAGGCCTGTAGTTTCAGCTACTTAGGAGGCTGAGGCAGGAGGATCCCTTCAGCCCCAAGGGCTCTGGGCAATAGTGCACTATGCCAATCAGGTTTCTACACTAAGTTCAGCATCAATACGGTGACCTCCGGGGAGCAGGGGACCACCAGAAGTGGTGAACCAGCCTAGGTCAGAAACAGAGCTGGTTAAAACTCCTGTGCTGTTCAGCAGCAGAACTATGCCTGTGAATAGCCACTGCACTCCAGCCTGGGCAACATAGCAAGACTGCCGTCTCTAAAACAAATTAATTAATAAAATTACCACAAACTCTGTGGCTTAAAACAATAAAAATTATTTTCTCCCAGTTCTGGAGGCCAGACAGTGTCAGTAAGGCCACACCCCTTCCTTCTGCAGGCGAGAATCCTTCCCTGGAAATTCCAGCCTCTAGTGATTCCTGGCATTCCTTGGCCTGTGGCAGCATAATTCCTATCTGTGCCTTTATTTTCACAATGCCTTCTTTGATCTGTGTCTCAAATCTCCCTCTCCTTTTTCTTATAAGGTCACCAGTCATTAGATTTAGGACCCACCCTAAATCCAGGATGATCTCATCTCAAGATCTTTAATTTAATTACATCTGCAAAGATACTTTCCAAAGAAGGTCCCATAGCAGGTACAGGGCCTGGCCTTGGACATCTTTTTGGGAAACACAATTCAACGCACTCTACCTATCTATGCTTAGCTGACTCCTGCTTATCCTTTCTGTCCCTGTGAGTAGTCACTCCCTCTGAAAGGCCTTCTCTGACCCCCAATTCTGGGTCAGGCTTGCTCCTACATGCTCTTCTCTCCCTATCATACAGCACATTGCACTGTTGAAGTTACAGGTTTAGCAGGCAGCTTTGTCCATTAGATTGTGAGCTCTGGAAGGGCAGGGACCATGTCAGGCTTATTCATTTTTTCCCGCACCTAACACACAGCACAGAACAAACTAGGTACTTAATACTTGTTGAATTTAATTGACTTTCCCAAGATTATACAGCTATTAAATATCTGATTTAGCAGTTCAGTAAGAGAATGTTGTGAGAAAAAGACTTAGAAAACAGTCTACATTTGTTTGGCTACAACATGATATTTGTGTAGGGAAACAGGAAGAGATAAGGTGGAAAATATGTACTGGATCCAGATTATAGAAAATCTCTTCTAAGGTTTCCTCCAAGCGTTGGAGAGCCATTAAAAGTGCTGGGAGAGGGGAGCAGTGAGGAAGAAGGATTTTGATAGAGGAGTGGCGGAGTTTGACCTGGAAATAGTATATAGAAAATCTGGTAGAAAGACAGACTGATGGCCAAGAGACAAATGAAGAGGTAAGAAAAATAGCTCTGGAAAGCAGAGGAAGCAAAGGGGGCTGGGCACAGTGGCTCACGCCTGTAATCCTAACACTGTGGGAGGCTGAGGGAGGCAGATTGCTCTGAGACCAGCCTAACCAACATGGTGAAACCCCATCTCTACTAAAAATACAAAAAGTAGCCAGGCATGGTGGCATGCACCTGTAATCCCAGCTACTTGGGAGGCTGAGGCACAAGAATTGCTTGAACTCAGGAGGCGGAGGTTGCAGTGAGCCGAGATCAGGCCACTGTACTCCAGCCTGGGGGACAGAGCAAGACTCTGTCTCAAAAAAGAAAGAAAAGAAAATGTACTTACTGAATGGCAAGACCTCCCACTAGCCCCCTTCTCCTTCCATGTTCCCAATGTGTTGGAAGCTAGACTTATACCACCCAAGTAAAATTGTAGAAGATTAGTCTTCAGGGAAATTGACTAGCCCATGAGAAAAAACCCACACTCCCAGTTAAAAAGTCCCTTGATGAAACAAGGCTCCAACCAATTACCTGACAGTAGAGCTCCCACCAATAAGATTTAACACACCAAAAAGCTTCCAATTGGACTTAACGAGTGCTTACTCTCATTCTAAAATATGAATAGACATCCAAGAAATCAAGGGACATTTAAGAGCTGGACATAGTAACACATGCCTGTAGTCCTAGCTACTCGAAAGTATGAGGCAGAAGGACCACTTGAACCCTGGAGTTCAAGTCCAGCCTGGGCAACATAATGACACCCCTATCTCTTTTTAAAAAAAGATATTTAAGGAAGATTATTATTAGATTATTAATCTTAGATTAATAGTAAAGCAATATTAAAACAAGAAGGAAAGAACGAACAAAAAAAAGAAAGAACAAACTAAAGAAGTAGAGATAATGCATGATACATGATACAGAAGAATTATTGTAATATCCTCCAAGATATGAGGGTTAATTTGCATTCATGAAATTTGAATAGGAAACTATATAAAGAACATTCAAAAGAAAGAAAAAGGTTGAAGTTCTTGGAAATTAAAAATAGAATAGCAGAAGTGAAAAATTTCAATTAAGAAAATCTCTCAGAACATTGGAAAAAGAGAAAACAGCATTAGAAAAAATGAGAAAATCAGTCCAACATTCCAAATAGTAAGCATTCTAAAAGGTGAACAAGAAAACAAATGAAGGCAGGAAATTATCAAAGAAATAGTCCTAGAAGATTTCCCAGAATTCACATACGTGAGTTTGTAGGTTTAAAGTATCCATTGAATGTCCAGCACAATGACTGATAAAAGACCCATACCCATACATGGCACATTACTATAACATTTCAGAACATCAGGGATAAGATGCTAAAAGTTTCCAATAAGGAAAAAAATTGACTTTTCTGCATGCGAAAAGGAAACATAAGACTTCTCAAGTACAGCACTGAAAGCCAGAAAATAATGTTAACAGTGCCTCAGAAAAAATGATTTCCAACCTACCCAGCCAAACTGCAAAGTATAAAAGAAAAGACACTTTCCAGTTACCAAGCCTCAAAAAATGTACTGATGCATTCTTCCTTAGGAAGCTATTGAAGGATATACCCCACCAAGATGAGGGAGTATACATAATAAGTAGGAAAACAGGCAGCTCACACCTATAATCCCAGGACTTTGGGAGACCAAGGCAGAAGGATCACTTGAGCCCAGGAGTTCAAGATCACCCTGGGCAACATAGGGAGATCCTATCTCTACAAAAAAAAATTTTTTTTTAATTAGTCAGATGTGGCATGTGCCTGTAGTCCCAGCTACTCAGGAGGCTGAAGCAGGAGGATCGCTTGAGCCCAGAAGGTCGCTACACTCCAGCCTGGGTGACAGAGCAAGACCTTGTCTCAAAAAAAAAAAAAGGAAAACATAAGATCCAGGAAACAGAATATCCAAAAAGGAGACAGACAAAGGGACTTCCTCCCTAGGATGGTGGTGAAAAATAACTCTGGGTCAATAACTATGCACTGAAACCATTCCAGGTGGATAGATCTCTTCAAGAAAACAAAAAGTGAAATATATAGAAGTCCTGTGTGTTTGATCATGGATCTTGCAAGGAACTAGAGAAATAACAACACTTTACATATGTTGAGTTGTTACTATGCTCCTGATACCACTCTAAAGTCTTTATGTGTATTATTTCATTTAACACTATGAAGTGGATACTATCATTACCCCCATTCCCAGATAAGGGAATTGAGGCATCTTAAAAATTGAATAATATGCCCAGGATTACACAGTTAGAATGGTGTCAGTGAATTCACTGGACTGTCAGGAAGGTGTGAAACCTCAGCAGAGGAAAAGCCTACTACAAGCCAGGACATCACTGGAGGTGGGTGAGGGAAATGAGTAAAGACTGGGCTTGCCCAGGACATCTGGGCCCCTACACAGACTGATCTTTTATTGTGAATATAGGTTTATAGAATATATATTTTCTTTTACTATACTTCTTTCCTTTTTTTTTTTTTTTTTTTAAGACAGAGTTTTGTTTTGCTCTCATCACCCAGGCTGGAGTGCAATGGCATGATCTCAGCTCACTGCAACCTCTGCCTCCAGTATGCAAGCAATTCTCTGGCCCCAGCCTCCCAAATACCTGGGATTACGGGCACGCACCAACACTACCACGCCTGGCTAATGTTTGTATTTTTAGTAAAGACAGGATTTCGCCATATTGGCCAGGCTGGTCTTGAATTCCTGACCTCAAGTGATCCTCCCACCTTGGCCTCCCAAAGTGCTGGGATTACAAGCATGAGCCACCACGCCTGGCCCTATTTTCTTTTATTATACTTTGTAATATAGAATGGCAAAGAGTATCTTTCCTGTATTTTTAGATATGCCCAGGAATTCTGGGAAACAGAGATATGCAAATCTAGCAAAATTATATCATTATTAAAAGCAAATACAGGCTAGGCATGGTGGCTCACTCTTGTAATCCTAAAGCTTTGGGAGCCCACAGCAGGAAGATCACTTGAGCCCAGAAGTTCAAGACCAGCCTGGGCAATGTAGGGAAATTCTCTACAAAAAATTTAAAGATTAGCCAGGCAAGGTGGCTTGCACCTGTGGTCCCAGCTACTCAGGAGGCGGAGGCAGAAGGTGAGTAGTGAGTGCTGTAGTGAGCCTTGCACCCCTGTACTCCAGCCTGGGAGACCGTGAGACCCTGTCTCTAAAATAATAATAATAATAAATAGCAGGCTGGGCACGGTGGCTCACGCCTGTAATCTCAGCACTTTGGGAGGCCGAGGTGGATGGATCACCTGAGGTTGGGAGTTCAAGACCAGCCTGACCAACATGGAGAAGCCCCGTCTCTACTAGAAATACAAAATTAGCCAGGCATGGTGGTGCATGCCTTTAATCCCAGCTATTCGGGAAGCTGAGGCAGGAGAATCGCTTGAACCCAGGAGGTGGAGGTTGCAGTGAGCCAAGATCGTGCCACTGCACTCCAGCGTAGGCAACAAGGGCAAAACTCTGTCTCAAATAATAATAATAATAATAATAATAATAACAGCAAATACAAACACAAGCCACTAGTTTTTGTATGTAATATACATGAAACAATTAGTTATAAAATATAATGTGACATAAATTGTTAAGCAAAGATTAGAATTTCAAGGAAGAAAGGAAACTATAAACTAGAGCAAAAGTTCTCAAACTTGCACTGTGTCAGAATCAGCTGGAGTGATTGTCAAAACACATTGCTAGGCTACAGGATTTCTAAGTTAATAGGTGTGTAGTCAGGGCCAAGAATTTGTATTTCCCACAATTTGTATTTTCCCAGTGGTGCTGAAGACCACACTCAGAGCCATAGAGTATATAGAGAATACTCTGAGGGAAAGAAAAACTGAGCCTTGAAGGACCGGGTGGGAATTAAGTTACATTAAGAAAAACTAGCCTTATGCTATTTTCAGAGGCAAGTGATGACATTGTGGATGGTTGAGTTCAAGGCTAGGGAAGAAAGTATCTGATCATAAGTCAGACTCTAATCAGAACACCATAGGCACATTTCCTACCAACCACTGCTTCAGCCCCAACATTTAGAATGAGTCCTTTCCCTCTTCCTGAGAGGAAAGGAAAGGTTGCCTGTCACCATCCCAGAGAGTAGTGAAGCCTCCCATTGCTGTAACAGGAAGAAATCTACCTACATATTTATGAGAAGCAAGGTCCTACACCTTTTCCTCTGAGACAGCATAAAGTGATGCTCTTCTACTAAGAACACTGAGATGTGAGAGGTTCCACTATCAAAGCAGTGAGAAGCAAGTCCTTCCACCTCAGCAGCAGTAAGCAGATCAGATCCCTGCCATAGCTGCAGAGAGAAGTTCACTGTTCTGGCAGCAAGGAGGAAGCTGATCACTTACCACCACAGTCACTGATATTTGAGGCATGCATGTTTGTAAGTCAGATGTTTATACCATGGATCAGAGTCCTTTATCATATACAGCCTGCCAGCTGTACTAATTCTCAAAGAATGTGTAACCTAAAATGCCCAGTAACACATCTAAGTCTGTTCTTACACATACACTCCAAAAAAAAAAAGATAAGAAAGAAAAGCAATCAATAGTGATTTACTCCAGATCATAAGCTTACTGGTAGTATTTTCTTTTCTTTTTTATACTTTTCTATGTTTTCCAATTTTCTGCAATGAGAATTTCTTTTAACTTAAAACAAAATTTGCATTTTTAAACCTAACACAAAGTAATAATCATTAATGTTTGTATTCAAGTTGGTACTACTTAAGGGTTTGTCAAGGATCATAATTCATAAGTATTTTTCTAAACAAAACAGGGAGGTCAGAGCTGGACATGATAGCAGGTACCTATAGTCCAGCTACTCAGGAGGCTTAGGAGGGAGGAGAATTTGAGCCCAGGAGTTCCAGTCCAGCCTGGCAAAATAACAAGACCTCATCTCTCTCTGAAAAAAACAAAAACAAAAACTCTGGGAAGGCTTGGGTAAAAAAGGGAGACCAAAAGCCAAGGAATACAGATATAAATAGTCAAATGGCCTGTGGAAGGTATCAGTAGATATTCTATAAATATCACAGAAATAGACACTCAAATATTATTGAATGAATATGCAAATTAGATTTAAAGTAAGTTTCTTCAGCATATGTAACTAGCAACTTGACTTTTTAAAATGTTTATCCTATATCTCTTTGTATCCATTTCTGAATTACTTTTTTTTTTAAAGCTATTTCCAAAGAAAATTCCAGCATACTGGCCCAGGAATGTTGTGGAGTCCCTACACTATGGGCTATGGAAAAAGGACACTTAAGCCAGACATATGCACACCTCCAAGCTCAAGCATGGCTGCCTTTGCTAATGCTGCCCGGATTGCAATAATGAAAGAAAAGGATTTATTTAAATTTCTTGAAGAGCTCAAGAGTAAGAGCCATTTGTTCTCTCTCTACTGTTGTAAAGGATGTATTTTTATATGACTGGTCAGAAAGAAGTACTAGAGCCCAAATGCCTTAAGAACAGAACCACAGCCTATTCTGAGTGACCACTCTGTGTCACATAGATGTCATTTGAAAGCAAATGTAGATGTAACCTGAATCCTCAGATGCCTGATGAAGTCTAGAGTCTGTGAATGGGTTGGGAGTGGAAGCATGAGAGTGAAGAATGAGGGCCATGGCCACTGAGAAGAATAGACAAAGCAAAACAGGCACCACATGCTGGTCTTTCATGTGAATTTCTTACATTGTTTGTGATACCATTTTTGTTTTTATCTTTTTAGGATGCAATTCCCATTCAGATAGCCCATATTCAAAAATACCCATCTTTCCATTGTTCCCTAATGTGGATGGGGTGGTGATGGGAAAGCCATTCAAAGACATGCAGAAATTAGAGATGCTAAGAAGAAAGGAGCCTTTGAATTTCTTTGAGGATTATTTTTTCCATAAAAGAGACTGGAAAACACAGGTGAGATTTAGATTATGTCACATTAGTTAAATACTTGGATTTTTAAGCACTAACTTAAAAGAACTAATAACATGCTTTTTACAACAAATAGTTTTAGTCATTATTTTCAAACCAGATGCCATAGCCATGTGCCCAAATTTAAGACCAGGTGTTAACATTTCATTTAATTTCAACAAATAAACTTACTAAAAAATACAGGTTTGGGGTTGGGGATGGGGAATATAGGAATAATAACAATAAAAGTTTCTCCAATCCTATCTCTGAATGCTCCCCCTACCACTCAGGGACCAGCACTGCACTCTGGACACCCTCCATCCACTCTAGATTGTGGTTGGGCAAACACCATGAGATGAGAAGACCAGGCCCACAACCCAAAAGAGCAGTGCTGTGATGGAGGGGCCATCCTGCCCTCAACTAGATCCCCATTTATGGTCCCAGCTGCACCTTCTGGCCTTGCTTCAAGTTCTGTTGACTCTAGTCTTTTTGCACCCCCTCCCAAGATATACTTTTGTCATCATAAGTTTTAAGGTCTCTAGCAACTATGCCCAAGTTTCTGGATAATCCTCAGGAGACTCTGGCCTTACCCCAGATAAGGCCTCTAGGCCTGAGAAACAGAATGGAAATTTAACTGGAGGCCAGCCTACCCTGTGGAGCTCTGGGTTCCAGAGGCCCATGTGTTGTTCACATCACTATACAATTCCTAGAAGGCCCCTCCACACATAGAGTTTAAGAGGCCCAGCAGGGTATCACTGTCACAAATGACCTCAAGTTCAGACTTTGTCTTTCTCCAAATGAAGTAACACCCACAGGAAAATATCACTGAGAAGATGGAAATAAGAGGACATTTATCCTCCTTTAAACTTATGTCCCAACATTCAACTACTCCTCCATCCCACGTGCTTGTCTGTTTATTGTCAATCTCTCCAACTAGAATATAACATTCATGTACACAAGGGTTGTATTTCTTTCACTGAGGTATCCCTATCATCTAAAATAGAATTTGGCCCATAGGTAACTCAATATTTTTTAGAAGGAAGAATACTGTAATACAAATACTTTATTTCCTGAGAGCATACTATATGCTAGATTGTCTCTAACATAATCTCAGCAGAAATAATGTCAATAGCTTCCTAAATGGTCCCCTTGCTACTACTATTGTCCCCTTCAATCAATTGTCAACCCAGCAGCCAAAGTGGTTCTGTTAAAATCAGATTGAACCCTCCAATGGCTTTTCATATCACACAGAATGAAAACCAAAATTTTTATAACTTACAATGTCCCACACAATCAAAACCTGAGCCTTCCAATAATTGTAGCACTAGTAACTGTTTAAATTTCAATTAATTAAAATTAAATAAAATTACAAATTCAGTTCCTCAGTCACAACAGTCACATTGCAAATGCTCAATAGCCATATGTGGCTAATGGCTACTATACTGGATGACACAGAAATATAGAAAATTTCCATTATTGAGGAAAATGTTATTGGCCATCACTGATCTAGGCTCTCATTGCCTATCCAACAATCTCATCTTCCACTGCTCACCGTCCAGTGCATTCCACTCCATCCTCAAGGCCTCTTTACTCTTCCTCTTGCAGACCAGACATGCTCTCGCCTCATGGTCTATGGCTTTGCTATTTCTTCTGCTCTAATGTTGTTCCTCAGAGAGCTGCATCATAGCTCTCCCATCACCTCTTTCAGGTATTGTCTCAAATATCACTTCAGGAGGCCTAACAACCCCATTAAAATCACAATCCCCACATTGTCATTGTACTAAATGCCACTGAATTGTTCACTTCACTTGGTTCATTTTATGTTACATGAATTTTCACTTAAAAAAAATTTTTTTTGAATCAGAGTCTTGCTCTGTTGCCCAGGCTGGAATACAGTGGCGTGATCTTGGCTCACTACAACCTCTGCCTCCCAGGTTCAAGCAATTCTTCTGTCTCAGCCTCCAGAATTGCTGGGACCACAGGCATGCACCACCACACCCGGCTAATTTTTGTATTCTTAGTAGAGACAGGGTATCACCATGTTGGTCAGGCTGGTCTCAAACTCCTGACCTTAGGTGATCAGGCTCCCAAAGTGCTGGAATTACAGACATCAGCCACCATGCCTGACCAATAAATTATTTTTTTAATAAGTATTTAAATAGCTGGGTGCAATGGTACATACGTCTAATCCCAGCTGATCAGAAGACTGAGGCAGGAGGATCACTTGAGCCCAGGAGTTCAAGACTGTAATGTGCAATGATCACGCCTGTGAATGCACTGTACTCTAGCCTGGGCAACATAGTGAGGCTCCATCTCTAAAAATAAATTTTTTTAATTAAAAATAAATTTAAAATAAAAATGTTTGAACAATAAATATATATGTATTCAAATAAAATCACAACCCCCAATACCTTATCCCCTTTCCTGATTTTTTTCATAACACTTGTTACCATCTAATGTATTACATATTTACTAGTATATTATATCTAATACACTACATATTTATATTTATTATACTACATGCATACATATGTATATTTACATCTCTATGTACTGTATATGTACTATATTTACAACTATATTACATTTAATGCTATTTCTGTTAAACTATATGTTTATAATTATATACATATATAGTATATCTAATATACTATGTAGAATATTACATCTAATCTAATATAATTATGTATTTATAAATGTTCATTAGAGGCTGGGCGCAGTGGCTCACGCCTGTAATCCCAGCACTTTGGGAGGCCGAAGCGGGTGGATCACCTGAGGTCGAGAGTTCAAGACCAGCCTGACCAACATGGAGACACTCCACCTCTACTAAAAACACAAAATTAGCCAGGTGTGGTGGCACATGCCTGTAAGCCCAGCTACTCAGGAGGCTGAAGCAGGAGAATCACTTGAACCCGGGAGGCGGAGCTTGTGGTGAGCCAAGATTGCACCATTGCACTCCAGCCTGGGCAATAAGAGCAAAACTCCATCTCAAAATAAAATAAAATAAATGTTCTCCATCCTGGCTAACACTGTGAAACCCCGTCTCTACTAAAAATGCAAAAAATTAGCCGGGCGAGGCGGCGGGCGCCTGTAGTCCCAGCTACTCGGGAGGCTGAGGCAGGAGAATGGCGTGAACCCGGGAGGCGGAGCTTGCAGTGAGCCGAGATCGCGCCACTGCACTCCAGCCTGGGCGACTAAGCGAGACTCTGTCTCAAAAAATAAATAAATAAATAAATAAATAAAAAATAAATAAATGTTCATTAGAACCAAGAAATAGGCTAGGCACAGGTTCCTCATGCCTGTAATCCCAGCACTTTGGGAGGCTGAGGCGGCTGGATTACTTGAGCTCAGGAGTTTGAGACCAACCTGAGCAACATGGTGAAACCCCGTCTCTACAAAAAAGAAAAGAAAGAAAGAAATGGTACTTTCAAGTTTCTGAAAGTAACTGAGTTCCATGAACACTACCTGACCCCACACACAGACTCCCTATGACCACATTAAAATATTGGATAGGGCTGGGTATGGTAGCTCATGCCTGTAATCCCAACACTTTAGGAGGCCAAGGAAGGTGGATTGCTTAAGCCGAGGAGTTCGAGACCAGCCTGGGCAACATGGTAAAATTCTGTTTCTACAAAATATAAATATATATATATATATATATATATATATATATATATATATATATATATATATAAAAATACTGGATGAAATAAAATGATAAACACTGAAAAATGTATTCAAAAGAAAGGAAAACCCATGTTTCAGAAAGCGAGAGAGAGAGTGCCTAAAGCCAGAATAACAAGTTCATAAAATGAACTTGGCGGAGGGGTGGTAGGTAGATCCTATACATCTAGGCCCTGATGGGTTGGGATTGGGGTTTCAATGCCCATTCAGGGTCAGGAGATGTGGATCCCTGGAAGTAAGCAACTGGAATTGAAACCAGAATCTGGAAGGATTGCCCTCTCAGTAAAAGAAGGCGTAAGAAACTCAGTCCATAGTGAAGCTTGGCCTGCTCAAAGCTCTGAATAGAGAAGAAAGTATTCTGTGAAGAATTTAAAACAAGATTGTAGGATGCATGGATTCAGAATCTGAATTTATAGTTTCCACATTGGATGAAATCGCCAAACAGTAAAATTACCCTTAAAACTGGTTTTAGATTGGTATTACCTTGGGAGGTCTGCCAGACACAAACATAAACACATCCATATCCTAGGTTTGCACAGCTTATATAAAAAATATTTTCAAATCTATTTTAAAGAGGTTCACAAAAATTACAAGCCATCAAGGAAATAATCTACTCTCAAAAAAAGTCAGTAGGTAAACAAGAGGAGTATCATAATAATTTGATATAGCACAATGATCTTTAAAAGACTGTAAAAAATGTTTTAAACTATTAAAGAGAAATGTTTAGTAATGACTGAGTATTTTTAGGAATGACTGAGAATTTTTCTAAGTTGATAAAAGATATGAATTCTTAAATTGAAGAAAACATCCTGGAGCAACATATATAAAAGAAAATCCAACTTGAAACATTGCAGTTGAAAATGAAGACAAAGAAAACACTTCAAAAGCAACCAGAGGCCAGGCACAGTGGCTCACGTCTATAATCCCAGCACTTTGGGAGGCCAAGGCAGGTGGATTGCTTGAGGTCAGGAGTTCAAGACCAGCCTGGCCAACATGATGAAACCCGTCTGTACTAAATACAAAAATTAGTTGGGTGTGATGGCACATGCCTGTAATCCCAGCTACTTGGGAGGCTGAGGCAAGATAATCTCTTGAACCCAGAAGGCAGAGGTTGCAGTGAGCCGAGATTGCACCACTGCACTCCAGCCTGGGCCACCAAGCAAGATTCTGTCTTGAAAGAAAGAAGAAAGAAAGAAAAAGAGAGGCCGGGCGCGGTGGCTCAAGCCTGTAATCCCAGCACTTTGGGAGGCCGAGACGGGCGGATCACGAGGTCAGGAGATCGAGACCATCCTGGCTAACACGGTGAAACCCCGTCTCTACTAAAAAATACAAAAAACTAGCCGGGCGAGGTGGCGGGCGCCTGTAGTCCCAGCTACTCGGGAGGCTGAGGCAGGAGAATGGCGTAAACCCGGGAGGCGGAGCTTGCAGTGAGCCGAGATCGCGCCACTGCACTCCAGCCTGGGTGACAGAGCCAGACTCCGTCTCAAAAAAAAAAAAAAAAAAGAAAGAGAGAGAGAGAGAAAGGAGGGAAGGGGAGGGGAGGGGAGGGGAGGGAACCAGAGAGAAAAAAGAAATAACTTACAAAGGAACAAAAACTAGACTAACAGGAGACTTCATGCATGCAAAAATACAGGCCAGAAGACAATCAAATAATATCCATAGATTGAGGACAGCAAATTATTTCCAGCTAAACTATCATTCAAGAGAGAGAGTAAATAAAAATACTTTCAAGGCCGGGCATGGTGGCTCACACCTTTAATCCCAGCACTTTGGGAGGCCAAGGCAGGCGGATCACCTGAGTTCAGGAGTTCAAGACCAGCCTGGCCAACATGGTGAAACCCTGTCTCTACTAAAAATACAAAATGTAGCCAGGCATGGTGGTGTGAGTCTGTAATCCCAGCTACTAGGGAGGCTGAGGCAGGAGAATTGCTTGAACCCGGGAGGCTAAGGTTGCAGTGAGCCGAGATCCCACCACTGCACTCCAGCAAAACTCTGTCTCAAAAAAAAAAAAAAAAAAAAGTTTGACATTATAAGGGTGGTGTTCTTTCTTGCTTGTCTATAACTTTAATGTGGTTTTTCAAATTTTCCCCAAGGGTTTTTGTTGTTGTTGTTGTTGTTGTTGTTGTTGTTGAGACAGGGTCTCAACTTTGTCACCCAGGCTGGAGTGCAGTGATGTGATCTCAGCTCACTGCAGCCTCTGTCTCCCAGGCTTAAGCAATCCTCCCACTTCAGCCTCTCTAGTAGCTGGGACTACAGACACATGCCACCACGCCCATCTAGTTTTTGTATTTTTAGTAGAGATGGGGTTTTGCCATGTTGGCTGGTCTTGAACTCCTGGGCTCAAGCAATCCACCCACCTCAGCCTCCCAAAGTGCTGGAATCACAGGCATGAGCCACTTTCATGACTCTGTCTCAAAAAAAAAAAAAAAAAAAAAAGTCTCAATCATTAAAACAGTGTGATATTGATGGGCAGGGCCCGGTGGCTCATACCAGTAATCCCAGCACTTTGGGAGGCCATGGCGGGTGGATCACGAGGTCAAGAGATCGAGACCATCCTGATCAACATGGTGGAACCCCATCTCTACTAAAAATACAAAAAATTAGCCGGGTGTGGTGGCGGGCACCTGTAGTCCCAGGTACTCGGGAGGCTGAGGCAGGAGAATCACTTGAACCCGGGAGGCGGAGGTTGCAATGAGCTGAGATTGCGCCACTGCACTCCAGCCTGGGGGACAGAGTGAGACTCCGTCTCCAAAAAAAAAAAAAAAAAAAGTGTGCTATTAAGAAATTAACAGAGACGGGCGGATCACGAGGTCAGGAGATCGAGACCATCCTGGCTAACATGGTGAAACGCCGTCTCTACTAAAACATACAAAAAACTAGCCGGGCGAGGTGGCAGGCGCCTGTAGTCCCAGCTACGCGGGAGGCTGAGCCAGGAGAATGGCGTGAACCTGGGAGGCGGAGCTTGCAGTGAGCTGAGATCCGGCCACTGCACTCTAGCCTGGGTGACAAAGCAAGACTCCGTCTCAAAAAAAAAAAAAAAAAAAGAAATTAACAGACAGACCCAAGGAAGAAAATAGAAAGTCCAAAAATAAATAGAGCTATGTGGAGAATTTTAACTTAAGGAAAACATGACATTTCAACACAACAGGAAAATGATAGATTATTCAACAAATAGTGCACTGAGTAGGCATCTGAGGAAAAAAATGAGATTTACACTTTATGTACAAATTGCAAATGGATGAAATGTAAAAGAAATAAATGGAGGGTCAGAGAGAAAGAAAAAGAAAAGAAACCTTAAACATACTGAAATAAACTCTGGGAAGGCATCCCTAACTGTGATACAAAAGCCAAATGCATTTTTTAATAAAAAGATATTATTAATTCCACTACTTCAAGATCAAAAATCTCCATATGGCCAAAAAAAATCACAGTTGCCACTCATAACACAAAAAGCTAACTTGAAAGAACTTCAAATTCATTAGAAAAAAACTAACCTATATAAAAATGGGCAAAGGGTATGAACAGACAGTTCTGAGAAACATGAAAAAATATTCAACTTCATTCCTCATAAAAGATCCAAGTTGAAATTCTCCTCAGGTATTTATCTTTTCATATTAGATTGACCAAGATGAAAAAACATGGTATACTCATAAGTTACAGGTAGGTTTGTAAATTGGTTCACCCTGTATAGAGGAAATTTGGCAATAATTACCAAAAGGACAGACCTCACACCTTTTGACCTAACATTTCCAGTCCTAGGGCACCATCTAGGATATACAGATATTTTTGCACATATGGCAAATGCCACTCGTGAGGAACCCAGAAAAAGTCTAAACAAACAAACAAATGGTTTGGCAATAATCTTATAAATTATATACAAATCCTTCCATAATAAAATATACTTATTTATTATGTCTTTTTGTTGTATAATTCAAACTAAAATGTATTACTAACCTTCTTTTTTAAATATGCATAAAGGCAGCAAATATAAAGTCTATGGACCCTGCCTCAGGTTATTCAAATAACATCACCATTGATCAAATACTCAAGAAAAAGCAGACTTGTACAGTGGCTGATGAAACTGCTATTAAACAACACGTGAGTATTCCCTGTGGAGTGCCTTCCCAGAAATCACTGACAAAAATATTGTCCACTTCAATACTACACCATAAAACCAAGGTAATTTTTATCTGCTCTATGTCTTTAAAATGAGACAAGATTGTTTCTCATGTTTACCCATTGTGATAACACCATTTCTTTCTCTATAATCAAATAGATTCAAATGTTAAGTGTTATTATTCATCCTGCTATTCACCTATGCAGCTATACTCACTATTATTTCTGGGACATTCATTTATGTTATTCCAGAAATATCAAACTAATTAAGGTAGTTGACCAACAGTCACAGTGAGTAGTGTACTCAGAGATTCATAGTGAAAGAATCTTACATCCTGAGGCCTCTAGCCCTGGGGTACCAGCTGCACCCGGGCTAAGAAGCTTGAGAAGATCAATAGTTTGGTATCAATACACTGGAAATCTTGGCATTAGGTAAAGAACAGCTAGGGCAAGCATTCTTTGGGCTATCTCAATCTATCCTCCTTGGTTCAGCTGCCACCTATGTACTGATTGCTATTAAAGTTGTCACTAACCTAACTTCATTCCTCTATTTCTGTCTTATCTCACTGACCACTTGATGAATATTTCTACCTCTACCTAGGGTCTCATAACAAACTCAACATGTCCAAAACAAAACTCATCATCTTCTGCATCCAACTGGCTCTCCCCTGGGAATTCTGTATCACAGGTGTTTTGTGTGTGTGTGTGTGTGCATGTGTGTGTATGTGTGTGTGTTTTCAAATAAGGTCAACTTTTATTTTAGATCCATGGGGTACATGTGCAGGTTTGTTGCAAGAGTATATTGCATATGTCTCAGTTGATAGCAACTACTCAGTCACTGAAGCTAGAAGGCCAGGAGCTATCCTTAACTTGGGTTTTTTCCTCATTCTTCACATCTGCTAATCCCCAAGTCTGGCCTATTGTCATTCTCTTAAAGATTTTTCAGGGCCAGGCATGGTGGCTCACACCTGTAATCCCAGCACTTTGGGAGGCCAAGACAGGCGAATCACCTGAGGTCAGGAGTTTGAGACCAGCCTGGCCAACATGGTGAAACCCTATCTCTACTAAAAATACAAAAATTAACCAGGCGTGGTGGTGGGGTGCCTGTAATCCCAGCTACTCGGGAGGCTGAGGCAGGAGAATCCCTTGAACCCAGGAGGCAGAGGTTGTGATGAGCCAAGATCGCACTACTGCACTCCAGCTTAGGCGACAGGGCAAGACTCCGTCTCAAAAAAAAAAAAAAAAAACATTTTTCAAATCTGTCCCCTTCACTCCATCCCCATTACCACTGCCTTAGATGAGGCAGTCGCCAGCCTGGTATCCTCCAACCATTCTCTACACAGCTGCTAATAATCCAACATGAAGAGCCAACCATGGCACTGTCTTGCTTAAAAGTAAACACATCCCTCTCAATTATGGCAATTTCAACTCTATTTTCTGATTAAGGGATTTGTTTCACTTTCATTAGAAACAGTGGCTCACTACAGCAAGATTTTCACTGAGGAACAGTGTCTTGCTAGCCTCACAGAGATTACTGACTTACAAGATTAAGTGTAAGGGCCTGCCTGTCCTTTATCATTATTTATTCCTCTGACTTTAAACTTGACACTCCAGCAATACCAAGTGCCTGAACCCTCCTACCACACCTCCAGGATATTTACTGCCTTGGGGGTCTCTGTTTATGCTTTCCCTTCTCCCTGGAACACCTTCCCCTCACCACTCACTCCCTCAATTTGATCACATCCTTGAGGACCTACTCAGCTCAGCATCATCTCCCAGTCAGTTCTCCCTATCCTAGGCTGAATTGAGTGACTGAATTGGCACTCCTGTTATATCCATAGCCTATCTCCATCCCATACTTCAGCCTATTTTAGTCCACTGTATTTTTCATATCCTTATAAAATTTCTTATTACCTCATTATTCCCAAGCAGTACATTTTGATTTTCCATCAACTCCTAGCTCACATTTCCTCACGAGGCACCACCCAATGTATAGACTCTGACTTTCAAGTAGCCTAGGAACATAACTCTTGGGGTATCTATCATTGTGGTCCACAAATCAAAGCTACTTTAAGGTAACTACAATAAACTTCTGGTCTCTCACTACAGGTGAAGAGAGCTACTGATACCTATAATTTTGGAATTGCCCTTGAACACCGGAAAGAAATGCTAAACCTCTGGCAGAAGATCCGAGGGGATTTGATTGGGATAGACTCTAGAAATGAGTCCTTTTATGACACCTTTTCTACTTATACATGGTCCTGGAATGTTTGCCAAGAACTACTTTCTCCTAAGGACTTAAGGTTATATGATGCCTATGTGAATAGAAATTCCTCCCATAACTCCAGATCCTTTTCCTCATCAGATACCAGTGAATGTGACACAGACTCAGGAAGAAAAAGAAAACGGAAAGGTTTAAAGGGATTTCAGTAATGAAATTTCTACATTTTCTAAACAGCTCATCACAAACTACTTTTTCATAGTTATCAAAATTATGGTTTCTTGCTTTTGTCTAAGTACATTCTTAGAAGCTGGAAATTTTGACATCTTTTGGATTCTGACCAGTAAAAACGTTTAAGTCATAAAATGGTTTCCCTTTCATTAAATTTTTTGTTTGTTTGTTTATGTTTTGAGATGGAGTCTTCCTCTGTCACCAGGCTGGAATGCAGTGGCATGATCTTGGCTCACTGTAACCTCCGCCTCCTGGGTTCAAGCCATTCTCTTGGATCAGCCTCCCCAGTAGCTGGGATTACAGGTGCCCACCACCACACCCAGCTAATTTTTGTATTTTTAGTAGAGACGGGGTTTCACCATGTTGGTCAGGATGGTCTGGATCTCCTGACCTCGTGATCTGCCCACCTCGGACTCCCAAAGTGCTGGGATTATAGGTGTGAGCCACCACGCCCGGCCCCCTTTCCTAAATCTTTACCAGTAAATAGATGCTGGGCTCTTCGTTCCCTAGCAATCAGCTATGCTCTGCTGCCCCTACCTGGCTTAAGACTGCCTAAGCCTCAGCAGGAAGGAGAAAAGTTGACCTGAGCTAAGGGCTCTCCACGCAATAAACCTGAGTTTATGGTGAGTGTAAACTGGATTAGGTTTTCAATTATTTGTGAAAGACACTAGAGACAGCAGAAGAGGATGACCTTTCAGTTTCAGGGAATAAGATCAGCAAGCCCTAAAGAACCTTGATTAAATTTGGGTATTCCTAAGGCTCCTTAGCTACAACCTGCATACCTGGATTGCTCTTACAAATAGCTGAACACGGCCAGGTGCAATGATTTATGCCTGTAATCCCAACACTTCGGGAGGCTGAGGCAGGCGGATCACCTGAGGTCAGGAGTTCGAGACCAGCCTGGCCAACATGATGAAACCCTGTCTCTACCAAAAATACAAAAATTAGCCTGGCGTGATGGCACACGCCCATAATCCCAGCTACTCTGGAGGCTGAAGTGGGAGAATCACTGGAACCTGGGAGGAGGAGCTTGCAGTGAGCTGAGATTATGCCACTGCACTCCAGCCTGGGTGACAGAGCAAGACTCTGTCTCAAAACAAAACAAACAAAAAACGAATAGCTGATCACATCAATTGTATTTATTGTTGGTGTTCTTTAATGCATTTACTGAAGCAGCACATATATAACTATATTACAAGTTTGGGGATTATAATTGTTTATTATGGTAAAATATACATTCCATAAAATTTGCCCTTTCAATCATGTTTAAGTATGTATCATCCATTACTGGTTTTTTGTTTTGTTTTTGTTTTTGTTTTGGTGTGTGTGTTTGTTTACAGACAGGGTCTCACTCTGTCACCCAGGCTGGTGTGCAGTGACACAATCATGGCTTGCTGCAGCCTCAACCTCCTGGGCTCAAGGAATCCTCCCACCTCAGCTTCTCACGTAGTTGGAACTACAGGCATGCCCCACCATGCCTGGCTAATTTTTTTATTTTTGTGCAGACATGGATTCCCTATGTTGCTCAGGCTGGTGTCAAACTCCTGGGCTGAAGTGATCCTCCCACCTCAGCCTCCCAAAGTGGTGTTATTACAAGTATGAGCTACTATGCCCAGTCCCACTGGGGTATTTTTCTGTGGTTCTCAAGGGTTGCCCACAGAAAGACAGACCACTTTGGACTCAGGAAATCTGGATGTACCAAGACTAAATCTATATTAACCTTCTGATCTACTGTCAGGATGGCAAAGTGTTTTATTTCTTGTGCCAATTCTGATCTAAAAATGTAAGGGATAAAAAATATATATATAAGGGATGAGATCAACTATTTGTAAATGTTGTCCAAGAAGCTGGTTTGCAGGTGTGTGGGTGCAAACCAGTCCATCACACTCAACATATAGAACAAATGCTTTTTAAATCACTATTCTAGAAAAATTTTGACCCAGAAAAAGGAAAAGATATGTCCAATATTGATGGGGACAATGCCTCATAATGTTAAAAAAAAAAAAATTGAGACAGAGTCTTACTCTGTTGCCCAGGCTCAGTGCAGCAACGTGATTTCAGCTCACTGCAACCTCCACCTCCCCAGGTTCAAGCGTTTCACCTGCTTCAGCCTCCCAAGTAGCTGGGATTACAGCTACGTGCCACCACACTCAGCTAATTTCTTATTTTTAGTAGAGATGGGGTTTCGCCATGTTGCCCAGGCTAGTCTCAAACTCCTAACCTCAGGTGATCCTGCCAACATCAGCCTCCCAAAGTGCTTGGATTACAAGCGTGAGCCACCGCGCCCCGCTGTAAAATTATAAAATACCAGGAAAAAGCAATGAAGGCAATGCCCCCAAAACTGCTTATTGAAATGGCCTTGAGGTAATTTTGCGAGTGTTACCATGAATAGTCAAAAGAGTCTAAATATACTTGCTATTATTCATAAAAATACAATGTTGGAGAGAAGAACTAACCTTATAGATAAGTAGCCATATTTTCTAGATAAAAAGATTTATGACTTGACAAGAGACTTTTCATATGGCTGTAGGTATAACAGGGAATCTAGGAGATATAATTTGGATGCCAAAATGTTACAGTTCCTGGAATCTTTCCTTGCATCAGTGAGATAACAGGACAGAATATTTTTTAGTAGGATCTGTCCTGGAAAATCTAAAATGTACAGCAATAGATTATTTCTATTAAATTGTCACACACTGTCAATGACAGTATAAATTGGCATCTCTCTGCCGAAATATAGTATAGCAAGAGGGTACTCATCCATCCATTCATTCACCAATTATCAAATGAGTTGCATACTGTGTGCCAGACCTAGTTCTAGGACCTGAACATATAACAGTTAACAAACAAGTAAAATGACTTAACCTCACAGAGCTTAGTGATAGAGCTAATTATAACCATTGACTCAGCAATTCCTATTCTAGAAAGTAATCATAGGCCGGGCGCGGTGGCTCAAGCCTGTAATCCCAGCACTTTGGGAGGCCGAGACGGGCGGATCACGAGGTCAGGAGATCGAGACCATCCTGGCTAACACGGTGAAACCCCGTCTCTCCTAAAAAAAATACAAAAAACTAGCCGGGTGAGGTGGCGGGCGCCTGTAGTCCCAGCTACTTGGGAGGCTGAGGCAGGAGAATGGCGTGAACCCGGGAGGAGGAGCTTGCAGTGAGCTGAGATCCGGCCACTGCACTCCACCCTGGGTGACAGAGCGAGACTCCGTCTCAAAAAAAAAAAAAAAAAAAGAAAGTAATCATAAAGAAATAATCATGAATGTACAAAATTATTTCATTACAAAGATGTACACCATGTTTAATTTTTTTCTTTTTCTTTTTTTATTTTTGAGACAGCGTCTCACTCTGTTGCCCAGGTTGGAGTGCAGTGGCGTGATCTCAGCTCACTACAACCTCTACCTCCAGGGTTCAAGCGATTCTTCTGCCTCAGCCTCCCAAGTAGCTGGGACTACAGGTGCATACCACCATACCTGGCTAATTTTTGTATTTTTAGTAGAGACAGTGTTTCATCATGCTGGCCAGGATGGTCTTGAACTCCTGACCTCGTGATCCACCTGCTTCAGCCTCCCAAAGTGCTGGGATTACAGGTGTGAGCCACTGCGCCCAGCCATTAAACATTTAATAGTATGAAACTTAAAGTAGCCTAAATGTCCAGTAAAGCACGATACAGCTATATGAAACAATACCAGAAGGACATTAAGTGATGTTGTAAAAGAATATTTTGAACAAAAGAATAATGTCCCCAAGTTTTATTAAGTTCAAAAGCAGACTACAACTGCTAAGTGGCATGGGAGAACTTCAAGGCATTGTTCTAAAACTAGATTGTGACACTGATTACACAAATATAGATTTTTATGAAAATGTATTGAACTGTACACTTAAAATAAATGAATGTAATTAGGTTCTCTTGTTGTTGTTGTTGTTATTTGAGACAGAGTCTTGCTCTGTTGCCCAGGCTAGAGTGCAGTGATATGTTCTCAGCTCACTGCAACCTCCGCCTCCTGGGTTCAAGCGATTCTCCTGCCTCAGCCTCCTGAGTAGCTGGGATTACAGGCACCCACCACCACGCCCGAGTTTTGTTTGTTTGTTTGTTTGTTTGTTTTGTGAGAAGGAGTCTCACCCTGTTGCCCAAGCTGGAGTGCAGTGGCACAATCTTGGCTCACTGCAAGCTCCACCTCCGGGGCTCAAGCGATTCTCCTGCCTCAGCCTCCCAAGTAGCTGGGACTACAGGCACACGCCACCACACCCGGCTAATTTTTTGTATTTTAGTAGAGATGGGGTTTCACCATGTTAGCCAGGATGGTCTCGATCTCCTGACCTTGTGATCCACTCACCTCGGCCTCTGAAAGTGCTGGGATTACAGGCGTGAGCCACCACACCTGGCCTAATTTTTGTACTTTTAATAGAGTTAGGGTTTCACCATCTTGGTCTGGCTGGTCTCGAATTCCTGACTTCGTGATCCACCCGCCTCAGTCTCCCAAAGTGCTGGGATTACAGGAGTGAGCCACCGTGCCCGGCCGGATAAATGTAATTGTTTAAAAAAAAAAAAGGCACAAAGCATTTTGTTGTGAAACTATTTTAATGTAAAGTCACTTGTATAACTAAATTAGAAAGAAAAGACAGAGATGATATAAGCCAAAGCGTTAATGAGTCAAATTAATGGTGGGAAGAAGTATTTTCTTTTTTCTTATCAATATCTTCTAATGTTCTATAATAAAAAATTTATTTTGCAATAAGAAAACATAGGCCAGGTGCAGTGGCTCACATCTGTAATCCCAGCACTTGGGGAGGCTGAGGCAGACGGATTGCTTAAGACCAGGAGTTCGAGGCCAGCCTGGGCAACATGGCGAAACACTGTCTCCACAAAAAATGCAAAAATTATCCGGGTATGGGGACACAAACCTCTAGTTCCAGCTTCTCCGTTGGCTGATGTGGGAGAATCACTTCAGCCTGGGAGGCAGAGGTTGCAGTGAGCTGTGATCGTGCCACTGTACTCCAGCCTGCGTGACAGAGCGATGCCCTATCTCAAAGAAAAAAAAGGAGAAGAAAAGAAGATAAATAAATAAATAAATAAATAAATAAATAAATAAATAATGTTTTAAAATCAAAGTTGTTGGCCAGGCCCAGTGGCTCACGCCTATAATCCCAGCACTTTTGGAGGCCAAGGCAGGCAGATCACTTGAGGTGAGGAGTTCCAGACCAGCCTAAGCAACGTAGTGAAACCCCATCCCTAAGGAAAATACAAAAAAAATACAAAAATTAGCCGGGAGTGGTGGCAGGTGTCTATAATCCCAACTACCCCAGAGGCTAATGCACAAGAATCACTTGAACCAGGGAGGCAGAGTTTGCAGTGAGCCCAGATCGCACCATTGAACTCCAGTCTGGGTGACAGAGCAAGACTCCATCTCAAAAAAAAAAAAAAAAAAAAAAAGCCAGGTGTGGTGACTCATGCCTGTAATCCCAGCATTTTGGGAGGCCAAGGCAGGCGGATCATTTGAAGTCAGGAGTTCAAGACCAGCCTGGCCAACATGGTGAAACCTGTCTCTACTAAAATACAAAAATTAGCCGGGTGTAGTGGCGGTGGCCTATAATCTCAGCTACTCAGGAGGCTGAAGCAGGAGACTCGCTTGAGCCCAGGAGGTGGAGCTTGCAGTGAACCAAGATCATGCCACTGCACTCCAATCTGGGCAACAGAGCGAGACTTCGTCTCAAAGGAAAAAAAAAAAGCAGAACAATTAACTACCCTTGTCCTTGGCTGACAACCTAAGGCAAGAATCCAGAATGAGAGTGTTTAACCTTTACAAGCGTTTAACCCATGCCACCCACTGAGCTAGAAGAGTTCTCCTTACTCACCACCAGAGGGACCCTTAGCTCGTCTGAAACGTGGTGTTTCTGAAGCTACAATCCAGTATAAAGTCTGATACCAGAGAACTCACAGCCATGTCAAACTTCCGAAAAATTATTTTAGGTGCTTCGAAAAATAGGTTGCACAGGCCAATCAAATATAATTGTATAAAATTAAGTTTAGGCTGGGCGTGGTGGCTCACACCTGTAATCCTAGCACTTTGGGAGGCTGAGTCGGGCGGATCACGAGGTCAGGAGATTAAGACCATCCTGGCTAACACGGTGAAACCCCGTCTCTACTAAAAATACAAAAAAGTAGCTGGGCATGGTGGCGGGCGCCTGTAGTCCCAGCTATTCGGGAGGCTGAGGCAGGAGAATGGCATGAACCCGGGAAGTGGAGCTTGCAGTGAGCCGAGATCGTGTCATTACACTCCAGCCTGGGCAACAGAGCAAGACTCCGTCTCAAAAAAATAAATAAATAAAAATAAAAATTAAGTTTAGGATACTTTAGCACATTTCACAGAAAAAAAGGCCAAAGCTGTTTGACATTTAAAATGTCTCCTTTGAAACTAATATAGTAAATTCAAGTGAAGACAATGAGCTGTCTGCAAGAAAACGTGCAGTGGGACTGTTGATTGGGAACACTAGCAGCTTTTAGTGAGGGGAGAATAAAAGCCCATAGATGAGAAAACAAGATGCCAGAAATAAATGTAAATCAACCACCATATCTGCAAACAGCCGGCCTTGAGAAAAGATAAAAATTCCTTGTACTTGTTTCTGGGTATGGAGCTTGTGTTCAAAATGTTTCCAAAGACCACAAGAATGGCAAAAGCATATTGTCTTCAAATGAAGTACAACTTCTTTACTATCTTTTTTATTAACTTGCATATTTTTCTTCCTAGAGAGGGCTTAGAGCTTGTTCCCATTTCTTTGGAGGAAAAAGTGTAGAATCATTCGTTGCTCCCCATAGTTTTACCTACAGAAAGAATTTACAATGGAATAAACAATTACTGGCTGGGCGCAGTGGCTCACGCCTGTAATCCCAACACTTTGGGAGACCAAGGCGGGCAGATCATTTGAGGTCAGGAGTTCGGGACCAGCCCAGGCAAAATGGTGAAACCCCATCTCTACTAAAAATACAAAAATTATCTGAGTGTGGTGGCACACACCTGTTATCCCGGCTACTCAGGAGGCTGAGGCAGGAGAATCACTTGAGCCCAGGACATGGAGGTTGTAGAGAGCTGAGATCCGGCCACTGTACTCCAGCCTGGGCAACAGAGCAAGACTCCATCTCAAAAAAAAAAAAAAGTACTAATTACCAATATAATACGTCTAGCACTGCACTAACCCTTTCCTTCTTTTTTAAAAAAATTCATCTTGGCCGGGCGCGGTGGCTCAAGCCTGTAATCCCAGCACTTTGGGAGGCCGAGATGGGCGGATCACGAGGTCAGGAGATCGAGACCATCCTGGCTAACACGGTGAAACCCCGTCTCTACTAAAAAATACAAAAAATTAGCCGGGCGCGGTGGTGGGCGCCTGTAGTCCCAGCTACTTGGGAGGCTGAGGCAGGAGAATGGCGTGAACCCGGGAGGCGGAGCTTGCAGTGAGCTGAGATCCGGCCACTGCACTCCAGCCCGGGCGACAGAGCCAGACTCCGTCTCAAAAAATAAAATAAAATAAAATAAAATAAAATAAAATAAAATAAAATAAAATAAAAAATTCATCTTTCCCTTTATTCTGACATTATGACATTAAATAAAGTCCAAGAGGTATTGGGGTGGTCCTTGTTTGGTCTCTGCCCTTTCCTCCTTTTCCAAGTGGTATTCATCATGCTTCTCTTGGAAGTCTTCTCAAATACCATTTTGTCTATAACATACTTTCTTCTAGATTCTTTTGAGAGTCATTTTGTATTAGATCTAGAAATAGAGCCGGGCGCGGTGGCTCACGCCTGTAATCCCAGCACTTTGGGAGGCCGAGATGGGCGGATCATAAGGTCAGGAGATCGAGACCACGGTGAAACCCCGTCTCTACTAAAAATACAAAAAACTAGCCAGGCGCGGTGGCGGGCGCCTGTAGTCCCAGCTACTCGGGAGGCTGAGGCAGAATGGCGGGAACCCGGGAGGCGGAGCTTGCAGTGAGCCGAGATCGCGCCACTGCACTCCAACCTGGGCGACAGAGTGAGACTCCGTCTCAAAAAAAAAAAAAAAAAAAATACAATCATCCTCAAGATCTAGAAATAGAAATGTAAGGCTGAAATGTATTGCTATGACAAACTATGTATGTGTGTATTACAATCTTAATTGTGCTAATAAGGATAATTATAATAAATATAATACGGATGATTCAAAAAGGTTAGATGGTTATAATTAAAAAAAAAAAAAAAAACTTGTCCTTGGATATTCCATTTGATTTGCTAAGCCTTGTGTTCTCTAATTTCATATCTCCATCTTCCCCTACCCCAACCAAAATATATATACACACTGTGTATACATATACACCCACACTATGAAGAGCTGACCACAGAAGCTGGAAATTGCCCGGTTTCTTGCCACTGCTTGCTACCTTCTTCAGTTCTGGACATCGGCTCCATAGTGGAACTAGGTAGCCTCAATTCTTACAATGATTCTAGATTTTTCCTGTTTTACAACTTGAGGGAAGCTAGGGAACCTGTTAGAGGATCCCAGCATTGAACTGGGGCTCAAGTGGAATGTCTCCCACTTTCTGCCTAACCTGCACGTCCATCAGCACCTCATCAATGAGAAACGACTCCGGGGAGAACTTCCCCCTGCCTAGTCCCCTTCCCTAGAGAGCCCTTCGCCAACCCTGGGGCAGCCCCAAACGACAGCTCCCAGGCTCCACCCGGACCGGACTCCAGGGCCGCCCTGCCCCGCCACCGTTTTTCCCGCCCAGATTCAGCGTCTTCTGGAAGAGGGAGTGGCCCGTAGCAAGTTCTCGCGTTACCGAAAGTTAAGTGTTTCCGGCTCCGGTGTCATGGCCGGCTCCTACCCTGAAGGTGCGCCTGCAGTCCTCGCCGATAAGAGGCAGCAGTTTGGGAACCGGTTCCTGAGCGATCCGGCGCGTGTCTTCCACCACAATGCCTGGTAATCACCCTGCCCCTCGCCCGGCGTGTCGCTCGCCCTCTGTCCCGCCGCCTCGGAGCCCTCCGAAAAGCCCCTGACCGCCGGCTACGAGTCCAGCTGCCCTACCTGAGGCACTCTCCAAGGGGAGAGAAACTCGTAGGCCAGCGACTCACCCTGCCCGCAGCCAGGACGTGAGGCCCCTAAGCTGCCCATTTGATTTTCTCAGGGACAATGTGGAGTGGTCAGAAGAGCAGGCCGCAGCGGCGGAGAGAAAAGTCCAGGAGAACAGTACCCAGCGGGTGTGCCAGGAGAAACAAGGTGCGCTTAAATGGGCTCTCAGTAGTATCAACAGCCAGCGTACTGCCGAACGCGCCTCCCTGAGAGGCCAGAGAACCGCGGCCGCCTAGGTCCTTTATTACTGGCCTGATGCAGATCTCAGGAGTAGAGCGGGACGGGGAGGGGATGAGCAAGGAGGGAAAAGGGCTGCATTGTAACAAAATCTTGTTAAGTCGTAGAGGGTTTTTTTAATATATAGTTTAACTTTGGAGGAGGGTAATTTTGTCTTTAATTATGTTGACTAGACCCACGTTGATATGGCTAGCCAATGACGACTGTATGGTCACGCAATCATCTTGGAGCCTGTACTTTCTACATGATTTGCACTTTCCATGAGGAGATGTTTCCATTGAAGCTTCATTTAAGTGATTACATTCTAAATATTGTTGGGAGGGGGGCTAATGACTGGTGACTGTGTGTCTATTACTTGTGTGATGGTTATGAGAATTTAGGGCTTCAGTCAAGGAAAGGTGGATGCAACAGAGTGGAGATTAAGCCTGACCAAAGAAAAGGAGGCCCCTGCTTGAGAGGTGGATGATTTCACTGCAAAATATCCCTAGATACTAAAACTAGGACTGATTGTTCCAGACAGTTGAAGATAGGACTACAAATTTAGTACCCTCTGAAAGAGTTCTGTACAAGAAGATTCCAGTTACAAAACATTCACCCTGCATAGTTTGACAGCAACTAAATCAAAGCAAGTTAAGAGTTGAAAGGGATTTTGAAAATCATGTGGTTCAATATTCTCTTTTTATAGTTAAAGACACTTGGACCACAGGACATTAACTGGTTTTCCCAGAGGTAAGCAGTCAGTAGTAGCAGCAGTGGAACTAAAATCCTATTTCTTAGGGAGTCTTGGTTGATTCAGCAAGTGAGTTGTGAATTGTTAACACACTCCTTATTGGATTCCACCTTCCATTGTCACTGTCCTGCTCAATTTGTTAGGTTTTATCCTTTCTACTACACTAGTCAAGGCCCCCTGAATCGGCAAGAGCAGTAAACTGAAATCTGGGATTGTCATGGTCACCTTAAAAACAGCTTTCATTTAAACTGTCCATCTTTTTTTTTTTGGAGACGGAGTCTCGCTCTGTCACCAGACTGGAGTGCAGTGGCAAGATCTCAGCTCACAGCAATCTCCTCCCCAGTTCAGGCGATTCCCCTGCCTCAGCCTCCCGAGTAGCTGGGACTACAGGCGTGCACCACCACGCCTGGCTAATATTTTGTATTTTAGTACAGATGGGGTTTCACCATGCTGGCCAGGATGGTCTCAATCTCCTGACCTCATGATCTGCTCGCCTCAGCCTCCCAAAGTGCTGGGATTACAGGCATGAGCCACTGCACCTGGCTACTTCTAGGAGTTTTTAATAGTTAAAAGTCATCCAGCCGGGCGCGGTGGCTCATGCCTGTAATCCCACCACTTTGGGAGGCCAAGACAGGCGGATCACAAGATCAGGAGATCGAGACCATCCTGGCTAACACGGTGAAACCCTGTCTCTACTAAAAAATACAGAAAATTGTCCGGGCATGGTGGCGGGCGCCTGTAGTCCCAGCTGCTCAGGAGGCTGAGGCAGGAGAATGGCGTGAACCCAGGAGGTGGAGCTTGCAGTGAGCCGAGATCGCACCACTGCACTCCAGCCTGGGCGACAGAGAGAGACTCTGTCTTAGGGGGGGAAAAAAAAAAAGTCATCCAAAGGTGTAGGAGGATACTTGATAGTAAGTTCTCTGGTTGATTGTTCAAACAGAATTTAGACTCTCCTGTAATGACGAATAGGGCCTTTCAGGTATAATGCCAGATGGCAGGACTAAATTACCTCAGAAAGGCCTTCAGCTCTGGGACTGTGGCTCTACCTGAGGATACTTTTAGTATTAAAGTGACATTTGGTAAAGCAGGATAATTGACATTAGATATAAATAAAATATTTGAGAGCTGGTTCTTAAAATTCTTTCTTAAATATTTACAGTTGATTATGAGATCAATGCCCACGAATACTGGAATAACTTCTACAAAATCCATGAAAATGGGTTTTTCAAGGATAGACATTGGCTTTTTACCGAATTCCCTGAGCTGGCACCTAGCCAGAATCAAAATCATTTGAAGGATTGGTTCTTGGAGAACAAGAGGAGTGAAGTACCTGAATGTAGAAACAATGAGGATGGACCTAGTTTAATAATGGAAGAACAGCACAAGTGTTCTTCGAAGAGCCTTGAACATAAAACAGAGACACCTCCTGTGGAGGAGAATGTAACTCAGAAAATTAGTGACCTGGAAATTTGTGCTGATGAGTTTCCTGGATCCTCAGCCACCTACCGAATACTGGAGGTAACCTTTTATTGTCTCGGTAGTGGGGTATGTGAAGCTATTATACTTGTGCACGTGAAGTAGCATAGAGAGGGTGACAACAAAAGTAACTTCTATTGGATGATGCTGACTAGACTTGACCCTTATATTAGCCTGGAATCACTTCCATTTTTGAACTGATAAAATGCCCTCAGTGCAGGGCAGATACCTGGTGGTCATGATGGACAAAGATCACATGGGAATAGCATGTCACTTCCAAAAATTGTATTAATAGCATCATGCTGTACTTGTCACATGCCACTGCATCATACAGGTGAAAGAGCTCAACATGATCATTGCTATAACCCTGGAAGAAAGTCCCAGATCAGAAGACAAACTGTTGCTTCTCCTCTAATACAGTTTACAGGAACAAAGAGGGTAGTTAGGATGGTGCCTGTGTCTTAGGCCTGGGATAATTCTCTTCCTCTGCGTTTGGATAGTGTAGCAGAGTCTAGACCTGGAAAAAATGTCTAGATTGGTATAATATAAATTCATAAATGGGGACTGCACACGTTACTGGAAGCTGATTCTGAAACTGGTTAACCTTGGGATTGAGTCCTATGGTGTGATCTTAGACAATTTCCTTACCCTCTCTGAGCAGTGAGACTGCTGCCTCTGCACCTTGTAGTTATGAGGATGGAGATAATGTACGTAAAATGGCTAAGAACAATATCTGGCACATAGTTAAGCCTTTAGTGAATAGTTGCTGTCTTCATTACCACACAGCGCTGTGTTTAGGACAAGGTTGCCAAGGTCCCCTTTTCATACATTTTTCAGCACAGTTGATTACAAATATTTTCACAATAACAATATAAGCTCAGTAAGAAAATACTTCATCTACAGGACCACTTGCTAGAACTCAAAAGATAAAAGCAATCCTTGCCCTTTTTTCTAGACCAGCTCCTTTCTGCTAATGAAAACCCATGCTCTTGTCTTTTTAAGGGTTCCTGAAGTCGAGATCGAAATCAACAAATGTCGTGGGTACTGTTTAGCTCTGGTCACTACACCTTTCCTAATACAGTTAGGCCAGCTTTTGTTGATTATTATTTTTCTAGCTTTAGGGAATTAACTCTGGAAAGTTCTGTGATTAATAGTTCATTTCTCTCTGCAGGTTGGTTGTGGTGTGGGAAACACAGTCTTTCCAATTTTACAAACGAACAAGTAAGTATGTTGTAAAAGTTTATGATAGCAAAGAAGATAAAAGTGAAGGTTGGTTGGGTGCATTGCTTCACGACAGTAATCCCAGCACTTTGGGAGGCCAAAGCAGGATTGCTTGAGGCCAGGAGTGTGAGACCAGCCAGGGCAATGTAGCAAGAAAAAAAAGTAAAGGTTTTTTTCAAAACTTGCTACATCAAACTATCAGTAATGGTTATTGGAAAATATGGATTATGTCAAATTCAGATTTCTACATTATTCATTTATGGATTGATTGAATTTGATTATCTTTGTCATTTGGAAAATTAGACTTAAAACTTGATAGTGTTAACATGTAGTGCCACCTTCTAAGGAACAAATGTGTTCACCTTTTCCATTCTCGTGATCTCTGAAGAACAGTCAGTGGCTGAGTTGTCATCACCCCCATGGTAGAGTTGAGAAAGCTAACATACATGAAGATGTCTCCTGTTCTGATGAAAACACTGTTTTGTGTACTTAAACAGAACACTTCTGACACCAAATGTGCGGGGTTTTTGCCAACACTGACCAATTCAGCAACAGCTGGGTGTCCTAGAATTATCCAGAATTGAATTAATTCTGACACTGTCTACTTGGAGTTGGTATCAGATCATACAAGTTAAGGATTTGGTCCCAGAAGACTGCCCCTGACTTCAGATGCCAGTTGTGAATCTGGCCCTCCGTGTTTCTGCCCTACAGGCTGTAAATCAGGGGAGCCCTATCTCCAGTTCAATAATTGCCTAGAATGACTCACAGAACTCAGGGAAACACTTCACTTACATTTATGTGTTTGTTACGAAGGATACAGATTAACAGCCAGCTGAAGAAATAATTAGGGTGGAGTTCACAGGATCTCACACTCAGGAGCTTTGTCCCTGAGGAGCTCAGTGCAGGGCCCTCCTAGCACACGGATGTGTTCACCAACCTGGAAGCTCATCAAGAGTTTTTTTTGTTTTGAAATAAGCTCTTGTTCTGTCATCCTGACTAGAGCACAGTGGTACACCCAGAGCACACTGCAGGCTGAAAGTCCTAGGCTCACGCGGTCCTCTCACTTCAACCTCCCAAGTAGCTGGGCCTACAGACACATGCCACCATGCCCAGCTAATTTTTGTTTATTTTTTGTAGAGACAGGATCTCACTTCGTTGCCCAGACTGGTCTCAAACTCCTGGGCTCAAGTGATCCTCTTGCCTTGGCCTCCCAAAGTACTGGAGTTACATGCATAAGTCACCATTCCCAGCCTCAAGAGTTTTTATACAGCTAGGATACAGACTTATGGGAAAATTAACTTTAAAAGGAGAAGAAGATAATAGTTTTCGTACAACATAATCTGCATTTCTATTCAGGATGTTGGTGGGTGAAGCTGAAAGAAAGTTCCAGTCTATTTGCCCTTCCTGGTGTTGGCCCCACCCCAGGTCGTCTCATTAACATAAATTCAGTGTGGTCCTGGGGGAGTTCATTATGAATAACAAAAGATATAGAGTCTTGCTTCATCACCCAGGCTGGAGTACAGTGGCATGATCTCGGTTCATTGCAACCTAGGCCTTCTGGGTTCAAGTGATTCTCCTGCCTCAGCCTCCCTAGTAGCTGGGATTACAGGTGCACGCCACCACGCATAGCTAATTTTTATATTTTTAGTAGGGATGGGGTTTCACCACATTGGCCAGGCTGGTCTCGAACTCCAGACCTCAGGTGATCCACCTGCCTCAGCCTCCCAAAGTGCTGGGATTATAGGTGTGAGCCACGATGCCCATCTTGCTGAGGAAATTCTTAAGGTTTTTGGAACTCTGTACCTGGAACCACAAAGACCAACACCAGATATATTTATTATAACATACCTGTTTTGTTCAAGAAGGAGTCTTGCTGTATTACCCAGGCTGGAGTGCAGTGGCATAATCTTGGCTCACTGCAACCTCTGCCTCCTGGGTTCAAGCGATTCTCCTGCCTCAGCCTCCCAAATACCTGGGATTACCGGCATGCGCCACAATGCCCAGCCAAATTTTGTATTTTTAGTAGAGATGGGGTTTCACTGTATTGGTCAGGATGGTCTTGAACTCCTGACCTCAAGTGATCCACCCGCCTCTGCCTCCCAAAGTGCTGGGATTACAGGTGGGAGCCATGGCTCCTGGTCCCATAACTGTTTTTAAACCCCTTGTGGAAATGACATTCCAGTTCTGTATTCATTATTGGAATCCAGTTTCTCAAAGGTTTCGTATAATATACACTTTACCAATTTAGCCCACGGTATTCATTAACAGGATTGAGTAAAACATTAGCCTCATTACCAATATACATTTAAATATTTCTACAATTTGTTCTCAGAAATTTCTAAGAAAATGGCAGTCCTAGTAGCTAACACTGAAGAAAAGAGATTGTTCTGCTCTTGAAGTTACACTCTGAGGAACCCACCTCAAATGGGAGATTGACTTAGCTTCAAGTTATGGCCATTAATCATCAATATCATCAATGAATGTAAAACTGAATGGCAGTTCAGATGGCATCTTTGCCACAGCCTCTTTATGCCATTTAAATAAGATCGCTGTGTTCAATATCTTGCTAGAACCCACTTGTTCATGTAATTCACTGGCTCAGAATTGACATGTTTTCTACTGCCTGTGAATCAGGTTTTTAAATTGTTGGGCATAGTTTTCAAGGTCCTCTGCAAGAATGTGCCCTATAAAGTATGTCCTCTTATCCCTCAGTGCACTGGTCACACCTTGCATGTCTTCCCCTGATTCCGTACCTTTCCAAAATGTCCTTTGTTTCTACTACACTATTTCCTTCCTTCCTCACATTCTAGATCAGAAGCATCTAGAAAACTTCCCTAGTTGATATCGTCCAGCTGCATCACTCTGCAGTCTTTTTTGAGACGGAGTCTCACTGTGTCGCCCAGGCTGGAGTAACTCAATCTTGGCTCACCGCAACCTCCACCTCCCAGGTTCAAGCAATTCTCCTGCGTCAGCCTCCCAAGTAATTGAGATTACAGGTCCCTGCCACCACACCCAGCTAATTTTTGTATTATTGATTGAGACTGAGTTTTGCTCTTGTTGCCCAGGCTGGAGTGCAGTGGCGCAATCTTGGCACACCACAACCTCCACCTCGTGAGATCAAGCAATTCTCCTGCCTCAGCCTCCCAAGTAGCTGGGATTACAGGCATGCGCCACCACACCCAGCTAATTTTGTATTTTTAGTAGAGACGGCGTTTTTCCATGTTGGTCAGGCTGGTCTCAAACTCCTGACCTCAGGTGATCCACACACCTCAGCCTCCCAAAGTGCTGGGATTACAGGTGTGAGCCACTGCACCCGGCTCATTTTTGCTTTGTTGTTGGTGTTTTTTTTTTGTTTGTTTTGTTTTTTTTTTTTTTTTTTTGAGACAGAGTCTTGCTCTGTCTCCCAGGCTAGAGTGCAGTG